>NW_027508953.1:9057500-9450000 GCF_051911475.1 Siphateles boraxobius | reverse complement strand
AAAAAAAAGTCAGCCAGTGTGTAGGCTGTAGTAAGCGCACAATCAGAAAGGATAACAAAAGGAGTCTTTATTAGTAAATTCCACCAGGACACAATGAAACAAAGGAAACGGAGGGAGAGTAATCAACTGAACAGAAACAGGTGCGTAGAACTAATCAACAACCAAGGAAACTAAATAGGGAACACAGGCAAACCAGGGGTGCGTTTCCCATACAACGACGTAACTCTCTGCTTAACTACCATAGCTACCTTAACTACCTTAACTACCATACCATGTATCAGTGAAGAAATTAACTAGCGAAATCACGACTGTTTCCGGAAACCATATTGTCGCAAATTGGTCGTTCAACCATGTTGGTTGATGTCATGCACCTGTTGGAGTAATAAATTATTTTAATGAATATGTTTGAGATCGAATTAATTGGCTACTAGACGTTTTGCTATAAATTACGGACATGGCATCTGAATACTATTTCTCATTTTTCTCAGTTATTTTGCCTTATTTCCAGATTCAATCATAGGCTCATTCTTAGTAGAGCACGTTTGCACATGCCCACTCTTCAAAAACGACGCTTTAAATCTCTTGACAAAGTAAAAGACGTAAATGACATTTGTATATATTTTTCCAGGAAACTATGATACATTTTTAAGGATTCTTTGATCAATAGGAAGTTCAAAGATCAGCATTAATGTAATTTTTTTTTTTTTTTTTGGATTTGTTTAGCATGTTTTAGTCATTACTTTATAGTTCTGATGACTTTTATCAATGATTTACAAGTGGCATAGCAGTGTCCAAACTGGTGAATGGTAGTGTAGATTGATAACGTTAAAACATGATAATACAGCTTTATGATGGTAGAACACAGAGCGCTCTAGTAAGACAGGTTTCTCAAGCACTGCCAGTCGCTGGATGGAAGAGACAGATGTGCGCTGAGAAGTTCTTTGATGTCGCAGTCTTTCAGGAAGGAGATTTCAGCTGTTGTCTGAGCTTCAAGGCAAATGCTACTGTGCCTCTCTTTCTGAACTAGAGATGGCATCTCTATAAAGCGCTCTCTTTAACAATCAGATTTTACCGTTTGCCTCGTATTAATCCATCAGACATCAGCTTAAGTTATTTTGTAGATACGCGCAGCATGACTGCTCAGCTCTTATGGGACAAAAAAATCTGTATTTTCCCTTTCTATATCCATAGCCAATTAGCATTATGCTACCATAACAATCGTGTATTGTCGAAATTGAGCGGAACCTTGCGGAGGCTTTCTTCCAAGCAAAACAAATTCGAGGTTTACCATAATCATCCCCTCAGTGGTTTTCAAATAATTTGTTTCTTTTGAGCAGACTGAAGCACCAGATAAGTAAATAGATAAGATATAAGATGTTAAATGAGGGCTGAGCAGAAGAAACACAGCTATAGAGATAGCATACAAAAACTCAAAGAGTGTTTTAAAAGGCCCCTGGCTGTACTGTTGGGTGAATATGTGCACCTTAAAGCACAGACATGCTCCACTTTCCATAATTGTCCCATGAATGTAGGAAAACAGTGAGATGCTTAGATCAGATTTCACATCAGGATTCAGAAACCTTAAGCTGTTGATTAGCAGAACCAGTGGCAGTATTTGTTACTGAGGGATATCAGTTCAAATGAATGGGAAATGTGTTTTTGCTGTGTAGTTATACATTTATCTTCATCTCTCTACAATGTGTATGCCAGGGAACTAACACACACTTCCAAGTAGAGATTGCATTTGCATTTGGATGTGTTTTCTATGACCATTAAGGTTTCTGCATTGTGACATTTAGACAATTACCCACAATTCTAATTACTGTAAAGTAAAAATGTAATGTAATGTTTTTTCTTGTTTTGTATTGAGAATAGCAAGCAGTTATTTTTTTTTCTTTCATGATTTTGATGAAATGAAAGTTCAAAAGAAATACCAAGTTCTGGCATGAAACTCTAGATAGCGCATGCTGATAGGTCTTTGACTCAATTTGGTAGCGATCTCATCGTTATCTACATTGTGCTTCTAAATGGTTGCTGTTGAAGTGGCCAATAAGCTGCGGCTCAACATTCAAATACTGGTAGTGTTTGCTGTTAGCAGTGTGCAAGCGCAGTTTCAGAAACCCTCCTCCCTCCCCAGCTCCACCTGTATACTGTAGATCAACTACAGGGGTTATTTCATGTATGTTAAATGTGCAGCAGCAGCATGTCTGTGAATGTACTGGCAGTAGCAAATCTCGGTACTTGCTATTCCGTCAAGACCACATACATTAACATTGCCTTATCTATTACCGTGCCAATCTCTATTACCATGTCAGTCTCTCATAAAAATCTTTAACTTTGTCAATTTAATGAATCCTTTCTTATCAAAAGTATTAATTTATTAAAAATCTTGCTAATCCCAAAATGTCTTGAGCTGTAGTGTCCTTTATTATTTTGATTCAGGGGGGACCTGGACATGTTCATAGTAGACACTTTTTAACCAAAATGGCTTACAATAAAGGGCACAAATCACATTAATTGGCTCCAAGTACCACAGTCATGTTTTCATTATGATTGCTTTCAGTATTTAAATTAAGTAACAAGCACTGAACTATCAGTTATAAAAATCAAAAGGGCAGAAACTTTTTGCCATAGGATTCTTTTCCTGAGCGCATTACCGCTGTAATGGCAGTCAGCACTCTGGGCCATTTTTAAAAGAATATAAAAAATGAAATGTACCGTATATCTATTTTACAGCTGTGGGAAATGGGGTAGCTAGTGTCCTGGTCATGATAAATTCACTTCATGACATGATTCTGAAGACGCCATACACCTCTAATCTTTTTATTAGAAATCGTCTGCTGTTTGTAATGAAAACACTGGCAGCTTACGGTAATCACTGCAACCAATCTCTGCTTCTATTTCATCCTGCTGAGTGATGTTATAAACAAGAACACATTCAATACATAATTTCTACACTTGATGAATACTAGCCCCAAGCGCCGGGGCCCTGCGATGCTTTTGGCCCGAATCAAACCCCCACAATTTGTGTAGAATAATCGCATTATGGAGGAATAAAGGATCAAGAAAAACTGTGTGACGTGCCGCGTTTAGCATGTAGTGCGTTTGGTACAAAAGAGAACATTTTACATGTGTGTCATAACACAGACCGTTGCAGCGGACGAGCGCTGAAGATGAAGTGTGTGACATAGGCGAGAGAGAGAGAGAGAGAGAGAGGGAGGACGTCTTGACAGAATTAACACATGACGGTGGACACCAAGCCCCTGCACGTGTCCCCCTCCTCCCCGCCGGTCTGGCTCGACACCGAAAATCTTTATCTGTTATATGATGCATGAAAACACACTGTCTTGTTTTAGAACTGTACGCAACCTCTGACCTTCCCACCACAGATGCAATGTGACCCCTCAGTCGCCATCCATTTCTGTGGCTGAGCAGATTCTATGAATTTTTATTAACGCATCTTCTTTTTTCTTTTTCTTTTTTGCCGGTGTCTCTTGACTCGTGACTTGAGCCTTTAAACAAATTG
The DNA here is from genome assembly GCF_051911475.1 of Siphateles boraxobius. Classification (NCBI taxonomy): domain Eukaryota; kingdom Metazoa; phylum Chordata; class Actinopteri; order Cypriniformes; family Leuciscidae; genus Siphateles; species Siphateles boraxobius. The sequence continues at coordinate 9,446,474 of NW_027508953.1, read as the reverse complement.
CTTGACATTCTGAAAATGAAGCTCTAGAAGTGGCCTGAGATAAGCCTGTGTTTCCCCGTTCTACCTGTGTTTCTTTTTTAAGGTGTAAATATTGCAAAAAGTGTGAAGAGGTACAGAGAGAGAGAGAGAGTAAATGACAGGATGGTTCAGTTTGTCTTGCTTGGTATACATTTTTATGTAGTGTTTTCTAATCGCATAAAGATGTGAGTTACCATGGGTATTTAATATGATTTTGTTTCAATGACACATTTAATGAGTTCTCTTTTCAAATTATTGCTCAACAAGTGCTCAAATTAACTTGAATAAAAGTATGTAGATACCTGAAAACCATATCTATGTATGTCATTCCAAACCTGCATTATTAATTTCTTTTGCTATTATTGGTGTGAGGAAAAATATTTGAGTCATCATTTAGTGAAAGTCCGTCGTTCAGATCTGGTGGATTAATGTTACACTACACTTAGCAAAGTGCAGAAAAGATAGAAACTGCACATAAACTTCATTGGTTTTCACATGTACCAACCATCAACACAGCAGATTTGAGTATGAGGAAGTGAGCTAGGGAAGTCTACTAATTCATGGTGCACCCCTTAACTTGGAGAACCAATGCTTTAAACTGAGAGTAAAGCGAGTATGTTCTTCATACATGTGGAGTAACTGTGATTACTTTCCTGAACTGCTTTCCATGCACAATTTAAATACAGTTACAGTTGATTTCCAGCTCATGCCATTCCTTATGCAATGTCTGGGTAACATCCATGCAGAAACAAGTCAATGAATTCTTGGAAGGTTTACTTTTTCTTCTTTTTATTCCCTTAAACAGAACCCCATGGTGCATTGGAATGAGGGAGCTCATGCTGCCTGTACGGCACATTTCCGCTTGTAGATTTTGATTAAAGACTTTTAAATGGTGAGGCAGATAAGCTGCCATCTTTAGAGCCACTGACATCCCCAGTGTGGCGTAGCGTCCCCAGGTCCCACACAGTGTTCTGAATGCATCAATAAGCACAATCAGTGGTCCCCACCCCCTCTACTTTACATCCCATTTTAATATCTCATTGGGAAAGCTGCAAAGGGATACAATTAATTTTTGACACAAAAATGAAGGTGCTAATTCACTCGCGAGAAGTTCTATTCTTACAGCATGTTGATTATTTTTGTTCTTTTTTAATTCATTTTTCAGGACTTTGCTCAAACTATGGCAGTCTGTTGAGCGTCACATAAATTCATCTGTATGTACAGATAGAATAGCTTAAGAGTTACTAAACTTGTAACACTAACTTTGCTGAGAGGACATAGTTTAATAGCTAGCCTCTTCATCAAATGCTCTCAAAATCTTTAAGGTGAAGAAAACAACTGTTTTCAGCACTTATAATAGTAGTAAGACATGTTTCTTAAGCATCATATTCAAATGGTTTCTAAATGATCATGTGACACTAAAGACTGGAGTTATGATGCATAAAATTCAGCTTTGCCATCACAGGAATATATTACATTTTAAAATATATTAAAATAGAAAACAGTTATTTTAATAGTGTATTTTTAATTAAACAACTGGAGCTTTGGTGAGCATAAGATACTTCTTTCAAAAATATTAAAATATCTTACAGACCTCAAACTTCTGAAGGGCAGTATTCTATCTTGGAGTAAAATGACACCTTTCACATTCATATGTATCCCAGCATTCAAAGAAAACCAGTGGCAGCGGCCTTCCACGACAACACAGAGCCCCTCGTCACTCCACTCAACTCTACATTACGCCAGTCCATCAACCACACGCTGCTCCGCCATCGAGTATTTAATTAGCGAAGTATTTATTTTCAAAATGTCATCACCTTCTTCGGCTAGAAATAAAGAAAAATGAAGGAGAGGGAGCGTACTTATATAAATCAGTGAGTTTTTTTCTTCTTCCAAGGCTCGGCAAAATGTTAATGCTTTGTAAATCAGGGGGGACTTACCACTGATATACTAGGGAGCAACAGGCTGGTCTTATCCCATTGTCTAATAGTGTTAAAATATTTCAACATGCCAGTCAGCCGTGACCATCTCCACCGCAAACATTGGGAAAAATGATATTAAATCACAGATGCACGTTTGTGCTAATGACTGGGGTGCCACTGCATATTTCAGCACTAATTCATTAAGGCGGGGACAGGGTACAGGGGGACACTGGGAGATAGTCGGAGCTGGGCGAATCTCCACTGCCTGATTGAGGCTGTTATGTTTTATGGGAGCCATTTTTCAAAAACCACCCATGACAGCACTTGAGGTTATTAAACTGCTGGATCAAACGAAAGACTGAGGAGAGATGGGGGAAGAATAGAGGTTACAGGAGTTCAGATGTGTAACGTCGCCGATCGGGTGGACAGAATAAAGGGGTGGGGGGTGGGGGGTGGGGGGCTGTAATTGGTGGGAGAGGATGTGATTGGAGGTGTTGTTGGGCTGGATAGTCTGTGAACTCACAACCAGAGACATTCATTTATAGGGAAAGCATCAGGTGCGCCACATTGCATGGTATCTGTGTCATGATAGATTCTGTAAAACGGATAGTTCTGACTGATTGGATGAGCTTAGGGATGATGTGAACATTCTGACTGATACCATTAACCGATAATAATTATTTAATATTTTACAGTCAGCCGATAACTATTTATATTTTCTAGATGACAGATAATAAATATTCCATTGATAACCGATAATAAGTACTTTATTTATAACCAAAATTTATGATATTATACAGATAACTAGTACTTATACAGATAATTGTTTCTAATATTTTTAAATCAATATTTTACTGATAAAATTGAAATACCAATCTACATTTTGCAAGACTTAAAAAATAAAAAATGATGAATGAAAATAAAACTATCTAAAAAGAAAACATTTTATTTTATTTTTGTTTAACAATATTGTTGTGTGCATAATACATTTTCTATAATTTATCAGATTAATTTATATTTGCCCGTCTTACTTATCGTAGCAATACTGATAACATTAAAATGTCACATTAGACTGTGATACATTTTCAATCCCTTAATAATATCCATAAACTTAACTATTTATTTAACATTAGCATATTTTATCTTCATCTTTTACCACGGTAAAGTAGGTTAAAAGCGGCCATAGCCCGTGTTAAAATCACTATAACACACAGCCTCTCATAGCTTATTGCTTTAGTGTAAATTGTATTAAATGCATAGATAATAATTTACCCTGACAAACGCTTTAGCTCTCTGAAAGCGCTTGTTTAAAGCTATCGCTTGAAAACATGACAAATGACTGCTATACAAAATCATTTATTGAGATGTAGAAACACTTGTGTCATAGACAATCTATTTACAATGTGATATGCATCCCTCATGTGTGTAGAAATGTGTGAGAGATAGCGAGGGGGAGATTGTGTGTGTGTGTGTGTGTGTGTGTGTGTGTGTGCGTGTGTGTGTGTGTGTGTGTGTGTGTGTGTGTGTGTGTGTGTGTGTGTGTGTGTGTGTGTGTGTGTGTGTGTGTGTGTGTATGTGTGTATGTGTGCGCGTGCATGTGTGTGTTTGTGTGTTGCAGACTGTGTGTGTGTGTGTTGAGAATTTTTTCTGGTGTCAGCTCTGATTCAGGTGTGTGGAGTGGAGGAGAGAGTGGGGAGAGGACACATTTGACCGTTCTGACCTTGACACACAAACCTGCGGATTACACACACACACACACACACACACACACACACACACACACACACACACACACACACACACACACACACACACACACACACACACACAAACACACACACGCCACTCACACATCACATACTCCCTGAGCTTCAAACCATGCCCTTCTCCTCCAGAGAAACACTTTCATTTTCCTCAGCAAGGTTACAATCAACATATTTAACTTAACGTCTGAATAATGGGCCTGATTAATTGGGTGGTAGGGAGCAGCTTGTGGAAATCTGTACATTCATACGTTCAGTTCCATGTTACGGACTGACAGCAGTCTCACTCACTCCAACTATCTCTTCTCACTGATTAAAGTAATCCGCAAAATGGCACATTTGACTTTATTTTCTGACATCTAAAGCCCTCCCCTCAAACACAGTCAAACACACACTTAAATAAGATATTTGCACACCCAGAAAGAAAGTTTTATAGCTCAAATGTTACTCTAGTTTAGCAGACTTTAAAACATCTACCCCCGGTTTCAAGGCTTAAGCCTAGTCCTGGACTAAAATGCATGTTTGAGCTGTTTTAACTAAAAGCAACTTGTACTGATATATCTTAAAATATTTCACTGCCTTTGTTTTGTCTCAAGATGCACAACATTAATGTATTTTTCTAAGAGGACTTAAATGTCCTAAATGATGTTTTATTAACAAAGTTGGGAGGAGCACGTTCAAATAATTGATCCAATTATCAGATCATTCCAACCAGCTGTCGACAATCAGTAATCAACATGTCTATTCAATCAGCATGAGTTGGAGACCTACAGTAATACACTCATTTGACTCACCAATGTTCCTCGACAGTTTTTCTGCATCCCTCCACCAACCCGTCTCCTCAAACTCGCCTGGTTACTTCTTAACCAGCAATACGGGGGGAGTACTCTGGGTTCGGTCCAATATCCGAGCTCGGAGCCCTCTCCCTGGACAGCACGCCAAATATGCATACCATTTATTCAATCTAACTTATTTGTAAGTGTGAACTAGTGAATTAAACTAAGGCCATGGCTTAATCTAAGCTCTGTCTGTGAAACCATGCCCAAATTTTACTCTATGGCAGAAATAGTATAGTATGCTTTTTCCAGTTGTTTAATTTAATTCTTCATACAGTATCAACTTTTCATATTCAGTGTGTGTTTGACAGCCTTTTCCTAAAAACAGAAAAATTTTACAGTATATTTATTTATTTATACAATTTAAGATGGATAGCATCACATAGATAATTTGATCTTGGAAAGATTTGATGCGGTTTATTTTTTGCTCCCCACCAGCGTAAAAACAAAAAACAACAACAACATTTTTTTTTTTTTACAAAATTTCCATGGCCCCCAGAATATTTTGTTCTATGAATATCTGAATATGCAATTTATCAAAAGAAAGAGCAGAACCTCTGCTTTTAAACAACAACAAAAGTTTTATAGCTTAATGCATTCTTTTGCATGTGTTTGAGCAAATCTTGAGCAAAAAGCTAAGAACATTGCATTTTTGTCAAAGACTACGTCTGAATGTGTTTCAGAATGATGAATCCAAAGCTTGCACAGTCCTATAGCTCATCCTGGGTTGACGGTAATGTTAGATGCGTAATAGCGCCCCCTACAATATAACAGTGAAAACATGGAAAGCCGGAAATTTCCGTCAATGGCGGGAAAGTTTCCTTTCCTCGCATCTCAACTTGAAACGTAAAACGAGTAATCAATTTGAGTACTGAGAACCAACCATTGTCTCATAAATGACGGAAATGTCCATCAATGGCGAGACTTTGATTGCAGAATGTCAAAACAGTTTGAGACATTGTTGAGATCTCTTCTAAAACTCTGGGGGATACATAATATCCTTTTTTCTCCATTAAAGGGATAGTTAGTACTCCAGTAAAGGGAAAATATATACTGTCATCCTTTTCTCACCCTCGTGTTTTTCCAGACCTGTCTTTCTTCTGAGGAACATAAAAGAAGATATTTTGAAGAATTTTGGTATCCAATCAGTTTTGGTTACCATTGACTTCCATTGTATGGACCAAAAAAAAAAAAAAAAAAGAAACAGTGAGACATTTTTCACTGAAATAATATAGGTTTAGTAACACATGAGCAAAGGCGGAAATCACAGGGGGTCAGGACCCACCTCATATCAGGGTTGCCCCCTTCCCCTAATTTAATTTTAATTAAATTAATATATCATTTTAAATAAAAATATAATTAAAAACCACACTGTGTATTGTAAATAAAACAATACAAACACAAATGGGGCAAAAAAAAAAAGCGTTTTAAGTTTAGAAACATTTTGAGCCCCCCCCCCCTCTCTTGCCCCACAGTGCTTTGGTCCACTCCCTGCTTTCCCCTTTTACCTCACTTACACACAAGTCTGGTGGGAGAGAACAAAGTTCTTCAGTAGTTGTGGAACTCCAGTAAATAAGCTGTCAAAGCTATTTTATTCACTTTAATCATCGGATGAAGTGATTCTTTTCTGTACAGATGATGCTGAGTCATTAATAAATAAGTCGTGACAAAAAATTATAATAACAATGTATTTTTCCATGAGTCCGCCATAACCTATCTTGTTTGGTAGCTTGTTTAATACAGTAGCTTGTTGGATAGTTTGTCACCCACTACAACTAACACAGTGATATGGCCTATGTGTGAACTGATATTAGGTTAATATTGTATATCTACTGTTGTGTTGGGTTTTGCTCAATATGATGTTAAGTGGGAGATCAGTGGGCTTGCTGCAATTGAATATCTACTGTATGTAAGAGACGTCCTCTGTCCCAGATGAAACCTAAAATATTATGTGGAGGACACAACGTAATTTAATCATTATAATATGCCGCGTGGTGAACCTATGAACCTGACTCATATTTAAACAACTATTGCTTTGTGTTGTTGGCCAGATAAAATGACAGAGAAAAGAAAAACGTCTGTATTATTTGTGTCCCCTTCAAAAATTGCTCTTGAGAAATTTTCTTTATTGTCCTCCTAACTGTTAGATGAAATTTACACCCATGCAGACAAGAGAGACTTTAAGAGTATATTTCACCTAAAAATGAAATTTCTTTCATCAATTACTCACTCAAGCATGCTTGAGCTTCTGTTTACTAAATTTGAATGCTCTACTGTATATGCTGATGAAATGTTTATGTGAATAAAAGCCTAAATTAAGTCTGTTCATCATATAAAGTGATCATGTCTCTTCAGTAGACTTGGATTAAACCGCTTGAGTCATATGGCTTTTATAATCTCTTTATGAAAACACTTTGAAGCGTCAGAGTTTTGGGTGAATAGACTTCAATGGAGGAACAGATATCTCTCATATTTTATTAAAAATGTCTTCATTTGTTTTCCAAAGATGAACAAAAGTCGTATGGGTTTAAGCCTGACATGAAAGTGACTAATTGATGACAGACTTTTCATTAACCCTCTTTTTTTCCATCTTGAAGTAACATTTATAAGATTTACAAGCAATTTTGTAGATTCTCATCCACCAAGCATCCAAGACTGTTAAGTTTTCTCACATTCAAAAGTTCCATGCATACGTATCACAGCACATATCTGTGCAGGTGCAGATGTTTGTGTGCATGCGCTGATATGTGTCTATTAGCACATATGCGTGTTTGAGACTGTGTGCGTACGTTAGCGTCGACGGCGCAGCAGTAGCGGCGTCAGTCAAGGAGCTGTGTGTTCCTTGCTTATTACCACTCTCTCCCTTAGGAACGCATCACACATCGTCAGTGGCAGGCTGGGAGAGGAAGTCCCCAGCGGGAGAGAAATATCAGGGGAATCAGGATTCATTTAGCCCTTAAGAGCCTCTCCCCTGTCTACTGCACACAAACACACAGCTGCAGATAGCGACTGATAACCATCGCAGTAGAATGTACTACCATAGAGTGGCCCGGTGCACAAATTCCCCCTCTCTGAGGAGGGCCAACCGCCCCTGACACCATGTGGGCTGCGCGAAGTGGATTACTGCTCTGAGATGAAGGCCAGAGACATAAGCGCCTGTGAAACTGCTTGTTCATTTTGAGCCGCGTAATGGTAGCCTGTATGTCAAAATGGCTGACACGTGCATGCCTTGATGGACCGTGGCCTGTGTTCTGGGTGGGACGTTTAAGTTCAGTTGAGGTACTCGATTCCCAAACCTATTGAACTTAAATGTACACTACCTTTCAAAAGTTTTTTTGTTAAGAAATTAATACTTGTATTCAGCAAGTATGCGTTCAGTTGATCAAAATTGACAGTAAATACTGTTCTTTTCTATTTATCAAAGAATCCTGAAAAAAATTATCAAGGTTTTCACAAAAATATGAAGCACCAAATTAGCATATTATATTGACTTCTGAAGGATCATGTGACATTGAAGACTGGAGTAATGGTTGCTGAAAATTCAGCTTTGCAATCACAGGAATAAATTAAATTTTAACATTCAGTATATTAATGTTAAAATAATAACTTTCCTATTCAGCTGTTCTCAACCAACAGTTTTTTGTCCAAACGCATGTCTCAATTTAGTCAATTCCTCATGATTTTTTTTTATTTTTTGAAGGAACATACATTGTAGCTCGTGGACTCAATGACTCAAGTCTGTCTGGAAAAAAAAATCTGTTAACTAACAGCATGTATAAACTTGACACCGGGGATTAGCAATTAACAATTTCTCTCAATTATGTTATGTTTTATCTCTGTGAATGATATGGAATGCTGAGGAGAGCCCTCTCTGGACAGTAGGAAAGAATAATTTAAGTTTGGACGCTTTTGTCACGGTTCTCTTTGAACAGAATTTAAATAAATGGATGACATAGCATGTGATTTTAATCTCTGATGCTAGTGATTAGCTCATGTAGACACACATTATAAACCACTGTGGAGCAGTGAAATCTTCACAAGAATAATGAACAGATTAATAGATGTGTCCCACTTTGGCTAGATAGAGGTTGTCCTGCAATTTATGTAAATTCTTATATCTTTATAAATGTCAGTGTCTTTGTTCTGTTGTTTGCAAGTGTTCAGTTCTGTTTAATTAGACATGTGCAGTTCATACTTGAGGGTATGAATAGGGTACAAAAAAAGAACCCGAAACAGGCATTTTTCTTTTTTGCAATCCTGTTATCTAAATATTTTATCTCTAAATAGGCCGATTTTATTTTGCAATCCTGTTATCTAAATATTTTATCTCTAAATACATTTTTATATTTGTGTTCATTTAGTATTTTCTTGCAATAAACATTAAATACAAATCTAAAATTAAATAGACAATATATACACACACACACACACACACACACACACACACACACACACACACACACACACACACACACACACACACACACACACACACACACACACACACACACACAAATACATGTACTATACCTTGTATAGTATCGTATACTGGTTTGGCCTTGCTTGAGCAAACCACAGGTGAGCTTTTGTGTGTGTGTGTGTGTGTGTGTGTGTGTGTGTGTGTGTGTGTGTGTGTGTGTGTGTGTGTGTGTGTGTGTGTGTGTGTGTGTGTGTGTGTGTGTGTGTCTAGAGAGAGAGAGAGAGAGAGAGAGAGAGAGAGAGAGAGAGAGAGAGAGAGGCCCAGCCGATCATGTCCCGCCACACCACAGGAGTGATAAGAGGGAATAAGCTGTCAGTGGCACACTGGTCGGACCGTATTGTTCATATTTAGATGGGAGAACAATACAGCACTGTCAGGCTCCTATAGCTCATAATCTGCTGATGCTCACCAAGTGTCAGGTTGATCCATGAGCTGCACCCTGGATTGGCTGTGGCTCCCGCATCCCTAAGCAAAGCCCCTGCAGGAGTGTCAGGGGAAGTACAAATAGGGCTTGCATCTGCCGGACTATAGATAGATACATACATAAAAGAGAGGAAGACAAAGAAGAAAGAGAGTGAGAGAGAATGCTGGGAGTAGACCAGAAAGGTTCAAGTGGTCCAGCTGCGGAAACAAAAGGAAGCGATCGTGAAAGAATCAAAAGGAGAGAATGAAAATGAAAGAGTCTTGGGGAATCCTTCACAACACGATTTCAAAGTCAATGTTATATTAAGGTCTGACTCAGGTCTGCAGAGCTGCTTGTTGTATGTCAGTGGTACATGAAAAATGTGCTAAAATGGGTCATGGTCGAAATTACGAGTATGCAATGTCAGTGTGTGTGATAGATGTAATGAATACTGTTGACAAAGCTAATCTAAAACTAGCGCAGCAAGCTACAAGCTATTGAAAGTGGTTAATCTATAGTCAAGATACTCTTTTGGAAACTTTGAAGCTGTTATATGTATCTTTAAAATGTATCCGATCAGTACAGATTATGGCATAGTTTTGCCAATTTAAACATTCAAAGATTTTTAAAAATATTAAATGACAATAAGACGCGAAATGAGAACTCCTTTCAGTACTCACGTTCTGTCTGATAGACCATTGTCTGTGTGCAAAATTACAGTGTATGCACGTCTTATTGTGCTTGAATGGACAAATACACAAAATTATGTCAAAATGCCTGTCTTGATGAGTCAGTTAGGTTTTAGGTTAGGTTAACTTTTTTGGGTTAAAAATTATCCAAAATAAATTTTTGAGCAAGTACATAACCAGCCAGTGTTCAAAACTCTCTGCTTGCCCTAGCACGATTCAAAACGGTAAGCTTGTAATAATGTTTTTAATTCCAGTGGTACTGGTGGATTTCCGCGGGAAATTTGAGCATGTCTTTGCGTCATTACATCACATAAAGAAGGTGTCTCGGCTAGTAGGCTATATTGCGTGTGAGGATGTTGGAGGTGGAGATTTTTAGCCTTCTCTCACAGCACTTGATATAATTAAACTTATTAATTTGATGGCAGATCCAGAAAGGTTTAAACGACAATCACCGGTGACAGCTGGAGATTCACTCGTTGTAAAATGCAAAAGACTTTGGCTACAGAAAAAATTAGACTGCAACCGGGCCCATGCAAAAACAAGGATAATATCGGAAGGCCATTAAATGTAGTCACGCAGTGCTGATGTTGTTAACATTAACAATTTAAGAACAAAGTATAATTTGTACGTTTTGACGTGATATGAAAAGTCAAAGATCGTTAGATTTAATCAGCGTGATTTATTGCAATGCTTTTTTCCCCATAGTTGGTCAGAACAAAAGTGGATGTTACATCTGCCAGTGGAAAGTGGATTTTCATCTGCCAGTGGAAAGCGGAAGCCAGCGCACACACAATTGCTTTTCTTTGAGGAGCCGGACGGTGTCCAGTCCTCTGCGAAGATACGCGTGGCGACGGGACGAGACATCTCCGTTCCCTCCTCAGGGAACGAGGGTTACCATATGTAAAAGAGACGTTCCCTTTTGTTTGTGAACTCCTACGTCTCGTCGGAGGAGTTACCAACGAATTGGGATCCCTAATAAAACGGCATGGTGCTGGCCCCTTCCAGCGCCCAGCTTGGCTTCCCGCCTGAGCAGTTTTCCCAACCCGTAGGAGGGAACGCTGCGGAGCCCCTGCCCGCCCGAAGGGAGGCACTGGAATACACATATGAACTAGCCCGTGGGGTACTCCTGGTAGAGTGTGCGTCAACCTAGGTGGGCAAGGCACGTCCCGGGACTCATAAGCCCGGACAATAGCATCCACTAGCCAGTGGGCTAACCTCTGCTTGGAGACAGCCTTCCACTTCTGCTGACGTAACGGACGAAGAGCTGATCTGAGATCCTGAAGCTTTGCGTTCAGTCCACGTAACAATGCAGGGGGCGGGCGGGACAGAGAAAAGCCAGGGCTGGGTCTGCCTCCTCCGGGGTCAGCGTTTGCAGGTTCACTACTTGATGTACAAAGGAGTGGTAGGAACCTTGGGCACATATCCGAGATGGGGTCTCAGAACAACGTGAGAAAGGCCCGGTCCGATCTCAAGACACGATTCATCGACCGAAAAAGCCTGCAGATCCCATACCCTCTTAAAAGAAGCCAAAGCCAACAGGAGAGCTGTCTTCATAGACAGGATATTTAAGTCAACCGTAGGTAAGGGCTCAAAAGGGGGCCTCTGGAGTGCTCTGAGCACTAGAGTTAAGTCCCAGAGGGTAAGGGGTGCGGATTACGAGGCGGATTTATCCTCCTGGCACCCCTAAGGAATATGATGATCAGGTCGTGCTTTCCCAATGACTTACCTTCTACTGCATCGTGATGAGCGGCTATTGCGGCAATATAAACTTTCAGGGTGGAGGGAGACAGCCTTCGCTCCAACCCATCTTGCAGGAAGGAAAGCACGACTCTGATCGGGCAAGTTCGGGGGTCTTCCCGGTGGGAACGCCACCGACGAATAGGTTCCACTTCAACGCATAGAGGCGCCTCGTAGAGGGGGCTCTAGCGGAAGTGATGGTGTCTACCACAGCCTGTGGTAGGCCCACCTAGAACCTCCATAGAGTGACCCGTCTCTGAGAAAGCAGGTCCTTCCTCAGAGGAAGGGGCCAAGGAGGGGATGTCGCGAGGAGTATGAGTTCCACGAACCAAGTCCGGTTGGGCCAATACGGCACAACGAGCAGGACCTGCTCCTCGTCCTCCCTGACCTTGCACAAAGTCTGTGCAAGAAGGCTCACTGGGGGAAACGCATATTTGCGAAGGCCCTGGGGCCAGGTGTGTGCCAGTGCATCCATACCTAGGGATCCTTCGGTCAGGGAATAAAACAACCGGCAATGGGTTGTGTCCAGAGTGGAAAACAGATCTATCTGAGCGGCTCCAAAGATTGCCTATATCAGCAGAACCACCTGGGGATGGAGTCGCCATTCTCCCGGAAGAGGTGGCTGCCGTGAGAGCTTGTCGACTACACGGTTGAACACACCAGGGATGTGAACGGCCCGAAGCGACCTCACATGCTTCTGACTCCACAGGAGGAGATGGCGGGCAAGTCGCAACATACGACGGGAGCGTAGACCACCTTGCCGTTTGATTTACGCAACAGTCGCAGTGCTGTCCGTACGGACCAGTAGATGCTTGTGCAGAAGCAGCCCCTTGAGTTGGCACAAGGGTAAGCGTACTGCTTGCAACTCTAGGCAGTTGATGTGCCAATGCAGTTTGTGCCCCGTCCACAGACCTGAAACTGCATGCCCATTGTACGTGGCCCCTCATCCATTGGCAGAGGAATCTGTGAAAACCACAGCATGACTGAACACCTGGACTAAGGGAACTCCAGCCCGTAGAAACGCAGGGTCCGACCAAGGACTGAAGGTTTGGCGACAGTGCGGGGTAATGTTGACCCGGAACGTGCCGCTCTGCCACGCCCATCTCGGGACTCAATCTTGAAGCCAGCACTGAAGCGATCTCATATGAAGCAAGCCGAGCGCCGTTACTGCGGCTGTGGCTGTCATATACCCCAGGAGCCTCTGAAACTGTTTCAGTGGGACCGCAGACCTGCCTTGAAAAGACTTGAGGCAGCTGAGCACTGACTGGACGCGCTCCTCGGTGAGGCGCGCAGTCTGACGACTTAGTCCAACTCCATACCGAATGATAAGAGATCCTCTGCGTGGGGCAGAGTTTGCTCTTGTCCCAGTTGACCTGAAGCCCCAGGCGGCTGAGGTGCCAGAGCACCAAGTCCCTGTGTTCGCACAACAGATCTCGCAAGTGAGCTATTATGAGCCAGTCGTCGAGATAGTTGAGAATGCGAACGCCATGTTCTCTCATGGGAACAATGGCCGCCCTCACGACTTCGACAGGCTTTCGACAGGGCCAAGCCGAAGGGTAGGACCTTGTACTTCAGGTCAATCGCTGCAAACCAATCCTGGGGACGGATGCATTCGAAGATGCGTTTCTGCGTTAGCATTTTGAACGGGAGCTTGTGTAGGGCCCGATTCAAAACTCGCAGGTCCAGGATTGGCCGTAACCCACCGCCTTTCTTGGGTACAATGAAGTAAGGGCTGTAGAACCCAGACCTCATCTTGGCTGGAGGGACCGGCTCGATCGCGTCCTTCGCCAGCAGGACATCGATCTCTTTCCTCAAGACAGGAGCATCGACACTCTGCACTTGGGTGAAGTGGATGCCCCTGTACTTGGGAGGCCGGCGGGCAAACTGAATTGCATAGCCGAGCCGAATGGTACGAATGAGCCAGCAGCATGGCCTCGGAAGCGCTAGCCTGGCTTCTAGAGACCGTACCAGCGAGCCCACCCAGACCACCGGTGTACCCGTGGAGGGGCAGCGAGGTGTAAGGCAGGGACCGGACTCTGGAGGCATTACTGCGGCCGAGAGAGGGGTCGCGGTGTGCGGGGCAACACCTACCTGCTTCCACCGGGGGGCAGACAGCAGGGAAGGCCCGGAGGCGTTCGGCTGCTGGCTGACCCGAGGCGAAGAAAGGAGGGGAAACGAGGAGCGAGGCCTGGGGGCGTCGAGTCCTGGTTTTCACGCCTCGTTGCCCAGTGGGAGACGAGAGTGGCAAGGCCGTAGCGGCGTCACTGACATCTGAGCGCTGGGGCGAGGGGAATGAGAGCGGCGAGGCAACGTGGCGGTACACAATGTCATTCTGGCCCTCTTGGACGGGGGAGACAGGGAGTGGCGAGGCAATTGAGCGTCGACCTTGACTGCCAGACTCGCCCGTGAGTGACCCAAAGGAAGTAGAAACTGCTCTTTTATTGAAATTTTGGGTACCTTTGGGAACAGAAACAAAAGGAAAAAGAAGATTCTCCACCCGGCCCTCCTCCAGGGGAAGGAAAGGTGCAGAGGCACCCTCCCGAAGAGCAGCCATCTCTTGCTGGGGGGCTTAGACGAACTCCGAGTGGGCTGGACACCTCTGTTGCAGCTGGCACCCTGCTGCCTTGAGGGCTGCTGCTTAGGCTAGGCAGCGGCGAAGGTGGCGGCAGGAGGGCGCCCTCGGCGACGAGCAGCCGGAGGTGCAGCCGACGGGGACAGGGCAGCAGCAGCCTGTCTCCGGGGCATGATGTGTTTTATGACCTGCAACTGCCTCTGGGCGGTGGAGAACTGTTGGGCGTAATTAATAATAATAATAATAATTCATTACATTTATATTGCGCTTTTCAAGGTACTCAAAGCGCTTTACATGGAAGGGGGAATCTCCTTAACCACCACCAATGTGCAGCATCCACCTGGATGATTCGACGGCAGCCATATTGCGCCAGAAAGCCCACCACACACCAGCTCTCCGTAGCTCTCCACCGCGTCACAGAAGAGGCCCCCCTGGGATAAGAGGGAGTTCAGGAACCTACTCTTGTCCGACTCCCTCATATCGGCCAGGGTGAGCCACAGGTGTCGCTCCTGGACCACAAGAGTGGACATCGCCTGGCCCAAGGAACGTGCAGTGACTTTTGTCGACTGCAAGCCTTCCCAGTCAGACTGGAAGAAAACCTACATGCGTGGGAGGGGAGCGTAGGGTTACCCCGCCAGGTGGACGCGGTCTTAGGACACAACTGCATCGCAACCGACCGTTCCACTGGGGGGGACACCTTTGTATGCCTTCACTGCCCCGCCATCGAGAGTGGTGAGGGAGGAGGAGAGAGTCGATCTATGTCTGGCCGCCAAAGGTGCCGTCAAGAGAACCAGCACGGCCCGCCTCGAGAAACCAATCGCCGAGCAACGAAGGTTCAGGACACGGTGGAGGGCCATTTCTGGATCCGGTTTGGCGAACGCTGCCACACCCGAAGGGGGCAACACAGCCGAGTCCTCATCTCCAGAAGATGACCGTTCTCCCTCGGATGCAGCGATCGACATCTGGGTGGAGCCCCGAAGGAAAACGACTGGGACCACACAAGATGGCCCAGCGCGCTCCTCCAGGGGCTCCAATGGCAGCGATGCAGACGAGTGGGGAGCCCGCGGGGGTCTTGCACCCGGCGGATCATTCCTCACTGTAACCCTCAGACCACCAATGGGATGTGTTGCCACCGTGGCAACGCAGCGGGGAAACTGCAAGCCCGCTGTGTGCGCTCAACCGTTTACCAGCTGTGACAACAGCTCTTTGAAAGATGTAAACCGCGTGCAGTAACAGCCGAGAGCAGATCACTGAAGCACCGTCACACCAACACAGAGAGGTCCTGGGAAACAGCAGACTCGTTGAGTGTGAAGAACAAATTTCCGTCTTAAAGCTCATCCACTCAGAGGACACAACTGGTCGTCTCCGAAGCAAGAAAGCAATTGTGTGTGCGCTCGCTTCCGCTTTATACCCACACTGGCAGGCGGGGCGCCGAATGCAAATCTTGCATGCCAATGTTCATTGGCTCGTTTTAGTTTCACTCGAAGGCAATTTGTCTCCCTAGCGGGATCCCAATTCGTTAGTAACTCCTCTGACGAAACATAGGAGTTCCCGAACGAAAGGGAACATTGGATTCATCCGCAGTGTGCCGTGCCGAGGCACAACCCACGTAAAGTTGATAATTCCGCAAATAACTGCAAAAAAGAGGAACAACTACAGATCTGCTTTGAGCCCTAATCTCGAAATCTTGTAAAACCTCGAATACTTACTGGTGAAAAGCAATGTTTAACTAAATATGTTGCAAAAAATGCCAACAGAGACTTTGATGTCCTGCAGTGACTTTTGAGAAAAAAAAACTGTCAAGTATATCTTAAACTGGTTTATTTAAATGATTTGTTTGAATGAACCAATTCACTGAAATGATTCATAATTTCTAATGCTGCATAATACAGAGAGAAAGGAAGTTTTAGGAGAGTTGTCTATCCATCGGATTTCTATTAAGGTCTCTGTTCTCGTTTAATGAATCAGGCAAGATGAATTTGGGTGCTCTTGACACATGGCCATGAATCTGAACTGTCTCAAGCTGCTTTTTACAGCCTGGATACATTACTGACATGCAAATTTGAAGGAGGTACTATTGTTCAGAAAATTAGACTTTTTGTTCTGGTCACGAAAGACTGTGATAAAGAGGTCTGGGGACAAAGCTTCCTGTGGCCACTGGACCGTACTGGCCAGACAGAAAGAGAGAGAGAGACTTTGACTCTTGCCAAACCTGAATCACTTACAATGGAAGTGAATGAAGCCACATTGTTTGAGGATTTAAAAGTAGAAGTGTGAACCTTTTGATTTTTTTAATAAAAGCAATTACATTAATTCTTCTGTTAAACGTGTGTTATGTGATCTGTAACGCCACAAATGCTGTCGGCTGAGTTTAACTTATGGTCCTGTACTATAGCACCATTACATGAAAACCTAAAAAAAGAAACCCTGGGCCTTTACCCGCCATGGTCATGTGATAGTAAATAAAGATATCAAATCATCACACACTACTTGTATCAACAGTTGCTGTTTTGTGTATAACATTGTTCTGTATGATGAGTGCTGTACATTGTACATGTTTTTGAACTAAATTATGCACTACTGTTCAAAAGTCTGGAGTCAGTATTTTTTTTAAAGAAATTAATATTTTATTCAGCAAGGATACATTGAATTGATCAAAGTGTCAGTAAAGACATTTATAATGTTACAAAATA
Organism: Siphateles boraxobius; assembly: GCF_051911475.1. Taxonomy (NCBI): domain Eukaryota; kingdom Metazoa; phylum Chordata; class Actinopteri; order Cypriniformes; family Leuciscidae; genus Siphateles; species Siphateles boraxobius. The sequence goes on along the minus strand of NW_027508953.1, from coordinate 9,429,361 downwards.
CTTCTATATAAATAAATGCTGTTGTTTTGAACTTTGAACTTCATCAAAGAATCTTGAAATAATAATAATCAGAAAATTGACACTGAAGACTGGAGTAATGATGCTGAAAATTCAGCTTTGTCATCACAGGAATAAATTACATTTTAAAATATAGTTGTTGTTTCACAAAATCTGTTTTTGATCAAATAAATGCAGCCTTGGTAAGCATAATATACTTTTCTTTTTTTTTTACATTTAAAAATCTTACCCTCCACACACTTTTGAAGGGTAGTGTATGTATAGATAAATCAGCCAATCAGTAATCAGATGATTTAGAGAAGCCTAAAGAGAACTATGGGCTCGTAGACTTTGTCTAAAAGAGACTATGGTCATCCTGTCCCAACTGGAACCCTAAGCTTTGCGATCTTCCTCCATGTTCACACTTTCGTGAGCTTACAGGGTCTCTGCAAAAGGGTGCATATTGGCCGCAAAGGGGGTGCTCACGAGCACCCATCTGAAACATAAAATGACAAATGGGACACCCTACGGTCTTGTGGACTTTACGGCCAAACACACATGGAGGCCATTGTAAGTCCACAAGACCACAAGTGCACATGAAGTGTGCCATTTGTGACAGGACCTAAGGCCTATTTGTTATGTAATGACTATTAGGTAGTAATCTGCTGTGAACCCCGGAACAGTGGGGGGCTCGTGAGGACCCTTCATAGACCCAAAATGACAAACGGCCATTGCAAGACCTCAAATGCACCATTTGGGATGGCCTACTCCAAAGAGCATCTGGTCTCTTCCCATGATCCTTTTCCCCCAAAACTCCATCACAGCCCGCAACCGACACAGAACAGAACTCAGTCTCCCTCCATCTGCAGAAATCATTAATTCTTCCCTCAGCACTGTAAGTCATAGAGACAGATTTCACTTTGAGCGATGCGAGTGATCAAAGCAGGCGCTTCAGTCTGTGACAGGACCGCAGAAGGCACTGAGGACTCCTCTCTTTAAGAACACTGTACACCTAATCATCTGCAATGTCTGTGACAATACAATTTACATATTTATATTTTCTTTGTCTCTGACAAGAGATGTGTGACAATGTTCTCTCTCTCCCTCACTCTTTCTCTTTCTCCAACACATAAATACGTACAAGCAATAGCGGAGGCTGGCAACGTCTGCAGGTTTGTTCGTAATGAATTCCTGGTTGCGAAGACACTGAGACGTTGCATTCTGTGTTTACAGGAAATGAGCTGTGGTAGAGGATGTTTGCTGCTGGGAAAGTATTATTACTGTGCATATGTGCGAGGAAAAGCAGCAAAATATTCTCAGCATCTCAGAAGGAGTTCTGCTAATGACTTTTCTTTCGAGAGTGTCTTGGTGTAGCAATTCCTGTTATGGGATCCTATGGGTGTGCTAGTACTGATTTGACTGATGTGTAATGTTCTAGAACAAATTCACATGAGCTGTAGACTAGGTAAAAAAGAAACGAATAAAAAAAACTATTTAATAAAATAACAACTTAACATATATACTGTTTATTCATACGCTTACATGTATTATAGTCACAAGGATGAAGATAAAGATGAAGAAGAGTTCAAAAAGGTTTCTATAAACAAAATGGTTATTTAATGAAAACAATCTCAGGTAATCTACAACGACAAAGAGAAAGTAACGGTGTGTGTAACATGCACACACAAACAACAACCGAGAAACACAGAGTGAGGGTGAGGAACTTAAATGTACAGTGATAATGAGATGACAAACAGGTGTGATGATCTGATGAGTGTCCATGACAACTAATAAGTGGCGGGAAAATCAAAGGAAGGAACACATGTAATTAATGAAAACAAACTGAAAGTCCATGAAAGTGAAACTAAAGATGAATAAGTCCAGATAACTGTGACAAAATTTGTTATGAAGTTGATTGCATTAATTCCGTAAAGGATTCCTGGAGACATTTATTCATGAATCAGTCTACTTGCACTATATGCCTTAATTCACTAAAAAAATAATTGGTTCATGAGAGTCATATGTGAATAAGTCTACACTGGTTGCGTTATATGGCTCTGATTCACGACTAAAGAATTTGTTCATTAGAGAAAATCTGTCTACATTGGTCACACAATATAGCCTACTGTTGCATATATATTATAAAAGAGGTTTTCTTGCCATTATTTTGTTAAATACTCGTTTCCATTTGTACTGTGGTTTATGACTGCCATATAGAGTAAAAGATTGATCTTGGTATTTTCAATCTATATTGAAATCAGTTTTTTTTTTACCTAGCAATACCAGTCACTTAAATGTGCTATTATGTTGTGCTAGTGGTGCTGATTTTTTGAGTTTTTATGTATACTGTATGTAAGCAGTGTTCTGCTTCATAGTGCTGGGAAAGTTAGAGCCTTGTTTACCATATTGTGTCAGCACTGTGCTGTTGAGTTCTTTTAGAATGTTCTAGTCAGGTTCTGTCAGAAATTGTCTCCCTGTAAGCTAATTATTTCTGTCCTTGAGATGTATTTGAGCATCCCCCTCCTTCAAGCGCTTAATGCGTAATCAAGCCTCTTATCAAGCCTTTCTTGTTGTACTCGCTGCTGTTTAGCCAATTGCTATTCTCAGAAACAGGTGATTGAGAAGAAGTTTGAGAGGTGCTAGTTGTTTTTTTGGGACCTTCAGAGACCCTTGCTGTCTGGCCATGAATGGCAGCAGCGTCTGAGGAAAGCGGTTCTGCTAGCAATGAGGCCATAACAACCTAATTACAAGCAGATTCTTTTTGTGTGTAATTACACTGCTAGCTCAGTTTTCATTGTTGACTAAAGGGGTTGTTTTGGCGTGAAAGAGCGCTTTCTTCTTCTCCCCACCCCTCGTTAGCCTTCTTTCTCTGTTTCTGCCTCTCTCATTCCACACAATTTATTACGCCAGCCAACAGATTCGACGGAAACCTCCCAGTATAGGACAATCTGTCATCTCAACATTATCAGCAAGCCACACCGCCTTCCATATTGTGCTACAAGAGCTTCAGCAAATTGCTATTTTTATGAGACATGATAAAGGAAATGCTACCTTATGTTCACATTTTTTACAGTCTGATGTTGGTGGGCGAAAACGGTTGCGATTTGCCAGCGAAAACATCATGTGTGGCACGAGTGAGCAAGAAAGAGGGAGGGAGATTTAGGTTCAAAGATGTGTTTTCTCTTCCATGCATCACAGTCACTCTCATCCTGCATTCATTCAGGGTTTTAATTATGAAGTTTGATGGAATAAACAGCTGAATGGAAAATGCAAGTACAGGAAGTTTGATTGTATAGAAGGTGACGAAAGGTTGCAGTTAACTGTTTTGGCTACAGGCTACAGCGCAAGGTCATGGGTGAATGTAAAATGCGAACACTGAAAACCTCCCAGAAAATGTGAAAGCCCAGATAGAAAGAGAGAAAACCAGGTCTTGTTCTGAGTGTAGTCTGCATCTCTCCCTCCTTCTCTCAATCTGTCTCTCCTCCCCAGCCTTGTGCCTGCTTGACAGCCTGGGCAGCACCAAACTGACAGGTCCTCAAACTGCAGCCCAGAAAGCAAGCATTAATTAAGTCATTGCCGGACTGTAATTTCCTTGAGAAGTAAAAAATTCTCACACAAGAAAAGGTTACGGAGACCTTTTCTGTGTCAAAATTACCATGCGTCATGAATATTAATGCCCTTAATGAAGACAACCTTTGCTTCATCAAAAATGTACCAGAGCAGGTGCCATGCTGATAAACTCACTCGTCTGATACTCTCTCTCTCTCTTTCTCTTTCTCCCTCTCTTTCTCTCTTTGCATCTGCTGAAAATAGACGAGCCAAGATTTACTTGTTTAAATCAGCATCTCCCTTCGGGTTTGACTACCCCCCCCCCCCCCCCCCCCCCCCCCCCCCCACACACACACACATTTTTCCTCTTTCATTCACTTTTGAGAAGCTTGTCCTCTTTGGCGTTTAACTCTTCACTCTTCATATATGCTAACTTTTAAAGGGGAAGTTGTTTGAGGTTTAGCAATAGGGACAATTTGTTAACGAAAGGCATTTTTTTGGGGTCAGTTTATAATGATAACCCTCAATGTTGACCATTGGGGTTGACCAATGTTATTATACTTGTAAGTGTCTTATTTTCGCCACTATTGTCACCAAGTACAATTACAAAAATAACGACTGTTTTCAGACAGTTTTCCCATTGACAGCTCATACCATTGGCTGAGCTTTGCTTGGCAAAAAACTTTGTGGCATCAGCACTTCGCTGTTTTTTTTTATTATATATATTATTATTATTATTATTATTATTTTACTATATATGAATCTGATATCTGAGATAGTTTTTTGCCCATAATTGAATGAACAGCGATGTTTTGATGCCACAGTTTTTACACTTTTCAAGGAAACTATGAGTGGCTTAAGATACGTAATACGGATGAAGAAGGCATATATTTTAACAACTTTAAGGTTGTTGTAGCTATTGGAGCTTGAACCACACACAACATCGGAGAAAACTAACCAAAAGGCCATCTACTAGAAAAAGAGGAATAAACTGTTAATGGAGGTCCAAATGACCACAATTTATACCACAAAGACTCAGAACAGACAGAAAGATTAAATTCTGTAATCTCCTCCTCCCTCCATCTTCTCTCCACAATTATTACAAACGGATCCTGGCACAAACAAAGGTAGAGATCTGTTAACAAACTGCGACTTTAGTCCGACTGTGACTTCGGTGGGAGGTGGCTTTTCTTCTTCAGCTCACCGGCGATCTCCGGCCGTGCCTTTCATTTGACTCTCAGTGTGTGTCACATGTTAATTAGATAAAAGTACACATGCGTCTAGCCCATTATTCCACACGCCGACAACCAGAACAAAGTGGAGACTGGTGGGAGCACCGCTGATAAGAGAGATGAAAAAACAACACAACGCCATAGCAAGGGATGACAATTACCAATGGCTTTGAAGTTTTATTTATGAACTTCTCATAGTTCCCTCCTGTGGCTACATGTTAATGTATGATTCTCTGAATGCTTTTTGGACCTTTCCATCTTTTTTGAATTCATACTGAATAGTTTGTTTTGTCTTTGCTTGTTCTGTTTTATCATTTGGGATGTAAATTAGGGCAGTATTTGAGGTGCTGTCGGTGTGTGTGGGGTCATTTTTCTCTGCTTTGTATTTCTGCTCAGAGACTATGGACCTTGGTCAACCCAGACATCATATTTAATGGGGGGGTGGTTCTCCTATGGACATTTATTTGTAGGCATATTTTTGGTTTTGAGAACTAGCTGCTGTGAATTTTTCTGAATGTTGCATCATTACGCCAGTGAATCATTGAATATAAACATCCCTGAATCAACCCGATTCAACCGATCTGAAACAACCGATTCATTCAGAAATGAATCACGTTACTATATATGTATAAGTCATTGAATCATTCACTGTTGCCACTGTGATATATTCAGGAATACAACAAGTAACTGTATTTCTGAGTGAGTCATTTGAATCATTCCCTCAACCGATAAATTAAAATAAACTGATCATTCAGGAAGAAAACAAGTAAATTTTTTATGACTGAGTCACATGAATCAGTGTCACGGTCATGCCTGGCTCTCCATTCACACCCACACAGCGTTCACTCTCTTTCATGTTTCATGTGGAAACAGACCTCTTACCTGCTCTACTTACCATGGGGGTTCAGGTAGTAAGCCTTGTTTATCTCCTGTGTCGATTCCCCTGTGTTTACTACGTCTCTCTGACGATCTCCTGCGTCTTTGTGCCTGAAATCTGTGGATTACTAAATATAATAATATAATAATCTTCTTAAAATAATAATCCTCACAACACCAGCACCTTCCTCAGCACTTCCCCGAACTCTTCTTCACCACCTGTGTATGTCGCCAGTTCCATGGTCAACCCCTGCACCCTACTCTGGCTAGGTGAAGGACTGCAATGGCTTCCTCCTGCTATATGTTCGCTCACTCTGGAAATGCAGATGCATCACTTCCCCACTGTAAAGGCCAAAATCTCCTTCATTTTGTCCCTGTTGTCTGGCTGTGCACTCCATGGGTCAAAACTCTCTGTAACCAAAATGGACAGTCACGCAATCTCTCGACAACTTCATTACTCATTTCCGGGAAGGTTTCAGATCCCCTTCAGGAAATTCCTCAATAATTGAACAACTATACCATTTCAAGACAGGAAAAAAGTTCAGTGAATTATTACTGCTCTCAAGTTTTGTATCCTAGTGGTCTCCAGGGGTTGGAATGACCAAGCACTACTTACCACCTACCGGCAAGGACTCGAACCATCACTGCAGTCTCTGCTTACGGTGACATTATGTGGCTGGAGCATTTGAAAAGCATGATCCCATCATGTCTTGGAAGAACTGAGACATCTTGAAGAGGGGTGACTGTTGCTTCCCTGACTGTTTTCCCAGCCATCCCAGTCCTTGTCTCCAGCGATCCAAGACCATCTCTATAAAATCCACCTCTATCAAAAGCCTGGTAGAAAAACAGTCTGTTGAGATTGCACCCTGCTACTACCACTTCAAAGACATCTTCTGCCATAAAAGAGTCTCTCAACTACCATCCCACAGACCATGGGACTGTGCCATAGTCCTTTTTGCAGGTGAGCCAGTGCCCTGTGGGAAAATCCAATTTTACTCCCTGAACAAAAGGCCAAGGAGGAAGTATGTGGAAGAGGCTATATAACAAGTTATTTTTAAAACGATTAATCTAGCGATTATTTTTTTCGGGTCATTGATTAATCTAACGATTCATTTTCCAGTCCGATTCGATTTCGATTCGATTCGATTATCGATTATCTCCTCATTAATTGGCTAATAGTAATTTATACATGTTGATGTACATATCTGAATGAAAAAAAAACATTAATTCTTTAACATTGCAATATATATTTATTGCTCTTAAAATTCCAAAATAAAAGACTATACAAGTGCAAAGTCATGCATTCTTATTCAGAGGTAGCATTCAATAAAACCTTGAAGCCTTGAAAACACATAAGCCTAGCTTACTGAAAAAAAGTGCAATATGTCACGACACATTAATGAGCCACAAAATAGTAGGCCTATTTATGGTTTAATTTTCTTTGACCAAATTTGAAAGTTGACACTTTATTAAATGTTACCTTCTTGGTCCTGTCTGTCAGCGCGTTGTCAGTGCTGCATACATAGTTGTCCTCCATGTATTTTTCACGACATTAATAGCTATAAGCGCATACTTGCAGCAGTCTCGCATGCGCTTAGAGCTTGTGTGAATTGCACGTACAAAATGAAGTTAAGGAACAACCTCGATCCATTCAGGAAACGCCACATAGGTCGCTGCATTTCACTGCGCTTCGTGTCATTTTTTCCTTTTGCGCAAAAGGAGCCGTTCGCCAAAGATGTTTTAAAAGAGAGCAGAGTGCATTCATGATTATTAGGCTGGCGGTATAATAATCATCCTGGTGCCGGGTCTGAGTGAGTCATTTATTATTTAAAATAAAATACTTTATTTTACTCATTTAAGACTGCTCTTATGAGGACACTCGACAAAACGGACAGTTTGGCATAATTTGTGTGTTATGGTTCGTTCAAGGCCGAAAGGTACTGACGCACATTTTTCTGTGGGTTGTGTGTGTGTGTGTGTGTGTGTGTGTATGCGTGTACTTTAGAGGAACGATCGTGCCGCCTTGCACTTCTGATAGTCTGAGGAGCCACTCGTGTTGCTACTACTCTCCGGCGCCCCCATCTTTGTTTTGGGTCTGACGAATCGACGCGCATATTTTGCGTCGACATATTTTTTGCGTCGACGTAATCGATGACATCGACGCGTTGTCCCAGCCCTAATAACAAGGCTACATCCGCACTACAACTTCCCCTTCTGCTTCCAGTTTTTTTCTTTGTGGCTAAGAAGGATGGAGGCTTGTGGCCTTGCATAGACTACCGGGCACTCAACAACATCACAGTGAAATATAGTTACTCTCTCTCCCTCGTCCCAGCAGCAGTGGTGCCACCATATTTACCAAACTGGACCTCCGAAGCACCTATAACCTGATCCAGATACATGAGAGGGACATGTGGAAGACTGCATTTGTGACACCTACAGGCCACTACGAGTACTGTGTCATGCTATATGGGCTGGTCAATGCCCCCTCGGTATTCCAGAGATTCGTGAATGAGGTGTTCTGGGAGTTCACTGCTTCATGCTGATCTACATTAATGACATCTTGGTGTAATCCTGGAACCTGGCCGAACATCACCATCTTGTTTCGGAGGTCCTCAAGAAGTTCTGTGATTTACCTTCCAGTTAAATTTACATTTTACCTTTTTTGCCACCATATTAGTGTTGAAGGGATCAAGACAGACGAGGGGAAGGTACAAGCAGTGCGCACCTTGGCTTCTCTAACTTCTACCGACGATTCATAATGAATTACAGCATCATCACAGCTCCACCCACATCCCTGCTGAAAGGAGAGCCCAAGTCTCTGTCCTGGAGTACCGAAGCCACCCAGTCTTTCCAACTCCTTAACCAAGCCTTTAACATGGCTCCCCTCCTCACTCATCCAGATCCAGAGAAACCAGTTGTAGTGAAAGTCGAGGCCTTGGCCACCGGAGTCTCCATCCATGCGCCTTTTTCTCCGAAAAAGTTACCCCAGTGGAGCAGAATTATGATATCAGGATATCAGTTGTTGGCCATAAAATAGCACTTGAAGAGTGGAGACACTGGTTGGAGGGAGCTCGTCATGCTTTCACTGTCCTCGTTGACCATCATAACCTCGAATACCTCCGAGATGCAAAATGGCTGAATCCACAACAAGCAATATGGGTACTTTTCTTCACCAGCTTCAATTTTGTAATCTCCTTTCGTCCAGGGACCAAAGATGCCAAAGCCGATGCTCTGTCACGTTTCTATGCTTCTGATGAAATCCCAGAAGATCCCAAACCCATTCTGCCTGCCAACATAATCGTCAGCCAGATACTGTGGTCCCTGGATGAAAGAATTGCTGAGGCCACAGCCATGGAACCTGCTCCATGGGGATGCCCTGCTGGCCACATTTATGTTCCCAATTAACAAAGATTTCCTCATATCGAGTCAACGCACTGTTCAATGGGCATTGGCCACCATGAGACCAATCAGACTCTCTCCTACTACAAGAATATTTCTGGTGACTAGAGATGGCACAGGATGACAAAAGCTTTATTCAAGGTTGTCAGGAGTGTGCCATGTCAATGACCCCAACGCACTTACCATCAGGCAATCTCCTTCTGCTTCCTGTCCCCTTTCGACCCTGGTCACACCTAGGAGTGGACTTCATATTTGATTCACCAGCATTCCCTCAGTAACTGTTTATGTGCCATTTACTCATCTGAACTCTGCCATTCATCCTTTTGTTTAATAAATGACACTTTGGATTGTTTATATCTGTCTTTGAGTCTTATTGTTTATTAATGAGGGAATCATTTGAATCATTCACTCAACAGATTAATTAAAAAACACTGTTTCATTTAGGAACAAAGCAAGTGACTTTTTCTGAGTGAGTCATTTATATCATTCATTCAACCTGTTCTTTGAAAAACACTGATTCATTCAGGTACAAAACATGCGGCTGTATTGTTTAATGTGTATATACTTTATTCATATCTGATGTTTTGGATTCAGATCCAAATGTTATAAAATATATATTAGCGCACTTGGAATGCTGCATGTCCAGATTAGTTGCAAGTAATGTTGTATTGAAAGTGTATTGCCGTAATTTAAATCAAAAACAGCACTTTCAGTGGACCTTTTCTGGAAGAGACGTGGCCCATGAGAGCAGATATGAGCTTTGATTGAGCTCCGTCCCTCAGTCTGGTGTAAAAGGCCTCAGTTCTGTTTACTGTTCTGGCCTGCTGAACACACGAGTGAGGGCCCTCACCTTAGCTTCAAGCTCTGGGGGGAAAAAAGTGACATTTGAGGGGCACTTTACAAAACTCACTCTGCGAAAGATCTTCTGTATCACCTAAAGAGCCTTTGTCAGTCATTGGAAAGCTGTCACCTGGCAGGGAGATACAGCCAGGCGACCGGATGACAGGTTGGAATTAATGAGAAGAGTATGACAGCAGCCGAAGCAGAGATGGGGGGTAAAAGAGAGAGAGAGAGAGAGAGAGAGAGAGAGAGAGAGAGAGAGAGAGAGAGAGAGAGAGAGAGAGAGAGAGAGAGAGAGAGAGAGAGAGAGAGAGAGAGAGAGAGAGAGAGAGAGAAATGTAAAAAGGGGTAGAACGGAAAAGAATGGAATGGAGGTCTTTGTTTCTTATAAAGAAATGTGCTGAAGGGGTTGTGGACCTGCTTCAGCCATAACACAGAAACGAGGGGTGAGAAATAGGGCATAGAGAGGACTAAATCCAGAGAAGGATTGCTGTGGATAATGATAATAAGTGACTGTGTTTCTGGTACAATATTAGTGTGTTGTATTCTTCTTGGGATTTGGAATCAAAAATACTAATGTCAGTCAAAGTTTCCAAATTCCTACGTATTCATGATTCTCTAGTTAAAGGGATAGTTTGTCCAAAAATAAAAACTGTCATTATTTACTCACCCTATTTCTAAATCTGTATGAATTTCTTTCTTTCTTTTTTTAGCACAAACAATACATTTTTGAAGAATATCCTGTCCACTTTTTTCCATGTTGTGAAAGTGAATGAGAACAATGAAAAGATCATAAAAGAGATTAATATGAACTGTGATCCATACTTCATATCTTCTCAAGCCATATGATAACTTTGTGCAATGAAAAGACAGACCTTTCAATCATTATCCACTAGAAATGTCAATAGCCACCCTTGTTTCCCATGGCATATTCATGAGAGTTCATGAAAAAAGTGGCTATGTCCAATGAATTAGTTGGACCTTTTCGAAGAATCTGCTGATTCATTATTTTTTCACAAATTGGTCTGATCTGCTTCTTGAGTTCAGATCAATGACTCAATGGTCTAGACACGGCAGTTAACAGCTCACTGGAGTGAAAGACTATTAGTGACTAACCGGTTTTTAATTTTTTTGTTTTTCTTATTGCACAAAAGTGTCATATGGCTTCAGATGATTTGGAATATATATATATATATATATATGCAATGGACTACTTTTATGTTATATTTATGGTATTCTTGAAATCTCCAGTCCAGCCCACTCATTGAAACTGCACAGAAATAGAACAACTGGTAAGTTGCTCAAGATTCTTTCTATTGTGTTCCACTGACTAAAAAAGTTATGTGGGTTTGAAACAACACGTGGATGAGAAAATTATCACAGAATTTTCATTTTTGTATATGAAATAATCCATTAAGAATCCAGTTTTCCTAAGGTTTGAGGTGGTAACAATCTAAATTCTGCTTTAGCTGCACTGTCGTTCTTCAGGGTGCCATCCACGAAGCACAACTTGTCAGTCTAAAAACCAGTGGAAGCTCTTTTCAAAGCCTGACACTCTTTAAATTTAATCAATCTCAAATCGTGTTTCAGCATCCACATAAATGCCTCAAACAGGTTCTCTGTTTAAAAAGCAATCAGTGCATCAAGCATGAACGGAGCAGCCTGTGTTTCTGCGTGTGTGAGTGTGCATTCGCAAGTGTGTTTGTATTGTTGTAACAATTTGTGTAATGTGGACGGGAACACACCTCTCCAAAACAGTAAATGAGTTCTGTCAATGTTTGCGCATCTCAATTAATCAGGGGGAACAATGGCCAGTGGGGCTGGAGGCTGTCAGGGACGGTTTGTTGGCAACACGTCAAAAAGAGACACTGCAGGCTGAGAGACATCTCCACTTTTCCTGGCTCTCAGATTTCCGAAGTCTTTATTTGAGAATGTGTTTTTAATTAAGTCTTAAAATTAAATTAAAGTAAATTAAAATGTAGCCGATTTACTTTTCTAATACACATTTTTATTGTATGTTTATTGTCACAGTGCATGTTTTTCCAAAGAACAAAAAACAGTTTAAAATATTTTATCTGTTTCAAAGATAGTTGCGAACAATTGGTTGAGATCAATTGCTATAGAGGACCTTGTGTGCCCCCTAAAATGTAGGAGCACATTATAAATTTAATTATTATTGAATTAAAAATAAATAAATCACTGTTTTATATAATTGACAGATTAGAGGTGCAGTAAGTGATTTTTGAAAAACGCTGTTGAAAAATGGATCGGACCAAGTACCAAAACACACTTGTAGCCAATCGGCAGTAAGGGCCGTGTACACTCATGGCCATGGGGGAGGAGAGAGAGCTCGGTGAAGACAGACATTAGCCGAACGAATATAGAAAGAGATTGTCACGGTTTGGGTTTTGTTCCTTGTTCCTGTTTCATGTAAGTCATGTGATCCTGCCATGTGTTCTCTTGTCTGATGTGTCATGTTGTTATTGGTTCATTGTTTAATTGTTCACAGGTGTCCCTTGTCTTGTAATTAGTCTGTGTATTTAAGCCCTCATGTTTTCCCTTTGTCTTGGTCTAGTATTGAATGTTTCCGGTCGTTGTTCTTGTTTCTTTTTCTGTTTCTTTTTCTGTTTCTTTTTCTGTTTCTTTTTCTGTTTCTTTTTCTGTTTCTTTTTCTGTTTCTTTTTCTGTTTCTTTGTCTGTTTCTGTTTCTGTTTCTGTTTCTGTTTCATGCCTTGCCATGCCTTTGTTTTGTGTTTGTTCACATTTGTAAATTAAAGTTGCATTTGGGTTCTCAACCAGCTTGCCTCCAGGACTAATCATTACAGAGATAGATGGCAGAGAAAATACAAAAGAGGAGAAGGCCAGGGGAATATAACTTTAAAAAGAAGGGTTACGAGGCAAGACGTAGGACCCACGTTATTATCGGAGCTGCTTTCCAGTGTTGGAGAGAGACCCTAAGGTTTGGTAAGATCTGAAACAGATGCAGAGGTTGCTTTATTTCTTTTCGCTATGCGACTAAGGTTAGTTATGCTGTGCTTCACAGAACTGAGATATGCTGTCTTTTGCTTGAATATACTTGTTTGTCATCTTCACTTGTTTGTTCATTATTATTATACTTATAAGCCTGGAACGTCTAAACCTCAACCACCGCCAGTTTCAAGCATCGCCTCCCAAAGATACTTACAATGATGTTTTGAAGCCTTTATGTGTCTTGAAAAAGGTGGTTGCTAGCAAGTGGCTAAATGGTACTACAGAGGCTGTTGGGGACATTAAACATCATCACGCTGAACAGATAAACTCATTCCACTTTTACAGCCTCATTATGCTTATAATTGTGCTCTTATAAACTATTCAATCTCAAACTTTCTGGGAAAATGTTTTTTAGATACAAACTGAAAGAGTTGGTAGACGCATAGTAGTAGTGATGTTGAAGTTGTTGGACCAATGTGTAATTTGTTTATAGCCTACCTTTAGCTTTTTACTTCTGGCAGCTGCATGTACGTAGGCTTCAGAATTCATAAAAGTTCGTCAGTATGACAGAACGTGTCATCATGATAGCAGGAACTTTGTTTGTGTTCATTTTTAGAGCTCATTGGTTCAGCTTAATGCAGGCCTGCAAAGATTTGTTTGTTTGTTTTTAATGTTGAGATTTGAATAAATCTCTGTGATATGCATACTTAAAATGGGACACAGATTGATACATTTGGGTGTATATCAAATATTCTTATGATTGAATACAAAACTGCAGCTCGCACTTATCTCTAGGAAACACAAGCACTGAACATACGAACACAACAGAAAGTGTCACTTTTAGAACCCCACCACTCGACGACAAAAGAAAATTGTCAGGTATGTAACAAGGTATCAAGACTAAACACTTTTTGTTTTCATCACATCTTGAGATTTGTCAAATTGGATCTCGTTACACTAATTAAAATACCTAGGGGATGGAGACTTAACCATGTCAGCAAGACAGAGAGAAGGAGAAAAAAGAGGGAGAAGAGGAGATAAAGATAAATGGCGCATCAGAAACCAATTATCACAGGAAGCAGATTAAAACGGTTTCGCATTTTCACACACAAAAGAGAATGTGAGTCACTTTTTACTGATTACACCTTCCGTCTCTCTCTCCTCATTCGTTAACGTGTTTGTTAAATCCCCTCTTGTGTTCATTAGCTTCTTCGTTTAGATACTACCGACATTTGTTCTCTCAGCGCTGTTTGTCCAACAGGATCTGCCTCCTACCAGTTTAAAGGCTGAGAGATCATGTTAGCAGTTATTCAGTTCTGCTCTGAGCCTCAGCAGAGATCACACATTGGGGTGACACCAGTGAAACTGATAAAACTATCTGTCAGTGGAACCTGAGGAACCAGATTTAGCAAGTACTTACGACATGTTAAAATATTTTCATGAATAACAATTATATGCCAAAATATCACGTCTGCTGTGTTTCTCCTTCTCTCTCTCTCTGTCTTCAGTTTACTTTATCTTCATCTTCTACAGCACTATTTGTCATTACAGTGCTCTCTAATATAAGCACTTTATTGTTTTATCCATTATTTTTGGAGGGGCCATATTTATATAAGCAGTATATAGAGGGCAGAAAATGATTGTGAGAAAGGAAATGATGAGAAGAACTTGAACCTGCATCACCCACGTGAGAACCACAGCTCAATGGTAGTGCACTAACAGCTGAGCCACAGCTACAACACATCAGAAGTTTTATTTTCATTCTAAAATGTATCCTTATATATTATTAGATAGAGATTGTACATCTTCTTCAAAAATGTCAACTTGCCAAAACAAAACAAAAAATAATGTACATGAATTATTGATTTGAGTTTAAATAATTGCAATACATGACAATAAAGAAGCAAAAACACTTTATAACACACAATTGTGAGTTTATATCTCGCAATTCTAACACGCAATTGGGAGATATAAAGTCAGAATTGCATGATATAAAGTCGCAATTGTGTGTTAAAAAGTCAGAATTGTGAGATATAAACTCTCAATTGCGAGTTATAAAGTCCAATTCTAAGGAAAAAAAAGACTGTCCTTTTTCCTTAGAATTGCGAGTTTATATCTCACAAGTCTGAATTTTTAACACGCATTTCCAACTTTATATCTCGCAATTCTGACTTTATATCTCGTAATTCTGACTTTAAAACACGCAATTGCGAGATATAAAGTCAGAATTGCATGACTTTTGCGACTTTATATCAGGCAATTCTCACTTTATAACACAATTGCGACTTTATATCACGCATTTCTGACTTTATAACTCGCAATTTATATCTCACAATAGTCAGAATTGTGGGATAAAAAGTCGCAATTACCTTTGTTATTTTTTATTCTGTGGCAGAAACAAGCTTCCATAGAGAACAGAGTAAAATGAGAGGCATGCAAATTGGTTACTTGACCTCAGAAGAGTCTGGTTGACCAATCTGAATAAAGAATTCCAGAGTGCCTTTATTCAACATTCTTCGTCTAAATATTATTTTGACTAAAATAACCTTTATTACAGTAATTTTGATGATAGTTATTATCACCAAATAATTGTTTATTTAAAGTAACAAACTTTATGAAGAAACTGAAGGGAACCTACACCTGGAGTTAATGTAATCTCTTTCAAGATGCTCAGCTATGAGAAGCATCCTAGATTAATGTGACTCTTTCTGGGGTGCTTACCTGAGTGGCCGGCCTTTTAAGTCCTCTGCTTGTGCCAATGTGGGGCTCTCTTTTAGCTTGGGACAGATTGACTCTATTTTCAGCTGCGATGTACTGTTACAGCAAGAGAGATCAATAGAGAAGTTGCATTTTGATGTACAATCCAGGGCTGTGACAAATACTACAAAATATGTGTGGCAATAATATAAAGTCTAGTTAGTGCACACAACTTTGTGCACGCCCATATAAACAGTTTCATCAGATATCATCTCGTTAGAGTGTGAGACATTATTTCTTGGACACCGAACAACAAACTCAGCATGAGTCATGATGTCTTATTCACAGACAAATGACGCTGGTTAATTTTAAGGAATCAGTCAAAAAGATTCTCCAAACCCAGTCAGTGAATCATTCAGAACCCACTCCCTTACTGAACTGCAAATCAGTTCCCTTTCGTAGTCACTCCGAGTTACGTCGGATGGCGACGAATGGAGGTTTCGCTTAGAACACCTATCGACTTCGAGTATTAAAAAACGAGCCAATGGCGATGAAATGCCATGGGTCTGCGGAATTTGCATAGCGTATCTCCGCCCCACTGCGTGGGTATAAAGGAGGACACCGGCAACATGCAGGTATGTTTTCGCTTCGGAGCCAAGAATATTTCTTCACTCCACAATCATCTCTGACTTCGCTCTACGAGACGAGCTTCTCTCTCCGGTGTTGGTGTGAGGGTAATCTGCAGCGAGCTCACAGTGCCTGCTGATCTGTGCAGTGATCTGCCAGTGTGTGTGTCTCCCTGTGCGCTTCAACATCGCAGAGTTTTTTTTTTCTCCTCTCATAAAAGAGCTCGCACGCGGCACGTCTTTTTAAAGACGGCTCGCCCGTGCATTTCTGGTTGCAGCGGACTGGTATCGGACTCTGATGGGCACGAGCGCTGTCTAGTATGTTTGGGCTTTGATCATGCTTGAACAGCGCTCGTGGATGACTCATGTTCTCTCTGGGAACGTGATCATCGCGTCATATATAGGTCGAGACTCGGTGAACTCGCAAGAGTGAGAGTCCCCTCATCCACTACCCGATCTTCGGCTGGTGGACAGGGTGACCTGAGGGTGTTGGTCTGGAACAAGGCGCCGACTCTGTGTCCACGCCCCAGCCCCCCCTCTTTAATGACGGTGCCCGCTAGCGAACTGATGATTCCACGAGTCTACCCTCGGGTGGCCCGTGTGTTTTCATTTGAAGCTACAGAGGATGATGCTGTGTCTGTAGCAGCATCACTAGGTGGGCTTGATTTTTCTGGAAATGACGACTCTTCACAGCTGCCACCCTCTGGTGTGCATACGGCTGTGTCTGAGTCTGATCCGGAGATGATGGCCATGCTTTCCCGGGACGATTGGTTTTTGGGTGAGGCCGCCGACGCGTCCACGGCAAACCCCAATATCTTTCCTCCCGGACGTGCATGATGAGTTCACGGGTCCTCTCGTTGGTCTCATATGCTTTTCCTCCCCTCAGGAGCCGCTGCCCATGGGTACACTGGGGTTCCCCCGGTTGAACGCTCTGTTGCCATGCTACTGTGTCCTCAGAGTGCTTGCCGGCGCAATCCTAAGCACCCGTCCAAAGCCTGTAGTTCTTTTCGTCACAGTAATCTGTGGCGAAATCCTATAGTGCCTCAGGACAGGCAGCTGCCTCACTGCATCCCATGACCGTTCTGCTGGTCTACCTAAAAAGACCCAGACGCTCATGGACATGCAGGAGGGCGGGACTGACCCGAGGCTCTTCAGTGAGCTGCGCGCCGCCACTGACCTTGCTCTCCGAGCGACGAAAGTGGCCGTACGCTCTCGGAGTCAGGTGATGTTCACCAGTTTGGGGCTGACCGGTCTGATGTGCACGATGTCGGGCGGACCCGTCTGCTCGACACCCCCATCTCCCAGGTCGGCCTCTTCGGTGGTGCGGTTGAGTGCTTCTGCCCAACAGTTCTCAACCGCCCTTGAGCAGATTGAGGTTTTCTGCCCGACGGCCCCGCCGTCCGCTCAGATCCCTCGGTCTGCCCACCGCCGAAGGCCCCCTTCCACGGTTCCAACCCCGCCCGTTCACCCGGGCCTGGCTCTGGAAGACCGTAGGGGGATGCCACAGCCCTCTCCAGCCCCGCACCCCGCTAAACGCCGGGTTAAGCGGCACTTTTGAGATGGGCTGCTCAGAGATGAGACTCAGTTCTTTCCAGAAGTTGGTAGCAGGGCCACTCCTTTCCCCGGTGGAGGGCTGGGGAAGAATCCTTATTCAGGTAGAACAGACTCTTCGTCTCTGAGCATACAGAGTTCTCGGACGACACAGAGCGCCACCCACAAGCCGTGCTCTCCTCGTCCCCCTCTGACCCAGAGGCGGTTGACACGGCGTGCCGTCCACGGACCGCTTCGCCCCTGTCCCCCTCTGTCGCCAGACCCCTGGCAGAGCAGACCCCCGTGGAACGCTGGTCCTTCCCTGGTCTCCTCTGTCAGGACGCGGAGCATGACCGCGCCCCCGCACCGGGCCGCTATGCCACCCTCGCCTGGGCCGGTCACTCTGCTTCGCTGCCCCTCTGGGGGACGCCTGTGGTTCGCTGACCCCGCTGGTTCAGTTCTGGAAGCTTGGTTAGCTCCCAGCCTGTCCCGCTGGGTCGCCTGAACTATCAGGCTCGGCTATGCGATTCAGTTCGCACGGTCTCCTCCCCGCTTCAGGGGAGTTCGCTTCACTATGGTCGGTGGCAATGCCCCTATCTGAGAGCGGAGGTTGCTATCCTGCTGGCGAAGGGTGCAATCGAGACTGTCCCTCCAGCCGAGATGAAGTCAGGGTTTTACTGCCGTACTTCATTGTCCCCAAGAAGACCGGTGGGTTACGGCCGATCCTGGATATGCGCGTCTTGAACCGCTCCCTTCACAGGCTGCCGTTCAAGATGCTCTCGGCCAAACGCATTTTCGAATGCGTGCGGCCACAGGATTGGTTTGCAGCGACAGACCTGAAGGACGCCTACTTCATGTCTCCATTTTACCTCGACACAGACCGTTTCTCTGGTTTGCTTTCGAGGGGCAGGCATACCAGTACGCGGTTCTCCCAATCGGGTTGGCTCTGTCCCCTCGCGTCTTTACGAAAGTCGTCGAGGCAGCCCTTGTTCCCCTACGCGAACACGGGGTTTACATCCTGAATTACCTCGACGACTGGCTAATATTGGCTCACTCTCGAGATCATGTTTGCAAACACAGAGACTTAGTGCTCCGGCACCTAGCCCGTCTGGGCCTTCGGGTCAACTAGGGGAAGAGCAAACTCTGCCCCGTGCAGAGGATCTCTTTCTCGGTATGGAGATCGACTCGGTCGCTATGTCCGCGCAGCTTACGAGTGAGCGCGCACACTCACTGCTGACTTGTCTTCGACAGTTCGATGGCAAGAGTGCGGTCCTACTGAAATTGTTTCAGAGGCTCCTGGGGCATATGGCATCTGCAGCCGCGGCAACGCCGCTCGGATTGCTTCATATGAGACCGCTTCAGCTGTGGTTTCGCGATCGAGTCCCGAGGTGGGCATGGCATCATGGCACGTTCCGAGTCCCAGTGACTCCGACCTGCCGTCAGTCCTTCACTCCGTGGAGGAACCTCAGTTTTCTACGGGCCGGAGTTCCCCTAGAACGAGTTTCCAGGCATGTTGTTATCTCCACAGATGCCTCTTCCACGGGTTGGGGCGCCATGTGCAACGGACATGCTGCTATGTACATTCCGGGAGATCGGAACTTTGCAGCCGACGAGCTGTCACGGTTTCGGCCCATCTCCGGCGAATGGAGACTCCATCCCCAGTCTGTTCAGCTGATTTGGGACCAGTTCGGGGACGCACAGATAGTTCTGTTTGCCTCTCACGACTCGACCCATTGCGCCCTGTTCTATTCCCTGACCGAGGGCTCCCTCGGCACGGATGCACTGGCGCACAGCTGGCCGCGGGGCCTACGCAAATATGCGTTTCCCCCAGTGAGCATTCTCGCACAGACCTTGTGCAAGATCAAGGAGGACGAGGAGCAACTCATTCTGGTTGCACCGTATTGGCCCACCCGGACCTGGTTCTCCAAACTGGTACTCCTCGCGACAGCACCTCCTTGGCCAATTCCTCTGAGGAAGGATCTCCTTTCTCAGAGACGGGGCACCCTTTGGCACCCTCGACCCGATCTCTGGAGGCTCCACGTGTGGCTCCTGGACGGGACGAGGCAGGTTTGAGTACCCTGCCACCAGCGGTGGCGGCTACCATCACTTCCGCTAGAGCATCGTCCACGAGACATGTCTATGCGTTGAAGTGGAACCTCTTCGTCAACTGGTGCTCTTCTCGTCGAGAAGACCCCAGGAGATGCTCGATCTCTGTCGTGCTTTCCTTCCTGCAAGATGGGACCCTGAAGGTGTATGTGGCCGCTATCGCCGCATATCACGAAGCAGTTCAAGGTAAGTCTCTGGAGAAGCACGACCTGATCGTCAGGTTCCTGAGAGGAGCGAGGAGACTGAATCCTCCTCGCCCTCCTCTCGTACCCTCTTGGGACCTCTCAGTGGTCTTAAATGCCCTGCAGAGGGCTCCCTTTGAGCCTCTGCATTCAGTTGAGCTTAAGTTTCTGTCTATGAAGACAGCGCTCCTGGTTACTTTGGCCTCTATCAAGAGGCTAGGGGACCTGCACGCATTCTCCGTTGACGAAGCGTGCCTGGAATTCGGGCCCGGTCACTCTCACGTGATCCTGAGACCCCGGCCTGGATATGTGCCCAAGGTTCCCACCACTTCCTTCCGGGACCAGGTGGTGAACCTGCAAGCGCTGCCCCGGGAGGAGGCAGACCCAGCCTTGGCACTGCTCTGTCCAGTACGCGCTCTCCGTGCTTACGTAGACAGAACGCAGTGTTTCAGGACCTCAGACCAGCTCTTTGTCTATTATGGTGGGAGACTGAACGGAAAGGCTCTCTCAAAGCAGAGGTTGTCTCACTGGATAGTGGACGCCATTGCTTTGGCTTACCAACAGCAAGGCCGACCGTGCCCCCTTGGTGTGACAGCCCACTCCACCCGGAGTGTGGCTTCCTCTTGGGCTCTAGCGCATGGCGCCTCGCTGGCAGACATTTGTAGAGCTGCAGGCTGGGCGACACCCAACACATTCGCCAGATTCTATAATCTCCGAGTGGAGCTGTGTCCTCTCGTGTACTCGCTTCAGTTAGCTAGTACTGGACCCGCTCAGGTGTCTTCGCTTGCTCGCCATTCCACTCCACGGACTAGATACGTGCGATTATTCCTCAGGTGAGCCTTCCTCTCTGAAGCCCTGAGTTCCTCCAGCACTGTTGACGCTGGCGCCAGTGTCTATTGCCTGGGCGTCGGCTAGGTGCCTCCGTGTGCATGGTTCCTCCCTGAGTAACCCCCACATGTGTATTTCCACTGTAAGCCTCCTTGAGCATGTGTCTTTCATTTGGCAAGCCACCTTGCCCTCCTGGAGTTGAAAGTTGCCACCCTTGGGCTGGTCACTCCAGCGTTCCTCCATTTGAAGCCCTCCGGCCATATGTGTTCTTTAGTCCTCCCTACGGGTAGGCATGCTGCGGCATATCTCCTCTGAGATATGCTTCCCAGTGTACTTTGGTATTCCTGTGTTAAGTAGGACTCCTTCGTCCGTGCCAGTATCATGACAGGGGGATCAGACTTTCGCAGGGCACTGGAAGACAGCTGTGAAGGTGGCGCGATTTCACGGGGACCCCCATTCGTCGTCATCCGACGTAACTCGGAGTGACTACGAAAGGGAACGTCTCGGTTACGTATGTAACCCTCGTTCCCTGAGTAGGGAACGGAGACGTTACGTCTCCCTGCCACTTCCGCTGTACCGCTGGGCAGACGCCTGAGTTCAGTCTACCTACAACATGCAGGTAGTTCAGACATACCTGCATGTTGCCGGCGTGCTCCTTTATACCCACGCGGTGGGGCGGAGATACGCTATGCAAATTCCGCAGACCCATGGCATTTCATCGCCATTGGCTCGTTTTGTAATACTCGAAGTCGATAGGTGTTCTAAGCTAAACCCCCTTCGTCGTCCTCCGACGTAACGTCTCCGTTCCCTACTCAGGGAACGAGGGTTACATACGTAACCGAGACGTTTTCAGGAGAAGTGGAAACTGTTTCTGCATGTAGACTACTTTATTTTGTGACTGGTTCTTCATATGACAGTGTGTAATTAATAATTATGCTATTCTAAAAACAACATTTTATGTAATAATATATTATTTATTAAATATTATGATTATTATGTCAATTTGTAAGGTTGAATTTACTGTAACAGAAACATTGTTTGGTAACATTGGAAACATAATATTCACAACATTTTACTGTTTTTTTTTTTAATTTGCAGAAATATTTTTACAAAAAAGAGTGACTGCAACAAATATAGCCTATACATAATACACGTAGAAAAACAAAAAATAAAATAAAAAAAATAAAATTAATGCTTTATTTATCAAGGACTCCTTCAATCAATTAAAAGTGACAGTAAAGGCAATTGTAATTCAAAAAAAGGATTTGTATTTCAAATAAATGCTGTTATTTTTTTTATTTTCATCAAAGAATACTGAAAAAAATTGTTTCCACGAAAATATCAAAAGCAGCAGTTTTCAACATTGATAATAATAATAAAAAAAAAATCTTGAGCACCAATTCTGCATATTAGAGTGATTTCTGAGGATCATGTGAATGAAGACTAGAGTAATGATCACAGGAATAAATCCCTTATTATTATAAGAACTGACCCCAAACTTTGAAATGGTAGTGTAACTCAAATCATGTAGTTTATGTACTAAATTGTTAAAAGAAGAAGAAGCTATGCACCCAATGAACTGAAACGCTTCTAAACAACTTTCTTTATCTAGCGATTTTGTCAACTAACAAATCCACTTGACTCCTAAATGTTTTGCTTTAGGAGTCAGTAACTCCCTTGTCATTTTTTAAAGAGTAAAAAAGAGAGAATTTACTAAGGTTCAACACAGAAGCAGAAATGGCCAGGAATGTCAGAGCTATATAGATATACCCACCAACTGTTAGAAGAGGGATCAAAGAGATGGAGAAAAAGTGTATGAAATACGTAGGGAGGACTGGGAGATATGTTGGGGAGGGGGAATCCTCATCCTCTTGTCCCTGTGGCCTGTCTCTGGCCTGTGGATGACCTCTCATTACACCCTCTCTTAAGTCCACTTACTATCTCTCTCCACACGTTGCCATGGAGAACAGGATCTAACTCATACCACACTTACCTCTCTCTCTCTCTCTCTTATTCACTGTCTTTTTTGCACTATAAAGGCGGGCCATAAAAGCAACCGCGCCCTAGACTCCCCGGTTCCTATTGGTAAAAAAAAATTGTGCCGTGCACTGCCTTTGATCGCCCCGCTGTTTCTCTCTCGTTTAGGCTCCGTGTGGACAAATGATTAGATACAGATGCTAAGCTGAACTACATGGGGGAGCATGAACGGTAAATGTGTTTGTTTAAGGCCGTGTTTAGCATATTGTGTGCGGGGAGAAATGATGATAGAAAGAGGGAGGATCTGAAACATTGTTACAGAACTATATGAAGCTGGGCAGGGACTGAGGAAGCCAATGGATATGGTTATTCGTCATTTAGCAGATACTAGTTGTCCAAATTGATTTACTGTATGTACAGGAACAATTCAAATTTCAATTCAATTCAAATTTATTTGTATAGCGCTTTTCACAATACACATTGTCTCAAAGCAGCTTTACAGAAAGTGCATTTCGGAAATGTACATAGAAAAATACAGTTAGTTAATCATGTATTAATTTATGGCATAACATATCGCCGGCTTTGAGTCGTCTCTTCACAGGCGTCGAGTCGTCTCTTCACAGGCGTTGGGATATCTGAAGTCTCCGTGAGAGGCTGGATACAAACTGGAGCTGACGAACGCTATTTACCTCGGGACTAGCGTCCCGAGATAACAGCAGAAAGGCAGTCCTTTCTGACACAATCCTCCGATAGCCCTCTATCACCAAAAGACTGTAGGGCCCTTTGAAATCGGTTTCTTTTTTCTTTCTGGATTTTGTTTTAATGGTTAAATGAAATGTAATTAAAAAAAAAAAAAGCATGCCTTATCATTTGAAATCATGAAACATAAAGAATTTAACAATTTGTTAAAAGTTCAACTAAATGTACATTTGTGCTGGTTTTTGCACCGATCATTGGCTGCATCCGAAAGCTTAAAAATGCTGCCTTCGGAGGTTGCATTCAAGGCATCAAGGCATGCCGAATCTAATGCTTCACTTCCTGTCTCCTGAAATACCCTCATCTGATCGATCTTTGAAGGCAACGTAGATGTATCCTTCGCTACAATGTAACTGTCACTACATATGACAGTTGAGCTATAAAATAAAGATGACATCTGAAAGTTGCGGTTGGTGCAGTTTGTGTGTAAATGTATGTTTTTGACCAAGGTTTTCCACTTCTGATGTCATTTCTAGCTTGGAATTACTATTGTAGCAATTAAATATTCGCTTAGTTTACACCAAAGCTCGCTCTATTTTGCTGTAGATCATTAAACCATTATGCAGCTTCAGAAGTCTGTCCGAAATCTGTTTCATGAGGTACCTTTGTGTGCAAACGCTGCCAACAGGCAATAGCAAAGGCAAAGGCAATAAGTAAGCTCCCTAATTTTTCTTTTAGCAATGTATGTATAAGTAGACATACGTATGTATACTTCTACGTATGTATACTTATACACGAAGGACTTTCGCCTGGACCTGATGACAATGCAGTGCTGAAGTGTCAACTAGCCTCTCCCTATGGAGGATCCCTATACCACTCTACAGATAAAGCGTTGTGAATTGTTTTGGTTCGCGTACCTACCCGAAGTGATAAGATAAAACAAAATTCTACATCAAAATTTATAGACAAGACAAGTAGTTTGTTTAGGCATGGTTTGTAAGGAATTACAAACCTGCGCACATATATTCAAACGCACATAACTATAGAATCAATTCTTAATTGCATGTGAACGCCATCAGCGTCTATCACAGGTTCGCGTTTAAAGTCTGTTTAGAGAGAACGGTGTCGTCTTAGCGGCCCCTGATTTAATAACAAACTATCATTTAGACGGAAGTGAATCAATCAAAACTAACTTTAGCTGGAAAAAACATTTTTCAAGAACCACTATAAAACTAAACCAATTTCTGTTACCTTAAATTATACCTTTATCTCTGTAAAGCTGCTTTGAAACAATCTACATTGTTAAAAGCGCTATATAAATGAGGATGACTTGACTTGACACACGTATAAGTATACATTTGGGATCAGGTATAATTTTTTAGAGGTAAGTGTTGATTAGGTTTAGCCTGTGATTGTTTGGAAATGTGTCCTGGGAGTAACGTGTAGTTAGAAATTGCCATTCGACTAACTGGACTGTTTTTTTTTTTAGTAGTGTGACATTAGTTTTTCCAGTGAAGATTCTCTAGTAACAAGCTAATTGTTCCAACAAGAATTGGTGTTGGAAGGAAGAATGTTGGAAACCAAACAACAGTGGAGCCCATTGACATCTATTGTATTAATAAAAAAATAATAATAATATTTTGAATGACATGGGGTGAGTCAGGGGCGCCGCTAAGGGAGGGGAAAGTTAGGACGATTCTAAGGGCCCACACACTTTTGGTGTAGGGGGCCCAACCTCATATTCTGTCATAGGGCACAAAATTTCTAGCGGCGCCCCTGGGTGAGTAAATAGCAACAGGATTTAAATTTTTGGTTGGATTATCCTTTAAGATTATCTTTTTGTGTGTGTGTGACAGATGATAACTGCTCTGATAACAGAAAAGTAATGGTTACACTACTGTTCAGAAGTTTGGGGTCGGTAAGATTTTTTTGGTTTTTGATAGATATTTCTTATGCTCACCAAGGCTGCAAAATATTATTACAATTTCAAATAGCTGTTTTCAATTTTTTTGAAAATATAATTCATTCCTGTGATAGCAAAGCTGATTTTTCTGAATTCTTCAGTGTCACATGATCCTTCAGATATCATTCTAATATGCTGATTTGCTGCTCAAGAAACATTTCTTATTATTATCAATGTTGAAAACAATTGTGTTTCTAACCACCCCATCTGAGGGTTGACCCCCCCCCCCCCCCCTAAAAATATCATTAAAAAACCACGCTGTGTATTGTTAATAATATGATGATATATACTTCAAATAATTGTGTAAGTAGTAAAACGATACAAATACAAAAAAAAAAGGTGTTTTAAGTTTAGAAAGATTTTGAGTCTCCCCTCTCCTGCCTCACAGTGCTTTGGTCCACTCCCTGCTTTCCCGAGTTGCAAAGTGTGTTGTTTTCCCGTTGGGCTTTGGGCTACTTTTACATGGTTGCTGCGGGTTGTTTTTCCAGTCTGCTGGTTGAAGCGACACCAATAACGCAATTTTTATTAATAATCCCCATTGGATGGCGATTTCGGATTTTACCCCCGAAACATGATTGGGCTGGTTTAGAGTAGCAATTGGGTTTTGTTGTGAAAACCTGGCAACCCTTACCTCACCTATACACACAAGTCTGGTGGCAGAGAACAAAATTCTTCAGTATTTGTGGAACTCCAGTATAGGCTGTCAAAGCTATTTTATTCACTTTAAACATTGGATGAAGTGATTATTTTCTCTTTTATACAAATGATACTAAGTCATTAATAAATTAGTCATGACTAAAAAAAATCATGATTAACTGATGTATTTTTTAATGAGTCCGCTATGTTAGTGATTATAGCTTTATCTAGCTTATTTGGTAGCTTGTTGGATAATATTAATAATAAGTCTAATATTAGGCTAATATTGTAGATCTACTGTTGTGTTGGGGTTTGCTCAATATGATGTTAAGTGGCAGATCAGTGAGCTTGATGCAGTTGAATATCTATGTAAGAGACGTCTCTTACATAGGTGGACCCAAGATAATTTATTCCCCCCTCTTTCCCCCCCAATGTTAGATGAATTTTATGAAAAATGTTTAGTTAAAAAAATTCTCTATGCATGCACCCACACAGAGTGACACTCAGAAGACTAAAGATATGTCTGATAAAAGGTTGTACTACAAAGAGTGCAGGTAAAAAGCTAAAATATATGGTCAGTAGTTCACTCTAAGCAGAAATTAATTACGTAACCTATTGCAGAGTGCTTCAAAAGTTCACTGTGCATGAAAAAATTACTATGTGCTACCTTCACCTTTATGGGATCGTAAAAATTATACTGTTGTACTTAAATTTTTTAATAAAGTGACAGAACATTTATTAAGACTGGCATATGTTGATAATCTAAGGAACAGGCATCGAGTCTTAAAACACAGTCCGAGTCTGGTCTAGTGTCGCTTCTCAAAGGTCAATAATATTTTTATAATACACCTTTAATGGTTTCTCTCCTCATAGGGGACTTCTTCAAGATGCAGAGTAGGGCACAGAAATGAAAAGCACAATCGTTAAATGATCTTCCAAATGAGGAAAGTGTAAAATATGACCCAGATATAATATGGGAGGGCTCAAAGTAATGTCTGCAGACAATGTGTGATATACAACGTGGTGTGTGTATGTGTGAAATTATGATGTCCAGCAAAGAAATAGAAGGTCTGTATTGTGATCAGACGAAGTTTGGTGTAGATCAGAGCTCGACCCGTCTCCTGTGGGATTTGAGCGTCCTGGTGTTATCTGAGGAACGAGTACACACACAACTTGTTGTTGGGTGACTCAATAAGATGCAAGATTGGGAAATCCTGTGTATGCCATATGAGATCACAGCATCAGAGACTGTATACATGTTGTTTAATCTATGTTCGTGTTGTACAGTGTACAAACTGATTGAAAATATGCTCTATGACAAAGCGCAATCTAGGTTTTGCAACTCTAAATCTCGGGTTTTCAAAAACAATGGCACAATTTCAGGTTCGTTGGCAAAACAATTTTACTGTGTGGAGGAAAAATATTTTACCTCATAAAACCGGGATGCTACAGGTTAAAAGCTTCAGAAAGTGTCAAATATTCAATGAAAACTTAGTAAATGTGGAGACAGTGTGATCACACTCCTCTAAAATATTTAATAAGATGGCTCAGCTGTGGTTGGATTGTTATTTGTGCATGAGCAGAGACGTGTTTAGCGCTGAGCAGTTTAGATGCAGCGCAGCCCCTACAGCCGAATGAAGCCCTCCGCCCTCAGACATGCCTGACTCTCCCATCAGGCCTTGCTGCCTGCGTCTGACAACACTCCAGCCTGTTAAGGTCAAGACCAACAGAGTGTCAGCGAGGATGATGATGATGTATTTTTTGACTCCCTCGTTTTTTTTTCCTCCTGTCTACTCGACTTTATAGTTTCTCCTTGTGCCAGTGTCAGCGGTCCATCTGCCCGCTGCCGACTCAAACCCCGGCACGGGCGCGGTGATCCGTCTGAACCCTGTTCCCAGCGAACAACTCCCCCCCCCCACTCCTCCGCAGGCCTGCCATCATCGCCCCCCTTCAAAACCCCGATTGTGTGAACATGAGAACACACAAATACACACATATGTCACCAAACTCGTGTCAGGTAAACCACAACAATTACAATCTCACAGTCATAATGAAACGGTGACAAAATTATACCCTCCGATCCCCCTGAGAGTCACAAGATTTTAATATCTGACATTTCTGCACATTGACACATGTGCGGCAGCATCTGCTGCCATGGCTGTGTAATCCACTCTTCTGCGGTGTCTGTCTGTGAGTGGGAGTGTGTGTGTGCGCGCTCTTGTTTCTGTAAATATATATGTGTGTGTTCTGTGTGTATTTCAAGATTTGCGCATGTGGTCCAATATATGGATGTACAACCTTGTGAGCTGCTTACGATACCACATTTTGGACAAATTCTATGTATCTTTCAAAAAGAAGACAATCCCAGAATGCATTTCGTTAAAAAAATATTGTCAAAGCAAAAGAAAATTCTAATTTTCTCAGTGTTTCTTTAGCATCATTTATATACTATTATAGTATTATTAATATTTTAAATAGCTTTTGTTTTTAAATTTTCAGTTTTCATTTTAATTTTAGTAATTTTATTATATACTTTTGTCATTTCTATTAGTTTTTATATATTTCTATTTCTATTTTACTTTATTTTTTTCTGCTTTTACTTTTATTAGTTTGTACTTATTTTAGTACTTCAACTTAAACTAAAAAAATCTGATTTGTGTTTGTTTTTCATGTAACATTTATATTTTATGGGCAATATTTTCAAAACGATCCCTGTTCACATGGGGCTATGAAAATGGACTAAAATGCCAGTCCAGTAGTTGCCATTGGCAATAAAGAAACACTACACGCCTAATTCGCTTTTTTGTAGTTCACAGATGATAACAGTATAGTTTTCAAAAACTTGCACTTTGAATCCCGTTTTCAAAAGTTTGCGTTTTCAGGCCCTCAAAACAGCGTTGTCGTGTTGGCTAAATAAACGTCCAAAACACATAAAGGTTTTCAGTTTTTAGTTGAAAACAGTGTTGTGTGAATGATCTCTAAAGTGACAATTGCATTTAAAATATACACTATATCACTACAGGCATTCCCTTGGGATTGAACCCGTGACTTTGGTGTTGCTAGTGCTATGCTCAAGTGTGAGCTAACAAAATGCTAATAATAAAAATAAACTTCTCAAGCTTCTCAAAGTGCTGTACACAATATAAAAATACAGTTAATAAACTAAAATAAATAAATAAATATACATCAACAAACAAATACAAGTTTAAAAAAAAAATGTCTTAAGTTGAACTTTAAAAATGTCATAAGTCTGAATTTTCCTAAGTTCAAGAGGCAGAGAATTCCAAAGGGTAGGAGCATAAAAAGAGAAAGCCCTATCACACATACTGTAGATCTTGTTTTAGGAACAACCAGCAAGTTTGATTGTGAGGAGCGTAATCTGCAATTTGGAGTATTAAGATGCAACAGTTGTTAAATACTGTGGTGCCAGGCCATGCAATGCTTTATATGTGAGCATCACAATTTTGAAATCAACTCGGAACCTGACTGAGAGTATTCCAAAACCGGAGTAATATGATTCCATATTCTCGAACATGACGAGTTGACTATACTCAAATGACCTCCACGGTCACCAGATCTCAATCCAATAGAGCAACTTTGGGATGTGATGGAACGGGAGATTCGCATCATGTACAGTCAAACCAAAATTTATTCAGACACCTTGCTATTTTCACTTACATAAATGAAGTGTCCTGCACCCACTAGTAAAAAAAGATCACAATTTATGTCTGAATAATTTTTGGTTTGAATGTATGTGAAGCTGACAAATCTGCAGCAACTGCGTGATGCTATCCTGTCAATATGGACCAAAAATGCTTCCAGCACCTTGTTGAATCTATGCCACGAAGAAAAATTCGTAAAATATTTACAATTCGTGAAAAACTCAACAAACCAGCAACTCTAATGCTAATGGGGAACTCCATTGAATATAGTTATGGGGAGTGCTATTCATGTGGCACTGCTTATGTATTGTGTTCCTAATTAGTTTCTGTCTTAGAAGGCAGCTGCCCATGTAGGCACCATGCAGCACGACAGCTCTCTAGCTCTAGGAACATGTGCACCTTATGTGTTTGTCTATTTGTGGATATGTGTGTGTGAGGGCTACATATAACATATCAGTGTGTCTACACATAATTATAACTCACCAACCGAACCAAAAGTCAGACAGCCAGTCGCTGGGATTGAATGAGGGAGACACTGGGCTGAACAGTAGAGTTCAATAAACACCTCTGGGTTTGAGTTTAAGTGTTTGAGACTGCTGCCTTAGGGTGACATGAGCGTGTGTGATTCTGAGTGGGAGCCCGGAGCTAAAGGCTGAGGGCGGCATGAAAGATACGCTGGCGTCTCCCTTCTGCCACAGGCTGCACACTTTCCCAGTTCTCCCCACAGAGCAGCCTCACTCTTCCCCTGCAAAGCTGTCAGTGCCACTTCAGCGATGCCGCTTGTCTTTGTTCCAGTCAGACGAGGATGATACAGATGAGAAGATAGATAAGATAGACTGCAGGCTGGAGAGGAAGTGTCGGCCGCTGTTTGGGAGTCTGTGGTTTGAAACGCCTTGCGCATGGTTTCTGGTGGCGCGGAGGAAGTGCTAAATTGAATCTGTGCTCTGTGTAGTGTGAACTACTCGACATATCTTAACGTCTTAACTCAAAGCCCCCTTGCCAACTCGACACATCGAAGAAGTTCTCACCTCTTGCATTATATCACTATTTCAGGCCGATGTAAGAGGAAGGGCCCTATATATACACACAATCCGAAGTGGTGTAGTTGAGCGATGGTTAGATGCAATAATAAGAACTATAAAAAACCTTATAATAGACTAAAGAGAAGGCTGCATAAATAGGATGAGATTATACTTTGGTTACATGCAAACAAAAACAAGCAAAATCATGCAGGAAAAAAACTACTGGACACATAAATGATATGCAGTATTTTTACATTTCATATATTTGTACAGCATTTTAATATAAACTGAAATGTATATATTTTTAGGTGTGTATTTGTATAAAATAAAATGTAAATATACAGTATAATTTTGTTTTTTTTAAGTTATACACATACAGTATATACTCACAGGCCACTTTATTAGGCACACCTTGCTTAGTAACGTCCAGGTGACGTAGACGTACTATTAAATTTATTAAAAATGTACTATGTTTTTAGTACGATACAAATATACTATAATGCATGTTTCATACATTTAACAGTTCGTCTTTTTCAGGGTTTGACCCTCTTTTGCCTTCAGAACTGCAAAATTTTGATTTTGGTCCATATTGACATGATTGCATCATGCAGTTGCTGCAGATTTGTCAGCTGCACATTCATGGTGCGAATCTCCCGTTCCATCACATCACAAAGGTGCTCTATTAGATTGAGACTGGTGACTGTGGAGGCTGGTTGAGTATAGTGAACTCATTGTCATTGTGGCGAGCAGGACGAGGCCGAGGGACGTGAGAGAACGGTGCGAGGCTGGTGGCGTGAGTGATAATGAACGTCACCTGTGAGACTCGGTCTCGCATCTCTCACGGAGGAGCGGAAGCATAAAAGGTGGAACGACGACGCTGAAGATCGAGAGAGGAACAGGCCTGATTTTATGTTGTGTTTTGTTTCTGTTTTGTGTGGCCAGCAGTTGTCTGTGAGTGGCTGCTGGCTTATACTTTTGTTTTTGTATTTGTTTCATTTTATTATTAAAAATTGTTAATTGTTCGCCGGTTACCGCCTCCTTCTTCCCATAACATCTGAACCCCGTTACAGTCATGTTCAAGAAACCAGTGTGAGATGATTTAAGCTTTGTGACATGATGCGTTATCCTGCTGGAAGTAGCCATCAGAAGATGGGTACACAGTGGTTATAAAGGGATGGACGGGGTCAGCTATAATACAAGCTTTCATGTTTTTTACGCCAAATTCTGACCCAACCATATAAATGTTGCAACAGAAATCGAAGACTCATCAGACCAGGCCATGTTTTTCCAATCTTCTTTTGTCCAGTTTTGGTGAGCCAATGCAAATCATAGCCTCAGTTTCCTGTTCTTACCTGAAAGGAGTGGCTTCTAGTGTAGTCCATCGTGTTGTCCGTTCAGAGATGCTCTTCTGCAGACCTCGGTTGTAACAAGTGGTTATTTGAGTTACAGTTGCCTTTCTATCAGCATTCTCCTCTGAACTCTGGCATCAACAAGGAATTTTCACCCACAGAACTGCTACTCACTGGATATTTTCACTTTTTCGGACCATTCTCTGTAAATCCGAGTTGCACTTTCTGAAATACTCAGACCAGCCCGTCTGGCAACAACCATGCCATGTTCAAAGCCACTTAAATCACATTTTCCCCCATTCTGATGATCTGTTTGAACTTCAGCAGCTCGTGTTGATCATGTCTACATGCCTAAATGCATTGAGCTGCTGCCATGTGATTAAATATTGAAAAGGTGTTCCTAATAAAGTGGCCGGTGTGAGTATATAATCTAAGTAAATCTTTTTTAAATTATACCTAACTCTCTCTCTCTCTCTCTCTCTCTCTCTCTCTCTCTCTCTCTCTCTCTCTCTCTCTCTCTCTCTCTATATATATATATATATATATATATATATATATATATATATTCATTCAATATATTTTTTATTAATATACACAACAATTTTCAGTTTTTGTGTGTAAATGTACCTAGGCACATACACAAAGTAATTAAAAGTTTTTATTTTCCTCTAGTCATGTCATACCTCTTCAAGTGAACAGGGTGAGCCAGGACCACCACTGTTGCCCTCTCAAAAAGGCACAACAACGTCTTTTTATTTAGTCTTACCTGAGCTTCTAAGGTTAAACAAGGTATTTCCATGAGTCGTTTAAATGGTAAACATACTCTAAACACGTACTGCTACATGATAGTTCCTGTATTTTAGTGAACAGAAAATCTTTTGTCTTGTGAGGAGACATTAATTTATCTTTGCAGTGGGCCTTGACTGCGGTAATTGTTGTGTGAGGGCAGGCGGTGTGCCGAGTCAATCGCTCTCTCTCTCTCTCTCTCTCTCTCTTTCTCACTCTCTCTCTTTCAGGCACGTAGAGTCACTCTTTCCGACACGCGTGTGCATGCAAGAATGAGTCAAAATGACTTATCCAGCGGGGGATGTATTAACACTTCATATCCATAAAATCAAACCTGCAGCATGTCATGTCGAGCACATCAGTCAGAATGGAGCTCCAACACAAAATAAATATTCCAATTTCAGGACCAAAATAGCTTTGAAAGACCTAAAGAGAGTATTAATAGTGTAGGCATATCATAGTAAAGTACCCTACAGCCTCTGCGTGTCTTTGTGTTTGCGGTGTCTTCCTGGGGAGCATTTTAAGCCCTCGAATTGTGGTACTGAATGGAACGTTAAAAATGAGAATGTATGTTTGATGCTTTGTTTTTTCTTTATATAGTACATAAGGCAATTTGAGATTTTCAGTATAGCCAAGTACAACCTACGCTTACAAAAATTCACAATGCTAACCATAGTTTCCACTAAGATATCATAGTTACCATCACTACAGTTATTGTTTTTGCATCAAAACGGCGGTCGACATTAGCCACTTCTGATATCACATAAAGAAAGACTACTATTTAAATGGGATCCCAAATTAATTTAATATGAATTTACAGCAGTAGCGACCGCAGAAAATTGTATTTTGGCATAAATATTACATGTTATTGCAAACCATTATACTTAAGAAATGTGCTTTATTTCAGAGGATAACGGGATTTCGGATGATGCTGGATTGTAAAAAGTCTCACTATATGACACCAAAATATTTAATAAAAAGGATGATATTTTTATGAAAGATTAAAAATGTTTCTTTAGAATAACGCATTTATGAATCGTTCAAGAACACCCTAGTGTATTATGAAAAGCAAATAAGGGGAATTGACTTCAACATCCTGCTTTTTTGTAATTGTAAGGTATAAGTGACTGACCGTCAGGATTTAATGAACAAATAAGTTTTAAAATATTTAGCAATTTAAAAAAATCATGTATTATTATATTAAGAAGGAATTTCTGCCTAAACTCTATCCATATTTCACTGCTGTCAAGCAACCAATAATATCTTCCTAAAATTACTCATAATCAAAACCCTCATGCGGTTATGATTCTTCATAAACAACCGAAATATTCTGACATCCCTTTTTCGCTTTCCCCAAATTTATCTCTGAATCTCCCCGTGAGCTTGCAGCAAACATCTCGGGAGTGTTTTCCACTGCTTGTGCTATTGAGGCTAAACAATTTCACTGCACTAATTGGCCAATGTCAGGCGTGACACAAGGATAAACAAACGCTGCTCAGGAAAACTGAGACAAATGTTGGCTAATTAAACTGATGGGGGAGAGAAAAAAGCTGACAAAAAAATTAGAAAAGAGGAAGAGAAAAAAAATCCCACCATGTGAGGCAGGCTTCCCATTTCGAAACGTCTCTGCTCCTCTAATTAGTCTTTATTTGGCAAACGGGAGAATGAAATAAATATATGCCGAGGTAAATAAATAAAAGCGTTTGAGCGGCAAAAGTCAAAAACGATTTTTGCAGCGTTTTGTGCCGAGACCTTTGAAAGAGGACAAAACGGGGTTGTTTTAGCGAAGGCCTCAGATCTGCCGTGTGATCGCCTCCCTTCTTCTCTTCATCACCTCGTTCGCCATTTAATCACTTCTGTCAATTTGTTTCTCTCTGTCTCGTTTGCGGAATAAACAGTCACGGCATGACGACGGACCTTGGCTTTGTTTGCGTTGGACTTTGAGATGCGCTGGCACACACAAATGTGTTTCTGTTACCTTCCCTCCGTTTCTAAATCATTTCTCCGTCTCTCCTTCCATAATCTTTCATGCTGTCTCTCTCCCTGTCTCAATTCCTGGTTTTACCACCCCCGCTCCACCACCTCCTACTCCGGAGTGCGTGTCACTGGATGTTTATAGGCTGTTGTTTTCGACGCTGATGACCATTGTCACACAGTGTTTCTATTACCCATCTGCCCTGATGGATGGCCTCTCTCTGCGCTCATGCTGATAGGAGTGTCCTTGATCAGCAGAGGAAGAGAGAGAGAGAGAGAGAGAGAGAGAGAGAGAGAGAGAGAGAGAGAGAGAGAAAGAGAGAGAGAAGGAGGAGGAGGAGGAGGAGGAGAAGGGCTGGCTGAGGTGGGGTTGGCACTACTTGTCCATCCACGGTCTCGGCAGACTGCAAACTTCAGCCGTGACACGTGTAGATCAGCCCACTTACAGACGCGCGGTGACACGCCGGTTGTAAATTGGGCCGCTGCCAGCTGAGGTGGGTGTGGACGCCGAATCCCTTTCACTGCTTAATTGGCAACCAGCAGTCTGATGAGGACGGCACCGTCTTTGCCGTACAGCTGTGTTGAAGAAATCCGCGGGACAATGGAGATGTAACGGGCCAAAGCTTTAATTAAAGACATAAGTTTGGTGTCTCTGCTGCACTTCTGTATTTTGCGAACATCTGCAGAAGTTGTAAATAGCAATACTGGCGATTCAAATGTGGAAAATACAGATTTGCATTTGAAACGTTGATTCGTAAAATCCCAAGTATAACCTTACACTGTATTTTGTGTTTAACAGACATTGAAATCTGGTTCAGGAAGAAATGACTCTTATGAACCGGCACAATACAGTGTGACCAGTCTGATTCAGGAACAAATGAGTCTTATGAGTTATTTTAATGAATCATCCAAAAAGAAGTTCTTATATATATAAAATTGTAGTATTTTAATAAAAGACATTAGAAATAATATTATATATTACAAGTATTATATATTACATGTTACAAATATATATATTTGATAAATAATACACAATTGAACGGCATAGCTTAGGCCATTATGTTAAATCTTTAAATTAATATTTTTGTAATGCACTAAATTAAAGTCCCCCTGAAAAATAAGCTTTTTATGTTGTTTATATGTCCATGTGGTGTTTTTAATATGGTTTAAGACCAATCATGTGCAGATTCATAAGTCAACAACCATTGCTGAGTATTTTTTCCTTAAAACTGCAGTGAACCAAAGACAGTTTCAAAAACATGTTTTGAAATGCCTGGTGTTTCTGACGTCACAAACTACCTTGTAACCAATCATGTCAATGTGTGATTGTCAACGAGTGGATCTCTGAGCTGGTGCGAGTGAGTGGAGACGGGGCTAATTTGCATATTCCTAGAACTGCGTATACTAAATTAAGCAAGGGTGTAGAGTTACATTCAAGCTGTATCAAGGCAGGACCATTTTTTTTAAGGAAAAACTTTGAAATATGTAATTTTGGTGAGTTTTAAGGGAAAAAAATATTGACTACAGGGGGACTTAAAATATTTATGAATCATTCAAAAGACTTAAATATATATATAATTTTTATATCTTTATAAAATGCATTGAAATATAATATTTTATAATAAATAATTGTATTAAATTGTAAATGTAATTTATTTATATATATATATATATATATATATATATATATATATATATATATATATATATATACATACATAGGGGTGTAACGGTTCAAATTGCTCACGGTTCGGTTTGTATCACAGTTTTAGGGTCACGGTTTCGGTACGGTTCAGTATGTGTTACAATCAGGGGAAAAAAGGATTTTTGTCAAATAAAAATAAAGAAAATAAGAACAAACTAGCGACACGCAACAACACAAATAAATACAACAGAGCAAAGATACATATAAAATAAACAGTGCTTTTCAGGTAGGTCTAACTGTAGTTTTCAGATACAGAAATTGAATGAAGTAATCAAACGTAAAATAAGATTGCATATTTCACTATAAATTAAAGATTAATCATTAAAGTTACAAAAGCTATTCAGTCAAGAGCAGTGACCCAGCAAGCAATAGCCATCATTTTAACGACTCTGTTATCTATAGACCCGATAAAGTCCAGCTGTGAGTAAACCACTTCTAGACAAAATAACCTTGAATTTGGTTACGTCATTTTTGCCAAAATAACTTACGAGCTGTATGATATTCCATCATGTAAGTAAAGTCAACAGTGAATAAAAGGTGTTTGGTTTCATTTCTTTGACATATTTTCTAATTGATGACTAGTCTATTCTTGGGCTATGGTTAGACATCTTTTACATTTTCACTGACAGTCCAAATTTTACCTTTTTTTAGCCTAGATGTCAGGGCTGTGTTTGGACGGCTACTAAACGTCGTTTAAACCCGGATGATGACGGCGTAAATGACTGGTCATGTTCGAGCATACGGCACTCACATTGAACAAAGTTTACAACTAGTGACTGTTTTGTCCATGTTTTTTAATTTTTTTTATCATCGCTGTTGTAATGTATTGGGAAGCCAGGATGTTTATCCATTGACAGAAACATATATATTTATATATATATATATATTAAAAAAAAAAAAATATATATATATATATATATATATATATATATATATATATATATTTGGAAACATGTATTACATGTACATTCTTATCCATTCTTTCTTTTTTCAGAATTTTGCGTCTCAAGTTAAAAAGAGTAAAATAAACGTATGTCAAGTTGCCTACCTTCAGAACCATTCTTCTGCAGCTGTTGAACTCAAGAACACGTCCTGTTTGAACAGCCCTTAAGTATGTATTTGAAGCATGACATGAAAAGGGTTTAAAAATGTATGGTTAGGATGAGGTCACTTTAAAAAATGGATTGTGCGCCATATGTGGAGTCGTTTCGAGTGTGTTTGGCTGTTTCATCTCTGATAAGAGTCATATTAATGATATTCTGTGTGGGAACAATGATAGCAGCGATTTGCCTCAGCATTGTCATTTACTGATTGATTATCCAGTGATTTATGTTTTAATATAAAGGGGGGGGGGGCACCAGAGCACATAATACAATATCCACAGTTAAAATAACTTAACGAGCTGGAGGGAGAGAAAAAACAATGAAATTTTAAATGGATAGAACAGCTTATCAGTTATGACCCCTCTACATATACACTCTACGCGTGTGCGTATGTGTACATGAATAAGAGACAGAGAAAGCAGGAGATTGAGAGTGAGCGAGTGTGTTTCCTCTGTAGACAGTAGGCTGATGATGAATTTTTAAACAGATCACACTGATAATTGTATTTCATATCTGTCAGTGAGGAGGAGACTGGCCACTGAGATGCTATTTATGTCAGCGCACCTCGCTCGGCACAGCCCTCAATAAAACTCAAATCACGAGGGAGATTGTTAAGTCTTCCTCAAGAATTATTAAATCGAAAGAAAATTTATGGATGACACTTTATAACAATTAATCAAGAGATGTTGATTAATAAAGTTATCCTCCTCCTCCTCACAGCCGATGTCGGACAGCTGAGCCGTGGTTGTCGTCACATATATGGTTTTGTCATTCTATCTGATTAATGCAGCCCAGAGAGACGCCTCCTTCTTTGCACACCACACCCTCGACTTAAAGCAGCCCGACACACTCAAAACATTTTCTACCTGTTAACCTTGAGAAAATATTTGAATGAATGGGGCAGTGAAGGAGATCACGTGGGACTGACTGAAAAAAAAAAATGTAGATTTTGGAGAATGTCACCCAGCCAACCTTGTCACTGTGATTAGGCTACTGTGATTAATTAGTTTAATAAGATTGAGCATTTAGGTCAGAAGTTTGTTTATATGTGCCCTTTTTTTTAACCTAAATTCCCAACTAATATACAGTACATTTAATCAAATCAATCAGTCAAAATAAATGATAGATATATTTTTTGATGTACATATACTACATGAATAGGTAACACTATACAATAAGGTTAATTAGTTTACACGAATTAAGCATGAACAATACTTCTAGAGCATTCATTAATCTTAGTTAATATAAGTTTCAACATTTACTAATACATTATTAAAATCTAAGGTTGTATTGTTGACATTAGTTAATGCACTGTGAACTAACATCAACAAACAATGAACAGCTGTATTTTTTATTAACTAACATTAACAAAGATCAATACTGTAACAAATGTATTGCTCGTTGTTAATTCATGTTAGTTAATACATTAACTAATGTTAACTAATAAACCTTATTGTAAAGTGTTATGAATGCATGAATACATCAAAATGAATACATCAAATGAATACATCAAAATATAGCATATAACAAAATGTATAAACAAAGCAGATTCATTTACCAAAGGGTACCAATAATTGCATTTACAGTAACAGTCCACTGTACTTCTGTATATGTGATTTTGAATGAAAGCAAGAATGAATGGAGACCTCGAAGAAAGAGAAAAAAACTGGAAAACTGGTCAGTATTTGAGGAACAACAACAAAAAAAAGCCTCATTTTGAACGAAGTGTGAATGTTTGCAGGGTAGTTTGGGGTGGAGCGGGCCATATACATCGGATTTGCTGATATAGCCTTGAGTCTGGCGTCATCATTCGCTGCAGAGGCCAGCCAGAGCTAGCCGAGGCTTTTGGAAAGACAGGGACGGCGTTCAGGATCCTGCCAGGGTGTGGAGCGACAAACATAGGGCCGGAAAACCTGGCCTGGTTCAACACCCGGATCAAAGGCAGTGAGACTCTATAGGGGCGTTTGTTTGAATCAACCAATTTCTGTCAAAGAGAGAGAAGGGACGTTCAGTGTGGAAGACTGGTGGACTGAAATGGTGCGTACGGAGCCTCCTCGGTGTTACATAAACCAAAACCCCTATGTAAACACCTCCTGACTACTGAATTGTGTTTTGATAGGCAGCCATATCTGCTAAAATAAACAGAAATGGCAGGTTTGGGCTGTGAGATGACCTGCGTTGGCTAGGCAAGATTTTTCTTTTCTGGTTATATTTATCATATCATTTTACTAAGACTCTAAGGATAAATTCCCCCATATCTTTTCACTGAAAAAGAAAAGAAAAAACCCACTCATTTGTTTGAGTGGTCTCGAATGCACCATGTTTGGCATCGTGCAGGGTATTTTAGCTGGTCAATGGAGAAAAGAGGAAACGATTTCTTGTTGTTCTTATTAATGCTTTTAGATCTTTTATAATAACAAACACATTTCCACTAAGCGTCAGAAGTAGAGCACTCAGAGCAGCTTTAGGGGGCTGTTTTTGTCTTTGTTGCATCAGTGTAGAGGAGAGATCTCTCTCTAGCTGAAACCCTCAGGCTATGAATTTGACTGTAGCAGAAAAAAAAACATCCTATTTTGTTTCTCTTAAAAACCATACATTATCAAAGGCGTCTCATGCATATCTTTGATCTAAAATGGTTACATCTTAATAATTATGGTTCAGAAGTATGAAAGAATCAAATGTTTCAAAATTGTTCACCATCTTCGCCTTTTCCTGCGTGAAAATAAAACCTGGGGAGCAAACAAACAAACTAACAGATAAATAAAAACGGACAGAACTGCGCTGCTATATATTTAATGACAAGATCTAGAAAGAGGGGAAATATCCTTTTTAAAAAGGAATATAAATCACTCGTGTCTCGCATCTCGATCTTTGCACTGTTTCTTTCACTTTTTTAAATTCATCAAGTCAATAAAACGCTGAGAGAGACGTTTCCAGTAATCCTGCATGCTTAAATTTGACTCCAGGAGTTTTATCTGCACCGCGTTTTCTGGCCACTCTCTTTCCGAGCTTCTGCGGAAAAATGATGTTTTTACAGAACATTTCCCTTTGCAACCAATCAAAGAGGTGCAGTCAGTGGTAATGAAACAGGAAAACATTTCAGCACTCCTCTCTCCTCTTTAATGGCTGAAAAATGCTAATTGGAAGAAGACCGCATATGTCAAAGAAAACAAAAGAGGTGGTATGGCAGGCAGCGGGACTCATGTTGGAGGATGGTATTTTAAAATGTGAAATGTGTCACTTAACTGTTGCTGAAACGCACAGGGTTTGGTGGGAAGGATCGAGGAACGGAAGCCCCTCCTGAACGTGGAGGTGCAGCGGAGCAGGAAGAGACGTTTATGAGGTAATAACCAGATACAGTCACACAGAGAATTAAAATCTGGTTGAAGAAACCTGAAAGATCCGGATAGGCAACTACAAACTGATTCCTAAAACATCTCGGTCACTGATTGTCATAAGCATGACTTGTTGCATACATGCAAATATCTAAAGATCCAGTATTTAGGATTGTTTTATTTGAAGATGTCTATTGTGCAACTAAATATATATATATATATATATATATATATATATATATATATATATATATATATATATATATATATATATATATTCTGTTTTGACAGCATCTGGACATTAAAACACTTACTTTTCCCTGCATTTCAATCATGTTGTTTACAATGAATCAAACAATAACAACAAAAACATCGTCTCGAAATCACATCTCATGTGTTGCACTAATAGTCTTATTTCTTATAAATGAACAATCATGCAACCTATAAAACAACCTTTTCTCTATTATTTGAAGGGAATAAAAATACTAAAATAGAGGGATTCCACCACATGTCAGATTCTCAAGTCAAAGAAGTTTTGTGATCAGCATTTAGTTGAAAGTAGAAAAGTAATGAGTTACGTAAAGCTGTGTGATGGGCCTCCTTCCTCCAGAGAAAGGTGACATTTTAATTACCCTGCCTTATCTGATGGGTTTCAAGATATTCTTCCTAGTAAAAGCCTTCTCTTTATTATTTTTTGTATTATAAATTCTTAGCTTTCGCCTGTCAATGACTGTAGAAAATTCATTTGACCCAATTTGATTGAAGCTGAAAGTTTTTATATGGGATAAAATAGTTTTTATCAAAAATCTTGTCAGTGTGAGAAGTGTCTCCTGCTTTTATGACAAAAGAAAAAAAATCCCTCTGAAGGAATAATTGTGATACAATAGATTTTTGACTTGAGTGATAAAAAACTTGCTCACTCGCTTTTTTTTTCTTACTATTATTTTCTTTTTTACACATGCAATCATCCTATTAATAATTTAAAAAGACTTTTCAAATGA
This sequence comes from Siphateles boraxobius, assembly GCF_051911475.1. Lineage (NCBI taxonomy): Eukaryota > Metazoa > Chordata > Actinopteri > Cypriniformes > Leuciscidae > Siphateles > Siphateles boraxobius. The sequence continues at coordinate 9,387,320 of NW_027508953.1, read as the reverse complement.
TAACAAAAGACACCATAACTTTGTCCATTGTCCTTTATTTGCATGATTATATAAGTATAAGAAAACCAGCAAATGAATGAATCAGCAAATTGTATTTTATTTAAAACATTAGAATAAGAATTAGCTTAAGAAACACAGTAATTACTTAAACAGTGAAAAACACAAATGTATGTACTGGCTTAATACATTAAAATGTAAAATAATAATTATAATAGCAGTGCTACAAAAGCTCAAGAATCAGTGGCAACAACAGCTGTTCCAGCGATACAGAACTGTAATTGTAATACTGTATATATTTCAACTTAAAAGCGATTGTAGAGATGTAGCAATATTAGTTTTAATAAACATAATTGCAGTGTTGGCATGCAAATGGCTTTGATCATGATCACAGACGTAAGGTTACACCACTGAGCCGTTCCTGGAGTATTATTACCACTATTTGGGTTGCCGTGTTTAAGTGCACACTTATAATTTTAACAGTACTGACGTTAATACCCAAGCGATCATCGCCTTTAATAGCTGGATGGCTTCATGTGCAATTGTGAACAGCTTTACAAAAAAAAAAAAAAAAAAAAAGAATTACTAAAAAATAATAGACAGGAACATATTTAAATGTGTTGCTGACCTCTGACCTGTGGACTGCAAGACTGTCCTTTTTGAAGAACGGCAGCAACACCTGCAAGACAAGAACAACATTTTGGAAGCATAATCAATACATCTGAGTCACATGCGTGGTTAGGGTACTTTCTCGCAAGATTCACAAAACAAAGCTATTTCTGTAACCCCATGGGGGAGATATGCTGCTGAAAAATAATGCTGTATCCTGTAATTGGTATTGATCTTTCCTGCTGATTTTGTGAAATACATGATTATTTAAAAACAAAAATCACTTGACATACATATTTGCATAATGTGTTAAAGTTTTAGGAGAGTTTTATGATTGCTTGTAAATGTTCTCTTATGTTTCTCCACATTATTTACATTACCATTGAAAGCCACAGTTCAGAATTAGTAAGTATGTGCATTTCCAACACACATGACAAGTGTATGATCAAGTCCTTTTTTAAATAAGAAAATATACCTCTCTTTGTCATTGTGACATTACTCTACTCAAAAATGCATCAGCGATAGCTAGCTATGTTTTTGTTTATAAACCTTCAGATCTCGCCATACAGATCTTCGGACACATATGACGGCATCCCGCCTCTTGTAGCGTCCGGGCAATTTGGATCATAATTTGTTGATGTGATGTGACATGCTACATAAAAAAATAAATAAATAAAAAACTACTTCAAAGACTATCACCTCGAATCTCCCTCTGTTTTTCAGTTACAGTCTTGTACCATCCGTCTGCGATCCCTTAAGCAGACAGCGTAATATTGAGACATGAAGAATTACGTATAATGTGCATTATAGCATGTCCTGGCATTTTAATGCAAATAGGGCCAGCTACAGTAAATAGCAGATCAGACTGAAATGCGTATAAATCTGAGGTTATTTTTCATGTCTCTAACATAAGACAGATGAAGCAAATCCATTAGCTCCAGTTTCTATAAAGTATAAACACATAAAAGCAGTGATAGAAAATTAGTTTAAAACACTATAAAAGGCATAACATATATAATCAGTCTGAAGCTGCTCTCTTAAAATACATTAAGTTAATAAATAAAAAATGTAAATATAGATTTCTTAACACTGCATGTAGTGGGTGAGAACATACATATTTAATTTTTTACACAGCTCATGTGTTACTCACTTATGCTTTAATGCTCATGTTTTCCAATCATTTCCAGTCATTCATTTAATAAGAGAATCACAGAACGTGTGTAGGAAAGGCAAAAATGAACATTTCTCCTTCTATTGTAGGAGCTTTAACCAGCACTACAAGGCTGAAAATGACAGAGTTCAGACTCCACACGAACTGTTCAAAGTGCGTTGGCATTGCATCTTGAGCTTTACGCTTATGCTTGCGTGGCATTACTTCAGGCATGGCCTTTTACAAAAGAATAAAATATCCTACACTGAATGAGATGATAGGTATACACAGACATTTGTACATTATATATATATATATATATATATATATATATATATATATATATATATATATATATAGATAACTATCCCCAAAACACACAATAAACACGCATAAAACACACACATACACACACACACACACACACACCAAAATCTTCTGGCATATGTTAATAAAATACAAAGTGCATAAATAAATAGTTTTACATATTTTGGATGGAAAAAGATGCAATGACAATATAATTTCTCTAACACATCAATTGAAAATACTGTAACTGTTTGTATATCTAATTATCTAAAAATTATTTCACTTCAGCACAGAATTTGCATAGAGTTTAGGTTTGGAGGAACCCAGCATGATCAGCATGGATATTTTTGTCAACTGCTTATTTTTTTATTTACACTTTACATTACAGTGTTAATGTTACAGTGAAATGACTGATACCAATGAACAACATATAGCTAACTTATTTTGTAAATGTATTTGCGCGTTTATTTACTTATAAATATACATTATTATTGCTGTTGCTTGTAAACACATATTAATACACGTTTAGCACAGTCAGGCACTGTTATATAAATCATTAAATCCCTTTTAAGTTCACACTCACAACACTTTGAAGGCAATTTCATCACAATGCTGAATACCAAACATTAATTCTGGAGGACAATGTACAAGAACTGCTCCAAACAAGAAAGAAAGAAAGAAAAATCACTGATTTGTAAGTCTAGTCGGATAGAGTGAATAATGCACAATGATATAAATACCACCACGAAACAGTTCAAAGCATTAATTTCTAGGGAATGGAAGTGAATTTCAGTCATACAGTTACAGTAAGAAACTGTTAAAGAAAAGTGGAAGAACAGCTAAAATGAGCTGGATGTATAGGCTATATAGGTTTTTTTAAATGTGATTTTCACGGCAGCAATAATAAGAATAAGATAAATCAATAATAATAAGAATAGTAATAATTATTATTATTAAAAAAATACAGTTATATACAAGTTAAAATTAAGTCAACTGTTAGCAAATACACAGACATCTCTTTATAACAAACGTTTATTTGAAAATGACAAGCTAATTATCATTGTACCTTTGTCTTGCACTGAGACAGAGAGATGTCTGTTGTTAACACGCAATAATTTCGGAAAACCGACGCATTTTTGCCCAGCGATGCTTCTGCCCTACAGCGGGAGGAATCTTGGCTTCTTTGAGCCCGATGAGTTTCTGATGGGAGATTGGTGACGTAAGAGCCATCAACAGCGACAGGCTGATCGAGGCAGTCGCGAGGATGGATAGATGGACAGATGTTGGGGCGGAACTTGGACATATTTTCACATTATTAGCCCCTACCGACAGGCGTACAACATAAATGAACAGTTATATTCCAACTGGCAATAGCTCAAGGATGCGCAGCACCGTCAAAGGTAAGAACATTATTTAAACGTCGCGTACAGAGATATAACGCTTCGGTGGTGGTGATGTATAATATCATATCCTGGCTTATTCATACATTTAGTCTATACTAACAAATGTGTACACTCACCGGTATGCGGTGTGCAAGGTGAACCTCTCGCGTCGGTCCACAGGCTGAATTATCCGCTAAAATCGCAGCAGAATCCCCGCGCGGTGGTCGAAGAACATTCAAAATCCGTTAGAAACATCAGGCGACCGGAGCGAGCTAAGGCCACTTCAAAAAAATTCGCTCGAATTTCTCGCGTTCCCCTTCCGAGCGATTTAAAAACACACCCACCCACTCGCCAACTTACAGAAAGAGTGGACATTGCGTCAACGCTGGTTTAAAGACAAAAACAAAGTTGAGACTTTAAGTGTGATTTTGGGGGGTGCCATACACCGTGTCAACAAAGTAGGCTACTGAAGAGCAGATATGCTGTGGACTTTTTTACGGTTCTTAACCTAATAGGATCCGACACGTCTAACACCGTGGCCTCGTTATTTAATTTGTGGATGTTTTGCAATTGATGAATAAGTAATGTGTAAGCGTTGTAGAGAGGCTTGTTACGGTCATACTCAACTTGTTCCAGGAGTCCCTCCCCTTCCCGTGCAAAGTGTTCACTTCCTAGTAAGGTGTAACGAATCAATCTGTAACTTCCAACTGTCCTTTTTTTTACGGGGATGGAAAAAGGTCGCAAATAATTTCCTTTTTAGCGTTTGAACGTCTGGAATAGTACGGCAAACGTCATCGAGACAGATGAAGAAAACTGGCTAAAAGAATAAAAGACAGTGAACGGATCAAAGAAATGTTGTTACGTGCATGAAAAACTGTGCTAAAATATCAGACCAAATAAAATGAAATGTTTACAGCGGACACCCCTGCTTTATGCGTTAATGTTTGCGCGTGACGTGAAACTTATCTTCACGATAAAGCCGAGAACAGTGGATAACTGGGAAAACTGTAGTAGCCTACAATCATAGTTCATTTTTGAATAGCACTATTTAAAAAAAAAAAACTAAAACCGTCTACTATGTGTATTAGTTTGAATGGACAACATACAAACAAGTGATGTCTTCTCCAAAAAGGAAGCGTTGTCTTTCAAACGATCCTGTTTTGTGGGGAGGGAAAAAACAGAACAATTAAAAAGATTGACAGGTGGGTTTTCACTGTCAGAGTGACGCTCCGGAGGGGTGGAGTATAGAGAGAGAGGCAGGAAAGGCAACTCGATGTGTCTGTCTATCAGTTGAGACTGTCTGAACCGCTCACGCATCCTGAACGCGCGATACATATTTCAGCGAAGAGCCGCGAGACCAAGAACGCCGTTTCGCTCCCTGGAGTTTTTTTTTTTAAAGAAAGTAATTAGTTTACGTTCGTTGCGAGAGAGTGTGTTTTTTTGTTTATATATCGTTCTGTAGTTAACGCGTCACGCTCGCCCGAATCAACTGTCCACATGTTTCCTTGAGCATGGACGGACAGTGTGTTTGGTGAATATCGGGAGGAGCACGAGCAGAGACTCTCCACTGCGCGCGTGGGGAATTTAGTCCGTTGAAAATGCGCACTGAGCTCGAGCCCCATTTGTGACTGACATTAACTGTCTCCTGTCTGCCTGTCTTTTCTCTTGGTTTTGTCCCGGTTTTAGGCTTTCCACCGAGCGAGAGGACGGGAATACAGTTGGACGGGCTCTCCATAACTGGAAGTTTCTTCCGTTTTGCTACTAACTATTGCCATAATCCAAGGAGAACCTAAGGAAGCGTTTTTTTTTCTGTGTTTATGCGCCGTTAGACATGGACGGGAGATATATCTTGAGCTCTTGGCAATCATGCTATGACTTATAGCTAATTATTAAACCTGTCGGCCAGATACAGCTTCATTTTTTATTTTTACAGACATTTTAGTCTGTAAAAAAAAACTACAACCTCTCAAGACCTATTGACCCCTCTAAGACTTTGCATCGGCTCAAAGTGACTTTAAAGAGGTGGAATAAAAAGACAGACTCCGAAGAGAAGAGGAACGCGTTAATACATGATTTGTATTACATTTTTTGAAATTAATTCTTGTCCCCCGTCACTGGCATTTTGATTCTGTATGAGAAGTCAAGTGGAGGGTGGGACGACAGCATGCCGCGGAGAAAGCAGCAAGCGCCGAGGCGATCTTCAGGTAAGCTGTGCATGCATGTTTTGTTTACTAATATTAGTAGGTATGGGGGAAAAAGACATACAATCACTCACACTTCGTTATTATGTGGGTGAAATGCTTAATCCAAATAATGACAGCATTTTTTTGACTTTTTGATTTGTTTTATGTTAGTCTTTAACTTTTAAAGAATGTTAAAAACACCGGTAGATTCATCAGAATGCATTAATTTATTTTAAAAAGCCTGCGTACGTTTTTTTTTAAAGTTGTGCCAAATTAAAACTTCCCACTCCACCGTGGCCTATGTAGTCGAGTAAAAATGTAGTTTCAAAGTGCTCCAATTCGTCTATTTAGATGCGGATTGCCATCCTTGATTTGATGCTTGATTGATCGCCTGTCATGTGGCCGCCTTTGATCTATTCATTCCTGATAAACATCAGTAAATCATTCACCATGGAAACACGCATGCGCCATGCGGCCGCAGCTACTCAAAGGACAACTTTTGCCCCCGTCGTGCGGGAAAATAGAGAAAGGAAAGAAGTTTTCAGCAGGGTTATACACTACTTTTTTTTCGTCATTCAAAGAGAGGGAGAGAAGAGGGGGATAAGGGATTGCTGGGGCGTGTCGACGGCACAAAATGTAGCAGAGAGAACATCTCTTCCCTGATAGATGTCACTGAGCAAGGCCTCTGCACTAAGATCTGTTTTCCTCTAGCTCAATTTATTCATGTGAAATGTACCTGTGCTCTTTGATGTTACAAGATAGAGCAGATTTCTGTTTTTAATGAATCTTCTATGAAGATCAAGAAAGCGGATCTCTGATTTGTTATGAAAGCTGTTGGATTTCATTTTGGGGCGATTAAAAACATACTCGCCATTATATTTTAAACCATTTTGTTGTATTATACTAAGGGAGTTCCACTTTGTCCTTTTGGCATTCTCTCTTTTTTTTCTGTCCCTTCGTTTTTTTTTTTCTTCTCCCATTTAATCTCTGTGACTAACAGGTCCATTCTCTACTGAATGAAGGCTCTCTTTCAAGTTCAAGCATCAGCAGAGTTACTGATCTGCAGAATTAGGCCCTGATATTTGACTGATGAGGGAACAGCCGACATGCCAGACACACTGCTGTAACCGAGGTCGACTTTATAAGGGCTAACAAGTGCGATACATAGCTGACGTTTCATTCGTTTCAACTGACTAACATTTATTGTTCCTGCATTTTTTTTTTTACGTTTACCTTTCTGCTCACTGGAGGGAAATGGCATTTTTAAGGGATTATTTCGTCTCCCTGGCTGTATGGCGAGACTGACGTGGGGAGTTCGAAAGCTCACAGAGGTGAGATGGCGCCTGGTAATCTGACCTGGCAGCTCCTCCACAAAAACAAGCCATCAGCCCCCTCCACCTCAGCTGAATATTGATTTAATTTTCTCTATTCTGACAGGCATGTTCATCATTTGCTTTAATGGTCATTCAAAAGTTGGCAGGCACATTGTTTCCGTTTTTCCCAGAGCCTGACACTTTTCCCCCTCTCCATCAAAATATAATGTTAGGAATTATTGATTGACGGTATAAAAAGAAAAGCCGCTTAGCGTGACAAGGTGATTTGTTTTTACTTAAACTTCTAAATCACTCGAACCGTCTGATTATTTTTAAAAAATTTGCGCTGTGCACTAAAAGCACTTTCTACTGCCACTCCACTTCTCTGTTATGCTCCACCTCTTTTAACGGATGAGTTTGCCTCGATTTGGTTGCTATCATTGCCATTGTTTGCTCTGAGTGATTTACATGCGTCGGCTGTGGGCTTAGGTCGTTTTGGTGCAGTGGGATCGGAGTGGCCCTCTCTGTGTTGGGCTGCTGCAGTCATTTGTATTTATTTGCTGGCTTTTCTCTGAAACAGACACGGGCCTCCCACGTAGAGCACAGACTGTGTCTGTGAGTTTGAGCTCTAGCAGAGAGGAGAGGAGCCAGGGGAGGACTCGGCGATGAATGCGGTATCTCTCCGCTGCTCCAGGTTTCATTTGGTTTTGTGTTTTCACAACCTCCCACGCAGACAGAGACCCGCTCGGCTTGCATCCATTCCAAGCACCTCCATCCTCTGGATAGCCGTGGCGTAAACATTGCCGTGAGGTGGTTTGCAATATTTTTGCTGCTTTTACTTTTCCTTCAGTTTAACTTAATTTGATTTTACATCTGCCCTTTTTTACTTTTTTTTTTCTAAATGTAAGCTTGACAATTAAATTGAATTCCTTTTAGACAAACATTTGAGACAAGATTCAAATTGAAAGAAAACAAAAGCGCACACGAACACTCTGGAAAGAAGAAAAATAAAACGCGAGGAGGAAGGAACCAGCACGGGGAGTCATTAAAACGCATTCTGTCCTCAGCACCAGAGGCTTCTTAATTATCCGACATAAAGGTAAAGGTTCCTCTGCTGGCTTCATTAGGGAGGAACCCTAATTATCTGAGCTCCTGATGGATTTGTGACAGGCTCTAACGATTAAAGCTGACAAATTCAGCGAAGTGTCAGGTCTGCAGCTGCCTTGATGTAATCAAGTTGATATTATACAGTCCCTTTAGCCTGTAGTGCTGAATTAACTCAATTTTCTGGTGCAGGTGACAAATGGACTTTGCTACCTGACTAATCACGTCACCGTGGCAATGCTGCCTAATGACCTCAGTAATCCAGGCTCTTAACCGCACCGCTGGGCCCAGAAAGCATTTGAGGCAGCCAATCAGATTGCTCCTGCGTTAGCCAATCGGGGCTAGTGCTCTGCAAACACGCCATCGTTCCGTCTCCATGTTGATGGACTTACCACTGTTCTGTGTCATTGGTCGCACTACCATTCAAGCTCTGAGTGTACTGACACACCATGCTCCTGCTGACAATAATCGCACCACCATGCTCTCGAAATATGAAAATACTGTCAGAATTTGAGCGCTGTTGAGCGGCTCACTTTGCTTAAGTCTCTTAGTGCAACATTACATACAAATCAGCCTGCATTTACAGATATATAATGTGCAGTGCTGTTACAATTCAGTTGTGATATATGTGTTTTTTGTAGCACGAGTATGAGGTCAATACCTTTTATTCTCTAACAAAGATTTATTATAGTGCATTAAAGATGTTGAGGTTTTGTTGTAGTCTGCTAAACAGCCTGGTGCCTGTTCATATTCATTTTCATACCTGGTGAGAAATGTGAAATATACTGGATTATCATTTCTCAATTTGTGATGTATTTGTATTAAAAGATAGGAGTTGACTGCCACCATTTGTTTAACAAATTATAGATATAAATCTATTGGGGGACATTTAGACGTCATGTTTTATCTGTCTCTCTTTCTTTAAAGCCTATTTTCATGCTAGCAAAGAAAATAAATCTTCCCGAAAGACGTGAGAATGCAGCGTGACATCTGGGCTCACCTTGTGTTGGCTTCGCTGGAGGGTAGACTCATCTGCTCTTGTGTCATTAACAGGTGACATTGACCCATTTAGTCAATATTCATGTTGGGACCCACCACTTACAACTAATAGTTTAATTTGCATTTGGGGATCAAGCCAGTGGCCTATAGGAAATCAAAGCGTATCCAGTTATTCTGAGTCCCGAGCTTGCCGTTCCCCTTGTCCGAGATCGTGGAGGTTGAGTTTGATTAATGAAGATCGATGACAGGTTTTATGGGAAGAGTGGATCAAAATGAAAATATGTTGGGACTATGTATGAGCCAAGTGTGACGGTACACACAGTCTGCGGTAAACACCGCTCTGCGGTTTTAATGAGCTACGACACAATTCGGAGTTATCTGGTTTCCTCAAGTTTCGTAAAGTCTAAAATTAAGAATACTTCCAGACGTGTGTTTGTGCGTCTGCTGATAGTTGCTGAAAAATGAGCACACAGAGGACCACAAAAAGCTAGCGTGTCACCAGAGGAGGTTTGGATTAGAGGTACTGTAGCATTATGGGAACTCAAAACTATCAAAAGGGCCAGCTGTGTTTTTTTCTTACTCTTTCTTTCTCTCTCTCTCTCTCTCTCTCTCTCTCTCTCTCTCTCTCTCTCTCTCTCTCTCTCTCTCTCTCTCTCTCTCTCTCTCTCTCTCTCTCTCTCTCTCTCTCTCTCTCTCTCTCTCTCTCTTTCTTTCTCATCCTGTCTGTTTTGATCCCCCATGTTTCATTTCTCAGCTAATTTAGTCCATAGTGAGTCAGAAAGATGAGAGGGAGGGGAAAGAAAGACAAAAGAGAGAAAAGCTCAAGTCATGACCCAGCAACGGGAGTCTCCAAGCATGAGGAGTACACGGAGGTCAACTTGTACCCAGGGGAGCCCACGTCTGCCTTCTTTCTGTCCTGCCCTGCACTCATCTGTTGCTGCTTTACCTTGCTTTTTTTCCTGGCTCTCAGGAAGGATGGGGTGTTTTTAAAGGCTCGGCGGAGTTTTCTCATCCCAGTTTGCCGTTTTCCTCATGGTGCGCCTTATACATCCTCATCAGATTAAACACAAACGGCTCGGCCAACAGATCCGTGCCGATGTTTATAACGGGCCAGCAGGAGATTGAGCTTTGATGTTTGTGTTGTAGGATCTGACGAGCGTGTGGCGGGTCAACAGGATGATGCTGTTTGTGACATTGTCTGATTAGTTGCATATTTTAATAGATGGCTTATTTAATGTAATATTTCAATGGCTGACATCATTTTATCACGGACGGCCAAGCGTACTAAGGTTTAAGCATTGCGGTCATGCGTTCATATTTAGCAACATTCATTTTGACAGATGAACATGAAACGAAAGGAAGCTCTTTGATGATGTTAAGTAAACAGCCATGAAGCCCCCTCAAACTCAGGGAAGTCACGTCCTGGGACTCGCTGTTCCTCCTCCCATCAACCACTGTATTCTCAACTCAAAATATCCTGCCTGCATGAACACAAAAGACCAGCTAAAGACATGAAAGAGAGAATTTTTTTTTTTTTTTTGTCTGCAGGTCTCTGCATTATTTTCTTAAACCAAAATTGTAAGCTGTATTGTTTAAGGTCAAATGTCTGCAATAAACAATACTGCAAAAATATTGACTGTTTTCAAATAAGTTTACAAAACACTTCCCCTCATCTGTCATTGGTCAGAAAAACGTTAGTCTCGCTTCCAAACTCCCAATTTTTTGGCATTATATCGTCGCGGTATAAAAATGCGACGATATGTAAAGCACAAACATAATTTAAATCACCATATCACATTTATTTTTAGTAGTATTATTATCCAAAGAGTTTTTGATGGTTTATTCTTACATGTATATAGCATTAATAGCGGGAGAGGCGGGACATAGCGAGCACCGGGAGTCTTTGCACGCGCAGCTTGTCAGATCAGACGAATGCCTGTATAAAAAGCGTAAGTACTGCGTGAGAAAAAAAAACAAAAAAAACGTTTATGGAGTAATTTGTAAGTCCTGATAATAATAATAATAAAAAATAATATTTTAATAATAATTAAAAAAACTCTTTATTTTGGCTTAAAATATTGCGATAAGTATGGTATCGTGAGTTCAGTATAGAATCGTGACATGAGTGTATCTTTACACCCACACACATATTTCATGCACGCTTGGCAAATGAGACCCAATGTTATGTAAAATTACTTGCATATGTAATTTTAGATTAAAAATTGCACGGTTAACTTGGTTAGTCAAGAAAGGGCTACGGGAAGAAGACTGCGAACAGGAAACCGACAGTTTTAGTGGGTAAACTGTTTTAAATGTTCAAAAATGCAGAAAGTGGGAGGGGGAAGTAAAAATTAAAAGAAGGGAGAGAGCGATAGAAGAAAAGAGTGGTGCTCAGAAAGGTATTAGAGCTGACAGATGAACAGGAGTGGGGAGAAATTCTCCCGCAGCAGCTGGGACTGCAGTCATTATCCTGACAGGTGTCAATTAAGAATTACTGCCTGCCTCAGTCCTCTGCGCAGCCCAGCTGTCTGCGCAGAAAAGAAATAACACTTTACCCTTGTCACTTTGTTAGTTCGTAGCCATAGCCTCCGAAAATTAGTCGCCCCAACGCTAATCGATAACCAGTGTATTAGCAATTATTTTGCACATTGATTTACGAGGGCCAACGACTTCTTCTGTGCTGTTATTAGCCCTTGATTAGATCTGCTCGCACACGTGAACACACACACTCACACAAGCATTCATAGCATGCTGCCCTGTTGCCAGGTGGATATATGTTTCCTCCGAGGCCCCGAGGTCTAGAACAATCTTAGTGCACAGTCTTAGTGGCCCTGTTGGGCCTTCCATCACTCGTGGCCGTTACAGAGACAGGCCCCTCTTAGGCCCCACATGCACCCACACACACACAAACCTGTACAACACCTCTGTGGGGGTTGAAATACAGCCCCATTTCAGGCTGGCCCTGGATGAACGCTGATAGGGTTTGAGTATGTGTGTGTGAGAGAGGGGCTTGTAAAAGGCAAGAGTATTAGTGCAGTGTAGTGGTCTGTTTCAGCTAAATGAATGGCCCTTTGCTGTAGAAGGTGCTCCTGGTTACCAAGAGTTATGGCTGACCAGATAGGGGGTTTCTGGGTAATGTCTGTGTGAAGGAGCACCGAACCTTCGATACATTTATTTCCATGCCTGTGGTTATTTAATAGTCAACTTTAAAGCCATCGTCAAGAGCTTTGTAGGTGTCTTCATGTCTCTGCAACAAGTGTGGCAGAGTGAGTTCTGTTTTTTTGTTGTTGTTGGATTGATTAGTTGTTAAAAGGTTATTTCACCCAAAAATTTTGTCATTTACTCACGATCATTGGGTCATTCCAAACTTACTTTTGTTCTTCTGTAGAACCTGAAATGAAAAATAGGTTTCTATGCCCCTTTTCCAATGAACAGGAACAATGTAGTTACAATAAACTGGAACTGAAGCTTTCAAGCTTTTAATTGATATACTTCTGTTCAAAAGTTTGGGGTCAATGACTTTTTTGTTTGTTTTTTATTAAATTGATCAGAAATGACAGATAGTGATACTAAAGGTTTCTGTTTCAAAATGAATGCTGTTCATTTGAACCTTCTATTCATCAAAGTATCCTGAACAAAGTGTCAGTTTCTACAAAAATGTAAGAATAAACTGGATTTTATTAAAGACATTTTACATTGCCATCAGCCATCATTTATTGTAATTAATTGGGAAAGATTGATTAGCAGTCTTCAAAACCTTTTTCTTTTCCATAGAAAAAAAGAAAGTCATGTGGCTTTGTAGCTGAATAAATGATGTCAGAGTATTTATTTTTGGGTCAACTATTCCTGTAAATACTGTACTTTCACAAGCTGTAAGGTAACTGGGTTATCGTGTCACCTGTGAAAACAAAGCTTGTGTGTGCTAGGTCGAGGTGAGTACAACAAACTCTCAAGTCTGAAATCGTCCTCTCACCAATACGTAGTGATGGATTATGTTCTTTAGGCTAGAGAATGGGATTTGTGTTTGCTCGAGTGCGACCTTTGACCTACAGGAACTAAAAAGAGAACCTAATCCCTGGGTTTCCCTGATGTGCCGATGTAAGAATGGAGATCCCTCTCCCTCCACTCTTGATCAGAGACCTTACGATTCTCCTCTATGAGCGCTAAGCCACTGGACACACAATGAGTGGATAAAGATAAGCCTCCAGCTTGTGTTGACACTCTCATTGAGCCCCATAATGCACTGCTCCGGATCGCACTCATAAAGACTTGGCTCCCTTTTTTTACGAGCCGTCTTTGAACGGTCGGACAAAATGCCTTGATTTTCTGTGTTTCTACCCTGACACTTTCATTGCTCGTTTTTCGTGGTGTGTTTAAGACCACATTTGCAGTCCATCACCCCTAAAGCTAGGTAAAGAGCCGCGTGTCACCCTCATCTCCTGCTGAGGGTCACTTTTATTAGCTTCATTGATAAAAGCCTGCCTGCACACATAGACAGTTGCTGATAGGTCCTCCAGGTGGCTGTATTTTTTTCCCTGTGTGGTGAAGTGTTTTATTTAACCGATAGGACATCGGAAAGTAATTAATATCATTTTTCCTTTTTTGACCCCAGTTTTATGGTGCTGATAAGGCATCTATGGGAAGTATAGCAAATGGTACAGTTTCTTTTTTACATACAGGACAGATCCTTCTCACTGTATATCATTTTATTTCCAATCTTTGATTTATATATTCAGTATGAATCACTGGCATTCATATTTAAGGATCTTTGATAAATACATGCAGAGTTTATATCAGTTTTAAAATAACGTCTGGTTTTCATTTCATTCACGCACAGAAGCCTTGAGGGACGTGAACTGTATTCAAATCCTCCTCATATCCTTTAATAGACGGGCGAACATGTCGTGACTAGTCTCACAGACTCAACTTTATAGGTGTTTATAGTGATTTGGACACAATCACATTCAAATGCCAAATGCTACATGTTCTAAGAGGCCTAAAGCTTGTTTGGAGATGGACTCTCCCAGACATTGTCAATCATAGTGCTTAGCTTTGCTCTGAATCTTCTGTCTGAGAAATCAGTGGGGGGCGTCCCCTTCAAATCTGTCTCCACCTCCCCTCCCCTTTCTGTTTTTGCCCTCTTCTCTACTGGCCACCTTTTTCTTTAAAAAGCCATATGCTTCCCAGTTAGACTTCAGCGTGTGCACAAACATATATACACACACACACACACACACACACTCAGAGGCTGCAACACAAATGAGGATCAACTATTAACCTTGTCCAGCTGACTGAAAGCCATACGGTTGGTGGAACTTTAACTGAGGGACGCATCATTGATCATTGACTTGTTCTGCTCGGCCCCTAAAGTCTGTGAGCTTGGGAACTTGAGATGAACAGATGTGCTGTAAAGAAGAAAAGTCAGGTGACTCAAAACAAGGAACGCAAACATTTACTCTTCCATTAACAGATTTGAGCTTTATAAAAGCAAGACGAACCACCTCTGGAAGAATTATATCAACAATAGACATTCTAGATCTTACTATAGATTGAAAGTCATGACATGTCGGCTCACAAACTCAGTGTCTCATTCCGAAACTGGTCTAAACCCAAACATTACGATGCGTCAATCATATTTAGTAAAAGCATAAGAAATGTGCCAGCCTGCCAGGGAATTTTTTTCATTGACCGACAATAGGAGACAAGCCGTTTCCATGTTGTACTAAAACATAGTGTTGACATATGTTGGTGTGTCGCTGTGTTTTTGTATGTGCATGTGCGTGTGTGTGTGTGTGTGTGTGTGTAGCTCTTCTTGACTAGTGCACCTTCTCCATGTTAAATTGGTTATGGCAGCGCAATCCAGCCCTACTTAGAGCCGTCAGAGCAGCCGCTGTGTGACGAGCCTCAGCAAGGACGTGTCATAAATACTGAGGTGTCGTTTCTTTCATGTAAATATACCTCTGTTTCAAGTATCGTCCATCAATTCTGCACACGGGGAGGGGGAGGGGTGTGTGTATCTAGCTGCTACACAAAGTGTGTGCTCTGGAAAACTGTAGCGGGTCTAGTTTTGTCTAGTAGTGAAGAGACACATTTTTTCAGGGGGTATATTTATTTTTTTATTTTAAGATTCGTTTAGTATTTACCCCTGAACTCTACTTTTTTTTTGTTACATTATATGCACTGAAGAATTGTTCATAATAATTTTTGATTTCATGTTTGTTCTTCAGTACCTTTAACCCTCTGGTGCTGCCTGAGTGGCAGTCAAAATTTACTTCTTTTTTTTTTTACATATGAAATTAATGTACTATATTTTATGAAAATTATTTATTTAATATTTTGTATTTTTAGGGGATTTAATGATGCTAAATTATATTTATGGAACAGTTATGATCCATTTATTACCTGTTCACTTTTTTGAGCATAGACCTGAAAAGGCAATGTCCAACTTAAACTGTCGTAAATATTGAATGCCTTGGAGCACAGACTTTAAAAAAAACTAAACGTACAAAAAAAACCACTCAGCAGATTATTGTTGAAGTGAAACAAAAATTATAGAAGTTAATTTTTTTAATGAAAAATGCACACAAAATACTAATACTATAATTTTTTTCAATTTTATATGAAATATATATTTTCCAAAACATGTTTTACTCTAGAGCGGTGAGAAAATTAAAGTCATAAATCTAAAAAACTTGTGCTCTGAATTTGAGGTTATCTCAAAAAATTAGCTTTCAGTTAGATTTTGTTTGGCCGCAGTACCAAACGCTTCCACTAGATAAAATTAATCTCATTCATTTCTAATGGGATAATTTTTTTTGGTCCCACTTTATATTAAGTGGCTTTAAGTACTATGTTCTTAAATTGAAATTAATAATTTGATACAATGGACTTATTGTGTACATACATGTTTTTACATTGTACTTATATTTTGAAAATACCTGTGTGTAATTACAGCTGTAATTAATTTATGTAATTACATTTGTAATTACACAGTTGAGCCTTCCCTTACACCTTAACCCACCCTTAAACCGACCCATACCACCACACCTGACCCTAACCTTACCAGTATCACATTTCAATAGCAGCAAAAGTGCTTTACAATACAACCTGAACACAATACGTACATTGTACTTATTTTTCGATGTAAGTACATAGAACTTAAAGCCACTTAATATAAAGTGGGACCAAAGAAAATTATCGCATAGTTTTTTTTTTCAGGACCATTTAACCTTTTCGAATTATGTCCATATTTTTTGTGTTCACTTTTGTGTGCCAAAACCTATAGTTTTGGCACTTGTGAAGGGAAAAAACAAAACAAAACCGAAAAAATTAAAAATGACTGAAGAGCACCAGAGAGATTTACACTACTGTTCAAAAGTTTGGGGTTGGTACGAATTTTAAAGTCTCTTATGCTCACCAAGGCTGCATTTAATTGATAAATAAATGTATAAATAATATTTAATTATTAAATAATGATTTACTTGTAAATATACACTAAAACAGTAATATTGTGAAATATTAAAGCGTAAACTAGCCTAATTGTTTTCTATCGTATTAAAATGTAATTTATTCCTGTCATGGCAAGACTTAATTTTCAGCAGTCATTACTCTACAGTCTTCTTTACAGAAAAAAAATGCTGATTTGGTGCTCAAGAAGCCTTTCTTATTATTGTCAATGTTGAAAACTGTTTTTTAGGATTCTTTGATAGATAGTTCAAAAGAACAGCATTTTTTTTAACTAGAAATTTTTATCTTTTTATCAATTTAATGCATCCTTGCTGAGTGAAAGTATTAAACTTTTGAACAGTAGTGTATGTAATTGACCTCTGTTATTATTGTCTAACCTCTTTGCTCATTTTTCACTTTTAATCATTAGGACAGGCCAAGTTGCTGAATTGTCATTGCTGCGTCATCAGTCATACATCAGTATTTGTGATATTAAATCCATGATGATTTCCGAATTACCTGTTTTTTTTTTACTAAGTTTCTCTAACTACCTTCCATATCCATGCAACATCAATTACAGTATACATTTTTTTGAAGAGTTTTGCATACTATATAGACAAAGGAGGGAAAGTTTAAGCTTCAATTGATATGCCCCCTTAAAATCACTGTATCTTGTACCTAGTTGGTTTTCAGTACCAGACGACGAGGAACCAGAGCTACTTTGTAGGTTGAGTGTGATGTTTCCATCCATTTGAATTCAAAATGGCGGCGTTTTGATGTTTAAATGAATAGCAGCTCTCAGGCTGAATGTTAGGACAATGTTGTGAGACAGATAGTGCGGGGAGGAGGGGCCAGCACTGTCTAAAACCCATCACTCATTGGTTAATGATACTCTCCTCTCATTTAGCCACACCATTCTCCCATTCCCTCCTTCTTTTAACCCTTCACAAATCAAATGTGAGGTCATCCACAGTTCACGGCCCCCAGGTGGTCAGGGAAGCGCTACCACGCCCTCGATGGTCTGTTTGACTGCGTGTGTCTGTGTGTATGTTTTTCCCTAAACTGTTGTCCAGGTGCCGATTTCTCCACAACTTCATCGCCGCTGTTCTGTTTTTTGTCTCACCGCCTGTTTGTCTAGTGTCAGTCTCACGGCGTGAGTGCGCGTGAGGTGTTTTTTGAGCCCGGTGGCAGATTTATTGCCTCGGTGCTGTTATTGTGGTGTAAGAGCTGAAAAGTGTCTGTCTGTTCCTGTCACTAAAATATGTCAGAAGTTTTTCCTCTGTCTTTTTAAGGTGTCTGTTGATTGTAATCTACCGGCTGTATAAAGTTCAGGATTTCAGATGAAGATGTTTTGTTTGTAATTGTATTTCAGCAGAATTGTTTAAAAGTTCTACATTAGCTCCGCCACTTGTGTGTGCTTATTGGATGTTTTGTCTAATTTATGTGTTTAGCCACCAGTAACAGAATATTTTTTTTTACCATGTTTAAAACCATTTAATATCTGATTTCCTGTCAAATCAGCGTTGAAAATGAGAAAATTGTCATCAAATTAATTTTGGCCTTGAAAAAACACGAGTCTGTGCAAACGATTTTTGTGTGGCTCGCCTAAGTCCATCCTTGAGCTTTCCTGCTAACTGTCAACTAACAAAATACAAAATGAAACCTCTCTCCCTCCCTCCCTCTCTTACTCTCTCCGTCTTCCTTTCCACAGTATCCTCTTTTCTCACACTAAATTTAGGTCACAGCTGTAAAGACAATGAAGCTGATTTGAGTATTTCTCTAGTACTTCCTCTGATGTTTGGTTTTTGTCAACGAAGACTAGAATAGACACATTTCCATTTGTTTTTATCATGCGTGTCGTTCTCCAAGTACAGTTCGGTTGTTTCTTAGTAGTAGTAGGCTACTAGTAGTGATATTGTGTCTGTTTGTTTCCTCTCAGGTAAAGAGAAAACCCAGAGCTGTGGAATTAAAGCCTTTTACCCATAATCCATCTGACCTGGGTTTGTTATTCCCCCACCGCAAACCTTAAATCAATCTACAAATTCAGCTATATGTCCTTGCTCATAAAAGGCTCTCTTTTCGCGTTCAAAAAAAAGAGGAGAAAAGAATAGGAGAAGAAAAAACAGCCATGTAGGAAAGCAGGGACCTTATATAAAGGGCATGGTCTGTGTCCATGCCAGAAAAGCTTGATTTCCTTTTGCAGTGCGGCCATACATCAGAGGCCCTCCCAGCTGGACTGTCACACTCTGACAGAATGACATGTGTCATTTATCAAAGAGGCCAGAGCTTGGGAAAACTCATATGACAAAGCCTGGGAGAGTTCATTCCCCCTTATCCACAACACACACACACACACACACACACACACACACACACACACACACACACACACACACACACACACACACACACACACACACACACACACACACACACACACACACACACACACACACACACACACACACACACACATAATCCATCTCTCTCGTTCTTTCACTCTCTCTCACACACAATTCCCTCCCACCTTTTCGCCGCTCTCGCTTGTTGCCAAAAAATGGGTCTGTAATATTTCTGTCATCTACACACCAACTTGCTGTTCTTTTTCCCGTTCTCTCTCTTGCTCTCGTTTCAAAGTTTTTACTGTGTACTATTCTTCTCGAAAGCTGTTTTGCAGCAGTTACTCTTCAACCGCATAATTCCTGCTTTAATTACGGAATCATGTGTATTTGAAGTGATTAAACCCGGCGTAATGAAGCTGAAGATCTCAGATATCCTATTTTGCGCGAGCATTGCTCTGCTGGAATCCATTCATCATTTCGAGCTAACTTCATTCTTAAGTCTACTTGCACCAGCTGAGAAGGAGAGAGAGCGGGAAGGAGAGGGGTCAAATATAGTTCACACCGCTGTGTACTACTCTACAGGGCACATTCAACCATCACTCAAAATGTGCTTTCTGTCTCTCACTCTGAGGGGCGGGAATAGATGAATTCCACAGACTCTGAGCTCCAGGTTTCAGCGCTGCGCGGCCGACCTTAGACCCCTTAAACGAGCTCTGAATATGTGGTGTGTAATGATCCTCGCGCTGTAAACATTTAATGACGCAGAGACCGTCATGGGAATTTTCGCATTCCTCACCCAGAGAGAATGTCGAAGGAAAGATCCTGTTTGCGAGTTTGTTTACAAAGTGTCTTTGATCTTTGTTCTGAGCATGAATCTTTTTGCCAATCATATGCTCTGAATGAGATGCATAACATCCTTATTATTAAATGTAAAGATCCATAAAACAACAAATGGAGTAATGGTAGGTGATGTGAAGTCTACTCTCTCAGTACAAATCTGCTCTGGACAGATGATTCATACTCTAATCAAAAGTTTATTGGGGCTCCAGTCTTTTCCTTGAGTGTGAATCTTTTGAGCCATACATTGAGCTTACATGTTGCGAATGTGTTTATGTGAAGTTGAATCTGACCCGCTCTCTGTACGTATCTTTTGCTCTGAGCAAAAGATTTGTGCTCTAAAGAAAATAATTTTGTACTCATAGTACCAGTCTTCTGTTTCAAGTATGAATCTTATGCTTTGAGTTGAATCTGGCTCGCACTCAATAAGAATCTTCTGCTCAGGGCAAACTATACATGCAAACTATTTATACTATTTATATGAATCTTTTCCGCGGAGCACGAATAATTTGCTTAGACAAATAAAAAATTGTGCTCTGAGCAAAAGATTCATAATCAAAGTACCATTTTTATTTTTGCTATAAATGTGAAACTTTTGTTTAGAGTACACATTTTTTGATACATTGAGCGATGTGGGTGATGTATCTGGCTTGACCTCAGTATGAATTTTCTGCTCTGAGCAAAAGATTCGTGTGTTGAGAGAAAGAATCGTGGTCTGGGCAAAAGATTCATACTCCGAAGACCACTGTTCTCTGAGTATCATTCTTTTGTTTTGAATGTGAATCTTTTACTCGGTGTGCAAATCTTTTACATTATACATTAAAGTCATAGTGCAAAAAGTAATATGGCCGATTCCATTCCCTCCTTCCCATCTGTACTACGAATCTTCATTCCATTCCATTCCAAATTAGTTAGAACTAATTAGTTTGTTCAGATACTTTTTTCACAGGTCGTTGGTAAGCTCGTTTCCTCAGGATATGAAAACCATGAATAAAAGATGGGAAGAACAAGATTAAATGAATAAAAATCTGCATTTGTACGTGGTGCCGTACGACGTCATCTTCCCTTTAGGAGGAATTCTCTCTCTCAGCAGGTTGCTGCTCTTCCTTTCACAAATTCTCTTTTCTCTCTCCCCTTCACTTTCCCTTCCCTCCCTCCCTCCGTCGCAGTGGTGGGGTAGGCCTTTTCATTTGTCTTCATAAGCCTAATTTATTTTTGCAGCCAGATGTGAGCTGACAGGCATCAGTCAGTGGGGCCGCTTGCCCCCCCCACCCCCACCCCCACCATTCTCAGGTCAGCAAAGCAGTCACGTCTCTCCGTTTGACTGAGTCCCCCATCAACATTACACAAGATGGATGTGTCTTTAAAGGCCAGATTGATTGTGGATATCGGAGTTATGGCATCATTTATCATGGTGAATATTATTTAGGTGCAGGGGAAGAACAAGAGAGCGGAGATGGGGGTGAAGGCGTATTGTTAGAGGGCAATTGGAAGGCTGTGAAAGTTTAATTTTGTGTGTGTGTGTGAGCGGAAGGAGAGGTCGTTTGTTTCTGGAAGGTTTAGCGAGTTTTGCTATGCTTTTGCTTCTGCCTGGGAATATCATGTTGTGTTGAGGGATGAGCTTTTTGCACTTTTCTCTCTCTCTCTCTCTCTCTCTCTCTCTCTCTCTCTCTCTCTCTCTCTCTCTCTCTCTCTCTCTCTCTCTCTCTCTCTCTCTCTCTCTCTCTCTCTCTCTCTCTCTCTCTCTCTCTCTCTCTCTCTCTCTGATGTGTTGTTATTGATTGTGTGTGATGTGGGCCTCTGCGTGATTTAGTGCTCCTCTCAGGACCCTCCATACACTCCGCTCTTTTCTCAGCCCACTTTCACGCCCGTCACAGAAGCTTCTGGAAAAAAAGAAAGAGTCTCCAGCTCTTTGTGTGGCTGGGTCCAGGGTCAGAGAAGAGTGTTCGGGACACCAAGCAACAAATTTATCATTTTCCATCCCTCAGCTTCAGTCTCTCAATGTGTCCACGCTGAGGTGAGGCTTATTGTTAGATACAGCAACATGTTTTCCTTGCTGCTTTTATCTAGTTATCTTTCATCTCTCGTTAGGAAGGTGGGATATTCTATAAGACATAACTTTCTTATTATGAAATGTTCACAATATAGAGCAGTTGCAGTACATAGTGCATGTGCTCTGATGCATAAAGCCTTGGTGCTCATGTGGGCAATGTGGGCTCAAATTTCGTTCCTAATCCTTTCTAACCGTTGTTTTCAGCCCAATCTCTAGCTGCGGTATGATTTTACAAATTTTCTTATAAACAAATTCATTTTATTATTATTATTTATAGTTTATTTATATTTATTATTTTTCAAAAGTGATTTACAGTGCTTTAAAGATAATAATTTTAACAGTATGTTTGTTCCCTGGTAATCAAAGCCAGTAACCTGTTCGTTGCTAGCTCCATGCTCTCTGCCAGTTAATGTATTATTGGCATTAACTATTTTCTATTTATTTAAAACAATATTTTTGTAGCATTTTGGCACAACAAATACTGTGACGTTACCTCTGGCTCATCTGTTGTTGTTTTTTCTGCCTACCTCACTGATGTCATTGAGCCAACAGTTGCCCCCGAGCAGACCAAGGGGCAAACGCAACACCAACAATCTCCTCTTGGAGCAAGCATGAATCGAACAAGCAAGCCAATACGGATGACATCAGACACTTATTTTTTTTAGTAGTTTTGGGAGCGAAGGGTAGAGTGTAGAGAAAAGATTAGAGCCGTCTGTTTTATGGGACGGTATGGAGGATTATTTATGACACCGGCCCCTTTTTTTCCCCAGCGTAGAGATGCTCTTTGGAGCGCAACCTGATATCTAGTAGTAACAGTTTGGTCTTCAGAGAGCTGCTAAAGTTTACAGTGAGCTGACCCTCAGGGGCTTCCATCACAGATCATATAAAAAAGGAAATCAGGAATAATGTTTTTAATTCTGTACTTGTATAGCATTACAGGATGTTGAAAGGCAATGTTCCAGAGTGTTATTTGTGTGAAATACAATGAACATTAACTGCACATATTTGCCTGTATCCTACAGGATCTCTGTGGTTTCGCTGTATGTTTATATACGTGTGCTTCCGGGGATGTCCGCCGAATGGCTGGTGCCCATATTTGTCTCTCACATGTGCAGGGTTTCCTGGTCAGGGAAGGGTCAGGCTCTGGGAATGTATGTGTGCGTTAACTGAGGGGTGGGATGACGGCACTGGCACATTTGATTGATGGGTAATTGTGCAACCAGACTCAGCTAGACTGAACTGGTGAGGTCACGGCCTGAGAGAGGAGGTGCTTTTTGTCCTTTTCACTTTTTCTTGTCCCTCTGTGTGACGTCTTGCCATTCTCTTTCTCTTTATTGCTCTATTTTATTTATTTCTGTCTCTCTTTCTTTCAGCTGACCATCTTCTTTTCCTTCCCTCATTCACTGTTTTCTTTGTCCTGCTTCCCGGGATTCAGCTTGTAGGTTTTTTTTAAAACGTGAATTATTTTCTGTAGTCGCATGTTGATTACGGCCATTCATCAGAAGTGTCCTCTTTCAAGAAACTTTTTCGACAAAGTGCTCTCATCGCAATCACTTTTGTTATGGTTTAGACCTTAATCTATGATCTGCTATCAAACCCTGTTTGTACTTTGCTGCAGTCATATTTTACTCCTCAGAGTTAGGAACCTATCACACTGAGCGATTGCTGGACACTCTCCTCGCCGCACTCCCAGGTGCTGGACGGAGCCTTGCTTCACGGCTGGTTTTCCTCTGATTCACTCCAGATTAGATTACAAACAACCCACCTCTCACCAAACAGCTGCATTTCAGTCACAGATTTGACAGGAAGTCTTTAGCTCATGATAAATAGCACAACAACAACAAAAACGTGTATCACATTCCTGCTAAAATATATATATTTTTTGCTACTTTTATAATTAATAGGGTAACAGGGTTAGAAACATCACAAGTAAGATTCAAATTCAAATTACTGACACGAGAACCAAGGATCAGTGTGTCGCAAACCACTTAGCCACGGCTCCAATGTAAAGTTTGTGTTTAGATGCTCACGTTTCATCAACGGTGATTGGTGATGATGTCTGAGGCCTTCGAGCGGTAAAGTTGTCTTTTAGAACCAAAGCTCTCGGCGGTCTGAAAGGAATGAGTGAGGAAGAGTATGAGGGAAGAGCCGAGAAAGACCGCAGCGTGTTGATGAGGGTCGCACAGCGTTCGTACTGTAGGTACGCTGTACTGTTTTTCATCTTTTCTCTTTCCGAGCAGCCTGATTTATGGTAATTATCCATATTTAGGATCATCTATCAACTGGTAGTTGCTAGGCAATGGGAGCAGCTGCTGTGTGTGTTTGGGCTGGCGAGTTTTCTGTCAGGTACTCGGCTCAGGTGATGGCCTAGTAGAGAGACTGTGCTGGGGGATTTAAAGAGACCAAAAAAAACAATTCTTTCCTTCATCCTCGTTTTCTTGCTCTATCTTTCTCTCTCTCCATTTCCTTCATAGCTCCCTCCGCATGGGGGTTCTCTGTCTGTTCTGACATTGTTGTGTCTCTGAGCACCAGGGTGGATGGCGTGTTATCTGTTTCTCGGCGAGGGCACGGCGTAGGGGAGGTGCAAAATACAGACACCGTGTGTTTGGACTCCAAAGCTTCAGGTTTAGCTCAGGATTAGTGAAGCTTCTGAACCTGCATGACCGAACGTAAGCGTTTTTTGTTTTGTTTTTTTTTTACCGAAAGAGTGGTTTCCCCCATAAAGGGCCAGATGGGGACGAGACTGCAGTGCTTTGGATATAATGGCCATTGTCTCACGGCTGGGCTGCTCCTCTATGACAACGGCAAAAGGTGATTTATTGACTGCGCCTGATGGCACGACGGCTCGCCAACCTCTATGACCAAACCTGGATTAGGAATAAAAGACAGACAAAGCAAGACATGCATAGAAACAGGAAAAAAAGCACTGAAATGCAGGAACAGGCAGCAGGAGATTAAGGATAAACAAACAATATGAAAAATGTGTTTATTTTACAGCTGAGGAGATTATTAGAGACCGCTTCATGGAAGGTTGGAAAATCACTTATTGAAGTCATTATTGATTGCGATGCACATGCAGGTTTTTTTTTCTCACCCCTCAGATTTCAGGATCAAGTAGAACCCTTGGAAATTAGGGCTGTTATATTCGTTCTTCTCTCGTCTGACTGCAAGCGTAGCCTTTCACCTTAGTTCATGAATGAAATATATTTACAATAAACAAAATTTCTGTTTACAAACATTAATTTACCTCAATTTCATTAATTTTCCAAGCCATTCAAATATTTGATATGATATCTTCCTTAAATTCCATCTGAAACACACGTGTGTATCAGATGCGTGTCACACACAAACACTCTATGAACAACGCTAATTACAAGAAGGTAATTATTTGTGGAAGTATTCAGGTGAAGATTGAGGCACCTTCAATTACTCAGCAATCATGAGTGCTGTTTAATTAGCTAACATGCACTCGTTTAGCCTCTCCTTGTTTACTCGGCTCTCCGTAATTTACTGTGTGGAGCTCGCGCAATAACAGGCTGCTTCATTCAGACTGGAAACATCTTGGGATGATTCTTCACTTAGGGGAACTTTTCTGACCCCTAGGATGAATTCAAAGTGAGGGGAAAAGGATATATTAGAGTAGCTAGACTAATATTAGAGTAACTTTTTTTTGTTCATATTTTGTTTAATTGCTTCTTCCTTGTTTTTGGGAATTCAAAAATGTAATTTCATTTATTTTGGGCTTTTTTAGCACTTTATTTAAATGCAATTTTTCATTTTCAACAATGTTCTAACTTCCACAACAATACGTTTAGTGATACATTTGGGAAGATATTACTGTACATGTCTGACATGTCATGTCTTATTTCTTGTGAATATCAAATAGGTTATTATTTGAAAAATTCAATCTTTTGAAAAAGTCAGTTTCAAATTATTTTTGTAGACGTGATAAATGCTTTGGCACAAATGAAATGGTTTGAAAAAGTTTCAACCTTTTTATCTTGACAAATATTCAGTAATAAAAGTTTTTTTTTTAACCAAAGATTTTTTCATTCAGTTCCCAGATTTTGTTCTTTGCAAAAATGGGACCAAAGCGCACACATCAGCAAAGTGCTTGACAAAAGAAATAATAAAAAACAGAGAAAAAATTGGCACACCAAGGCTCCAAAAATGTAATAATGGAAGCGCACACAGGCTCTTTCTCAGACTCAATGAGCCTTGGTGTGCTGAATTTTGTGCATTTTAAATGCATTTTTAAAAGAGTCTTGTTTTATTGACAATTTTATCCAATAATGCACTTGGATTGCTTTAACTAAAGTGAGGAGCTTTTTTTTGTTTGTGTGTTATATATCTCTGGCTTGGCGGAGGTGCTATAGTAGCATGTGTGCTAGTTTATGCTACCTACTTTTTCAGGCAGTTGTAATATTGTTTTATCTTGAGTTAAGGGTCAAGTGTTAAATAAACGTAAACTGCACATTTATTTTCTGTTTCTCTTCCTTTATTTTCTACAAGCAGCACAGCTATTCATGTTATATTTAAGTAGCTGAGCGAACGTTAGCTTTGCACTTGTGCTTCCTCTCCGTAAAATAAGTCTGACCTCTGCATACTCTTGCAGGGTGTATTACCCAAGTAAAGTAAATTGCTGTTAATAATTCGTTAATTGAGCCCTTTCATTATTCAGCAAGCATTTTGATATCGCCGTTCAGCAGTCTTTGGGGATGACAGAACGTGAGCGCCTTGTTGTGGTTTGTGCAGCCGTGAGATGTCCATTCACAGGCTGCTCTGAATGAGGCGGCAAAAGGAGACAGACCCCGTCTCACTCCCCCGGTGCTGCTGTCACCTCTGCTTTGCTCTTCCCTCCCTATTGTTTGAAGCTAATGTAAAACGCACTGTCTATATGACCCATTTTAGCAGCCCATTAGCATAATTTGGCTGTCGCATGGCCACCGAGTTAATGTACTTGCAAATGACAGGGAAAGTGTGTTATACGACCTTAGGGTTTTTAAAAATTAAATGACAAAGTAGGCCGCACTTTGCATAAGTATGGACTTGACATTGGAGCGCGTGTGCGCGTCTGTGTGTGTAAGCGCGTGAGTGGTGATATAGTGTGTCAGTGCAAGGTGAGGTGAAAGCATTTACAGTCAGAGTAGTATTTTAGTTTGTTCATTTACTTAACAAAACCATTTTTTTTAATTGAAAGGGATACAGAAAGCATTAGTAAAAATAGATTTTATCACTTTTAATAGTCCATGAGCTTATGAACAACTGTGTTCATAAGTGTTTTTATTCTTCAATATATTCTTTTTTATATAGATATATTTATGCCCAAGTATTCTAAAATATTGAAATTCCAAGCATTAAATGTATCTTATAGATCTAAATAACTGTAATAATAATAATAATAAAAAATTTGATAATTATCTGGGAGTTTAATTTAATCTGAGGTAATGACATATATATTAGTCATTAAAATCATAGTTGTCATCAGTGCACCGTTATCTGATTAATGTATTTCTCAATATTTTTAATGGAGCGGTCTGTTGCCCTACTTGTATACCTCCATCCATACTAGTCCAAAAGCATCTAAAGCAAAAAGATGAATTTGGAGCGCAGAATGGAATGCCACACCGGTTCTTCAGGGGCCTGAAGCTATTCCGCCATATGGTGGCCTATTCCACACGGAGGATGGTGGGAGGGGGCTGGGCCAGCCTTTTACAAGAGATGCTTAAAGAGGCAAAGCAGATATTAATTCAGAGAGCCTACTCTAGAGTGTCCGCAGGAGCACAAATCACTGTCAGCGGATACGGAGAGGTGGGCAGGGTCCGTGTAAAACGCCCGTCTGCACTTCAAAGCCTTCTTTTGTTTAGTCTGTAATAAAGTTAGATGTGTCTCGCTGAGAAAAGGGCCAAAAAAAAGCCCGGAGACAGAGCACAAAGGAAGTCCTCAAAGAGGATGATTGTGTGGAAGATGGTGAAAAATGTGAAGGCTTTTCTCCTCTCGTAGGTTCACATTGGGCTAGAGGGAGAGAGAGGGAGGGTGGGGGTCAGATCTACAAGGCAAAGCCCCCTCAGAAACCTGTCCATCTCTACGGTGCCCTTATTACTTTGAACAGCAGCCATCAATCAAAGTGTGTCCACAGAATAGAAACAACGATCATTATTCACAGTTCTGAATAAACGGAATGAGGAAAGTGAATGCAAAAAGGGTTTACAGGCAGGGTCCAAACTGAACAACTGGCAAGCGATAAATGGGAGTAAGAATTGGCATTGCAGATGAATTAAAACAAAGTTACTTACATGGAACGGCAACATAATATATGGTTTAAATTGAGTTGTAAAAATGAGAGTCTGACCTTCACTGAAGAAGTGATGTGAGTGATTTCAACTCCCTAACCAATGAAAACATCTGTCGTGACTCCTGACCTTTACCTCAGTTAATAATTTACTATTAGAAGTCTTAAGATGCCTAAAATGTTTTACTGTTGAATAATTTCTGCATTATGCTACCAAAGGATAATATTAGAAACCTGTATGAGGATGTAAGTTACAAAATGACCTGCATAGTATGTCACTAATGTGCAATAATTTCTGCATTATGCCTCCCAAGGAATATATTACAAATGTATGAGGATGTAGGTATGTATTGACCTGTGTAGATATAAGAGAAAACACTAAACCGAATTGTGGTGAATGTATGTAATATACCATTTCATCACTGGTAAGAAATGTATTTTATTCATCTCATTTTATTTATTTATTTATTTTCAATTTACATCGCATTAACAAAATGTTAATTTTTGACTCTTTTAACTTGTCTGAGAAACCACAAATCGCTACATATCGTATTGTCTTCTGTTTACTTTGGTAAACAGTTTTTTTTTCACTCTGTAGTTGTGATTTGTTGTAACACACACACAAACGTTGCATTCATTTCTAGAAACAGTGCAGTTTCCGTTGCCAGTTCCGCAGACAGCCCTGCCAGATTGCAGCAGGCCATAAGTGGACTGGGGCAGACAGCATCATGCTACCGAAGCCTTGTTTTAACTGCCCTGGAAAAGGGGGAGAGGGGAAAGAGAGAGAGATTGCTGCATTCTCACTGACATGCAGAGCATTACCATAATTGGCTTTTCTACATGATAGGACAGAGGAAATAATAATGTCATTTTATTTACAGCCTTCAGTGTCCTGCCCCCCTCCTCCTCCTCCTTTTCTCTTTCTCTCTCCATCTCTCTCCCTGTCTGCCTTCAGCGTGCTGCGTAGGTCAAAAGACATGGTTTGATCAGCCCTGTCCAAAGGCATCAAAGTTGAGTGGCATGTAATGGAGACCCAGTGACAAACCACATCGGCCAGCCAAATAAGACTTGCCAGTTTTCCCATTAAAATGTCGGGTAAACGGCGCGGCTTTCCTCTGCACACTCCAAAACCACTCTGACCGGCTAAATCAGCCGACTGAGGGAAGGCAGAATTGGACATTAGTAGTGCAAATGACTGTAGTGATTGCCCCCTCTCCTCCTCGATAAAATAAATAAATAAGGAGGAGGCGGCGACGGTGGGCCGCACAGTGACAGTCGTGGAAGGAGAGGCCATCGGCATCTGCGCTCTGTCTGTGAGCATTCTCGTTCCCCTCTTCAAGTTTGAACACTTAGGCCTGACACTTCTCAAGTGCACCAGCCAGCCCAATCAGACAGACCTGGTTTTGTCAAGCGGACTGCTTGGAAGCTGCGGAAAGAATGGGTTTTTGAAGAACAGCAGATGTTTTTGGCCGCCAAAATCACTCTGTTCCAAAACGTTGCAAGCTGCCTCCATAGCCAATGTTTTAAGGCAACATAAGTACTTTGCTCCTATACAGATTTTAAAAGCAGCTTTACTGTAATAAACAGGAAAATAACAGTAATGCAAAAGTCATCAAATATAAGGAATTCAAATTCTGCTGTAAAGCAGCTCTTTAAAAGTGCAATTTTTCAGCTCAAATCAGTTTAGTTCAATAACTGTAAAGTTAATCAATTATGAAGAAAGATCAATTGAGCTATAATCAGCTCAACAGAAGTCAATAGTGAGTTCAGTGTCGATTCAATTCAATAACCGTGTATGTTGCAAAATTCATCAAATACAAAGCCAAATTGATTCAGCTATGAAGCAGCTCTGCAAAAGTTTGATCATCCAGCTCAATTCTGTTCAATTGTGGTTCTCAGAAATAGAAATCGAGAAAAAACCAAGGGAGAAACCAGGCTTAGTCTGGGGGCCAGTTCTCATGTAGTGGTTAGCATTGTGCTCTGGGGCGCATCTGAGAAATGTGGGTTAGAATCTAGTCTGTCTCTCATTTCCTCTTATTTCAACTCTAAAAAAATAAATAAATAGAGGTGTAACGTGCATTTTCAGAGTTTCGCTTGTAGAAGCAATTCAGTCTTGTCTAGAGTCACGGCTTGCTAATTCTCTGCTGTTTGTTGGGCAACTGTATGTGAATCTTAACGCTCGAGTGCTCGTATGTGGGTGGTGTTTCTAAGAGCTGGCACTGGCTGTGTTTGTATGTGTGGTGTCATGGGTGTCTATAGCAAGAAGGTTCACTCTGCGGCTGATCTTTGTTGGCTGAGACGGTGAGCTCTGCTCGTGTGAGTGTGTGTATGCCTTGCTCATGTCCTGTTGCTGTGTCACCTGTCTAAAATCAGTGAGATCTCAGCAGCCACAGTGACAGCTCCACTCTGGACACAGATGGCCACGCTCTCCTGCACAACACACAAACACACGCACCTCACATATCGCTCACCTCATACATGCACACAAGCACAAGGCCCTGGTGCTCTGGCTGATCGTTTTAGATGTTGGTGGGCACTCAAGAACATACACACCTTTGTTCTTAAGTCTCCATTCTGGTGTGTTGTATTTGAAAGAACACACGCAAGCACATGGGCGTAAGACCGATCTTAAAACTGTTTGGGGTGGGAAGGGTGCACAATCTACATTTTATCAGCCTGCTTGGCTCATGAATATTAATTAGATGGGATCATTCTTGTCAGTTTTAAATGATTTGCTGAAACAGAGCTGGTGTCTCAATTAATGTTTTTTTTTGTTGTATTGAATAGACTGTGTATATGAGGAATGTGTGTGTGTGTGTGTGTGTGTGTGTATATACATATTTTTTTTTTGTGTGTGTAAATATGTAATATATGTAAAAAGACATGTACGATTATAATTTATATCTAAATAATTGTCAATGAATTGTGTTTTTATATACATGTGTGTGTATGTAAATGCATGCATGTGCATAAGATTTTAAACCTCATAGAAAACAAAATGGAAAGAGTTTCAAGCCTTGTTTTGTATGGTGTCTGTGGAAAGTGCCTGCTTCACTCAGTAAATCAAACTCTTTCTCGTTCTCCTCCGCATCAAAAGCATCTTCTTTTTATAGCAACTATTGATTCGCTTAATTGTGTGTATTCTTAACAACTTATGCGTCGTTTTCTCCCGACAGTACAATGCAGGCTTATTTTTGAATGACAAACACAACAAGCCCCTCCCCCCCTCCTCTTCTCTTAATCCCTCTCTTATTGTTCAGCGTGATGTTTAAAAGCAGGCCCCCGATAAGAGATGTCAGCAGTCAAACTTCTGATTGGGTTATTAAGTGTGAGCTGTCGTTGCCGTCGTCTGGCGGGTTCCTTTTTTTTTTGACGCAGATGGCAAAAAATTGCCAAGTCGTGTTTGATGGCTTGATGCGAGGACAGTGACATGCCAATGCGCATGCCTGTCAGATGCCACGCGGTGTCAGGGGCTGAGAAGACGCGCTCGATTTAGTGTCAGGTTCTGCCCATCTCTTTGCGGAAAAAGCCCTCTCGTTCTGGCTTTCTTCTTCGCCCCCCGTCTCACTTTCTCTCTCTCTCTCTCTCTCTCTCTCTCTCTCTCTCTCTCTCTCTCTCTCTCTCTCTCTCTCTCTCTCTGCCCCTCTATCACTCTCTCTGTAATTACAGCAAAGATGAAAAACTTCTCTCTTTGTTTTAACGTGATAAGCTGTCTTAAATGCTGCAGTGACTTGAGGGAATTATCAGGGCTTCAATCCACTGAACCGTGTTGCGGCGTGAACATTTCTTTTTAAAGCGATATTTGGATAAGTGATTTATTTGACAGTTCGTAATGTTTATTTCACCAAATCCCTTTCGCTTTACGCCGCCTACTTGATTTCTCCGAGGAATTGACGGATTGAAATCCGTCAGAGAGCTTGAGGTGGATTCAGTGATTCCTCCAGATCAGGAGGCGTTGTTTAAGAATATCCCAGTAATGGAACACCACATACACTACGTTCCCAGCTGTTCATGCCCCTACAGCTTCCTCCACGCAGCTGTAAATGGCACCTTACAAACATCAGGTACGGAGTCCGTTCTGATTACGTGTGCTCAGCTGCACGCCGTTTGAAGCTGACAGCACATCTGCTTCAACCACCGAGACGGATCTTGGCATCTCGGACAGACATCTCCTGGTGGCTCGCTGAGATAAAGGAACCACTCTTCAAGCACTGCCTGTCTCTTTTTCTTCTCTTTACTCCCATCTCCTCTACTGCTCCCCTCTTTTCCTGCTCTGTCTCTTCCCATTGCCTTCACAGTTGTGCGGGCTGTTGTTGTGGCTTTTCTTCTCGTGTTGTGTTCAAAATGGCTGATAGTAACAATACCACTCACAAAGTGAACAGGAGGCTTTTTTGTAGCTGTACACATGCTGTGAAGATGCCTGCACACACACACAAGCACGCTCGAAAGAGGTACTTTGATGTGTTTCGATGACGGAGAGCTCATTTTTTTTATCTCCCACTGCAGATCGAAACCAGCTGATGAAACAGGAATTTAATCCTACCGCTCCTCATTAAGCACTTGGTCTCATGGACCTTTATTCTCTTTTCATTAAGCGAATTAAACGAGTAGCATTCTCTCTCTCCCTCTCTCGCTCTTTTTGTCTTGCAGCTGTGGGTGCCGACAGTGGGCTATCACTCCGTTTCTTTCTGTCATAGCTCTGTCGGCACACAATAGAGTGAAGGAGCTTTTTGTGGCTGAAACATGAAACCTTACATTTGTGAACATTATTGTTCTGTTCCTTTCCCCTAATGTAATACATCTGACAGTACATCTTATTACCACACATTTAGCTGAGGAAAATAAGCATTTTCTAGTGTGTGGCGTAGGCAACATTTTTCATTATCCTCTTTTTACCTTTAGAAATAAATGTGCACTTAGCAGTAATACGCAGAGCAAAAATAGCTGTTTTCACAAATAAGCATGAATGTGTATTTCTGAAACATGCACTCGTGACCCGATGCTGCTTTCACTAAAAATCAATGCATTAACTGATTCTTATCAATCCCTTTTGGTAAAAATATCGACAAGGGAGGAAGACATCGATGACAATGTTTAGAGGCCAGGGTGGCCAATAAAGTACAAATAAACATATAAACATGAAATCCAAAATGACACTATTTACTTTTCCTAAAATGATATTTCACCCAAAAATTACAAGTCTTTCCTAATTTACTCAACCTCATGTTGTTTCAAACCTATGTGACTTAAACGAAAATATTTTGAAGAATGATTCAACTGTTGTTGTCCAAATAATGAAAGCCAGTGGGCTCCAAAACAAAGCTGGACCACTTTGACTTTCACTGCATGGGGGAAAAAATAGAGGCATTTTCAAAATCATCTTTTGCGTTATGCAACAGAGTCATACAGATTTTGAGCAACATGTAGATGCTTTTAAAGAATTTTAATTTTTGGATGAACTATCTCTTATATGCGCATTTTAAGCAGTTATTTAGGAATTATTTTTGCGTCATTACCTGGAACATAAATTGGACTCAAAATTGCTCTAAATTAAACACTTATTTTTAATATTTAACATTTGCAAACAAAAAAATCTTGACAAATTTGAAACTGACACAAAAACAAATCCTGCTAATCACCCAAGCAGACATGGTTATCAGTCCATGCTAAAATATTGCTGAAATATAATATATTTATCACTAGAAGTAAGGTGCACTATAGATTATGAATCCTCTTGTCTTTTATTTCACTCTCTCTTTTTCCCCTGTGGCTGCACACACTCTGGACTCCCTGAGAGTTAGTACAGCATGGACCATGACAACATGACATGCCATTTCCACTTGCATTTTAGCATGACTCGCTGCGAGAACTTCCATCGTCTCTGCCAACAGCATTGAGGCAAGCTGCACCCCGCGCTGCATCCCTGGCAATAACTTAGACGCACTCTCACACTCAGAGTAGTCTAGCTTGGCCGGTGCATTATAGAACTGGATCAATGTCACACACAGTCTGTGCCCTCTAACTACTGGGGAAAGGAGGACAAGAAAGAGCAAGAGAGAATAGTCTATATGGGGTTAATATTTAAGAATGACATTTTTGTAAACAAAGGGGTGGGGATTGGGGTGATTTGTTAGTATTGGATGTAAATGGATGTGTCTTACATTTTGAAATTATATATTTTACTTTCATTACAATATTCATAATAGTATACAATTTTTAATTCCATGCATACATCCATGATATTACCACGTTTCTTTTCAGCATGCTATTCTGTTTTAAAGATTTAATATTTTTTTAGATACCCATTTTTTTCTTTAGAGGACTCTCCTCTGCCCTCTTTACCCTTGCTGAGCTGTTACACAGGATAGCTTTGTTAGTCTCAGCAGTGAAGGGGGCTATCTATCATAGTCAAGATATGGATGTTTGCCACTTTATAATTGCAAACCTGCGCCCTCTGCCAGGACTATTGACAAAAAAATCTCTTTAGGATCATCATGTAGGCATGCACACACACGTGCACATGAAATTATACATTATCCCACACCTATTTCATTTGAAGGAACACAAATGTAAAAGTAAATTTACTTATTCAACAATCCATGCTAAAGATGCACATTTTGGGGGCTTTTGACTCATCATCTCTCCCCCCCCCCCCCTGTTTTGTTTTCTCAGCCTATGTGCCGGAAGACGAGCTTAAGGCAGCTAAGATCGATGAGGAGCACCTGCAGGACGACGGGCTCTCCTTAGACGGTCAGGACGCAGAGTACCTGTGCAATGAAGAAGATGATGGGCGTGAACAGCTAAGCTACCAGAATTCTCCACTCAGCAATGGCACCAACCCAGATGCCGGGTACGCCTCGCCCCTCAGCGACACCAGCGATCACCTGGCTGACTTCAAAAGCACCTCCTCCAAAGAGGGCCAGGATAAAGAGGAGGTTGAAGACTTGGAGACAGATGCTGGACTATCATTGCAGGACAGCCTGGCGCAGATGAAAGCCGTCTATGCAAACCTGATTTCAGATGCTTCCTGGTCGAGTATTACAAAGGACATTATGAAAAGCAAGCAGGTTAGTGCTAGTAGCACTAACAGTACTCCAAGTAGCCACAAGGGGAACAACAGCATTGTGAACAGCCATGCAAGTAATATTACAAGCAGCGGAGCTAGCAGCAGCAGCAATGCTAGTGCTAGCACAAAGACAAATGTTACTCCGAGCAGCAATTCTACAAAAGCCACCACATTAAACAATGCCAACAATGGAAACATCAATGGTGCTAACAGTGGGGGTGTTGCATATGACTGGCATCAAGCAGCTCTTGCTAAAACCTTACAGCATACACCCTACCACCTCATGCCTGAACCAAGTCTCTTCAGCACAGTGCAGCTGTACCGGCAAAACAATAAGCTGTACGGGCCTGTGTTTACGGGTGCCAGCAAGTTCAGATGCAAGGACTGTAGTGCAGCCTACGACACACTTGTAGGTCTCACAGTGCACATGAACGAAACAGGCCATTACCGTGATGATAACAAGGACAAAGAGGAGGACAGGGGCAAGAAATGGTCCAAGCCACGGAAGCGATCCTTAATGGAGATGGAGGGCAAAGAAGATGCTCAGAAAGTTCTGAAATGCATGTATTGTGGCCACTCGTTTGAATCCCTACAGGACTTGAGTGTCCACATGATCAAAACTAAACATTACCAGAAAGTGCCTCTCAAAGAACCAATGCCAGCTCTTGCCTCAAAGCTGGTCCACTCCACCAAAAAGAGAGCGTTCCAAGACCTGTTGTCTCCTTGCTCACCTGAGTCAATCTCCAGCACCCCTGGCATTCCATTGGCAGAGACTGCGCCCACCAAAGATCAGAAGATTTCCAACCCATATGTCACAGCTAATAACCGTTATGGCTACCAAAACGGTGCTAGTTATACCTGGCAGTTTGAGGCCCGAAAAGCTCAAATTCTTAAGTGTATGGAGTGTGGTAGTTCCCATGACACCTTGCAACAGTTGACAGCCCATATGATGGTGACCGGACATTTTCTTAAAGTCACAAACTCCGCCTCTAAAAAAGGAAAACAATTGGTGTTTGACCCTGTGGTGGAAGAGAAAATCCAATCCATTCCTCTTCCACCCACAACAACACGTCTACCAGCTCCCACTATCAAGTCCCAACCTGATTCACCAATACACCCATCCACCATGGATGAAAGAAAGGAGCTGGAAGAGGATAAATGGGAGGAACCCGAGGAGAAAAAAATCAAGCAAGAGAAAGAGGATCCTGTTGAGAAGGTGGAAAAAACGGAAAAACACAGCCATTACAAATATCTAAGAGAAGAGGATCTTGAAGAGTCTCCTAAAGGTGGACTAGATATTCTCAAGTCCTTAGAAAATACAGTCTCCAGTGCAATCAGTAAGGCTCAGACCGGTACGCCCACTTGGGGTGGATATCCCAGCATTCATGCCGCTTATCAGCTCCAAGGGTCTTTGAAATCATCTATACCCGCTGTCCAGAGTGTCCAGATTCAACCAACATTCAATGCCAGCAGCTTGAAATCTTTGACCTCTGACTCCAGCACTCTAATCCATTCTCCAAGCAGCCCATCACCACCTCCAAACCATAAAAGCAACGTCCTAGCAATGGAAGAGTTAGTGGAGAAAGTAACAGGAAAAATCCCTTCAAAGAAAGACCGGGATGAAAAATCCATTGAACGTGTTCCCAAACATCTCACTGCTGAATTACCCTCTCCGGTCCTTAAAGACCGAAAGGACCTGCCAAGATCAGGTGACCTTAGCAAGCCAACAAAGAATGGAATGGTAGGTAAAGACCTAGACCCCGTTCTGGTTCGGGAAGGAGAATACAAGGAAAGCCATGCGGATAATCTTGTAAAGAACGGAACGGATGTCCTCAAAACACAAGTCAGCAATGGTTGCGATAATTTAGGAATCATAACGGATCACTCACCAGAACAGCCTTTAGTTAACCCTCTCAGTGCATTGCAGTCTATCATGAACACTCATTTGGGTAAGGCCTCCAAAACGGTCAGTCCACTCCTAGACCCACTTGCAATGCTGTACAAGATCAGCAACAACATGATGGAAAAGCCTATGTACAATCCAGCTCAGGTCAAGCAAGTTGAGTCCATCAACAGATATTATGAAAATATTGATGATCAACCCATGGACTTGACGAAGTCCAAAAGTGGCAATGGGCCCACAAACAATTGTTCATCCACTGTTATCAGCAACAGCAGCATCACAAACAGCACCCGACCCATCTTGTCAACGTTGACTGAATCAGTCTCATCTCCTCTTCGGGAGAATGCTCTAATGGACATCTCTGACATGGTGAAGAACCTCACGGGTCGCCTGACGCCAAAGTCGTCAACCCCTTCCTCTATATCTGAAAAGTCAGATGCAGATGGCTGTGCTTTTGAGGATGGGCTGGAGGATCTTTCACCTATTCAGAAGAGAAAAGGCAGGCAATCAAACTGGAACCCTCAGCATCTGTTGATTCTTCAAGCTCAGTTTGCGTCCAGCCTTCGAGAAACCCCTGATGGAAAGTACATCATTACAGACCTTGGTCCTCAGGAGCGTGTACATATTTGTAAGTTTACAGGTCTCTCCATGACCACCATCTCCCACTGGTTGGCAAACGTCAAGTACCAACTCAGGCGGACAGGTGGAACCAAGTTTCTGAAGAACATAGACTCGGGCCAGCCACTGTTCCTGTGTAGTGACTGTGCCTCCCAGTTCAGAACTCCCTCCGCATACATTAACCACTTAGAGTCCCACTTGGGCTTTAACTTGAAAGATCTCTCAAAATTATCAATAGACCTCATAAGAGACCAGCAAGCAGTCACAAAAATGATCACAGACAAGACATTCAGTGCCCTTGGCCTAACTGAGGAGGACTCTAATTCCATATTTCAGTGCAAACTGTGCAATAGGACTTTTGTCAGCAAGCACGCAGTGAAACTGCACCTCAGCAAAACGCACGGAAAGTCACCGGAGGACCATCTGATCTTTGTTACTGAGCTGGAAAAGTTAGAAAAAGCCTAAGGAAAGCAGGCTGGTGGCAGTGAAGTGACTGGATTGAGAATCATTGCACTACATCACTGTACTGCACTGCGCCTGAACTGAGCCTTCAAATTCTGTCGTGAAACTGCCTGATTGGACCATGATCTATTTTGTTTTTGTTTTTTCCCTCGTTTTTCAGTCTCTTGATTTCTATCTCTTGCTTTGTACTGTATTTATCTGATATGTGTCGGTTATGTGCATGTTTTTTTAACTTTATTTTCTCTCTGAGTGACTTCATATTCAAACAGAATTTACAATTTGTACTCTGTTGAATTGGGAATGAAACAAACATGGTATCCATGGGCATGGTCTTAAACAAAATGGCAAAAGAACTTCTGAATAGAATGAGTTGCATTGTACACTTACTATACATCAAAAAAGACTGACTTCATTAAAGCACTCAGTGGTGTTGAATGTTATGAGAATATGTATAAAATGAGACAGAGCTATTTTGTTAATTTGAGCTCAGATTTTCAGACATTGGCTTGACATAAATCAAAACTGCAACCCTTTGAAGTGAAAACAATGAATTGTAGATTTTGTTGAGTCTTCTAAACCTTGAAGGATATTGAAGATTTTGACAGGCTGCCTATGATTATAAACTTTGGTTTTTCAAAGGCATTTCTTTGTTTTTAATTTCTTTTTTTTTCTTTTCTTTTTTTTTAAGTATAATTTTATACAGTAGCAATTTGAAACGTATGCTTTGGTACCACTATTTCTCTTTCTATGGTTTCGCTTTGGTTTCAACCTGTAAAGACTTAATTGAAATCTTATATACAGCACATATATTTAAATGAACAGCGAAGATGTGTAAATTTCCATCATCATATCTTGCCAATTGCCGCAGCTCAACATTGTTTGTATGGTGTGCATTCTTTTATATTGTCATTTTATATATAGTAAACAAAAAGGAAATAATATGTACAGAGATGTATATGCAGTAATATGTGCTGTAGAACCACGATTCATCCTTTAGTTGAACTAAGTTCTCTGATGTGGTAAATATGAATTGAATGAAGGAGTTGCATCGCTGTTGATGCATGGTGTATAAGAGGGAACCAAGCAATGCAAAACATGAAATACAGTACATTTCAATGTTTTATCATGCCATTGTGAAAAGTCCCATCAATTCCCTTAATTAAAAAAGAAAAAAATGTTTTTGTCCCTTAATTGTAAAATAAAAACTGAAGCATTTCTTGATTAATGTTGTTCTCCATTTGGTCATTCATGTGTTTTTCTCTTTTCCTGAGTTGTAATATTCTGAAGTTCATTGTCCGTGTTTGCTTTTGTTATTCTTTGAATGCAGCACCTTTTCGTGCTGTATGTAAATGAGAGATGTTTCCATACACAAAACCTGCCAGTAAACAGGAAACTCTCACTGGAGCCAAAATGGGCAAATAACGTTCTGGATTTAACGCTTTTCCCGTAAAGCCTGTATATCTGGCTTCTCAGGACCGTTTCTGTAGCATTGATCCAGCTCTTCCTCTCTTTTTTCCCCCAGAGGATCTTCCTGCAGTCCCTGTACGTATTCTATGTAAATTACAGCAATCATGACAACTGCAACATTGTGAGTACCTGCAGAGCGGAGTGAAACATCGGCAGATAGACACAGTTTAAGCAGATTTGCATTTTTTCCTGTTCACACAAGCACTCTCCAAGCATTTCACGGGGTTTTCAGACTTAGAAATAAATGCCCAATTTCTAGTGGGAATCAAAGATTTACTCTTTTCAGCTCAATTACTGAGTGATTATACGTGTGGACACAGGGGGCTTGAGGGGAAACGAAACAAGAAGGGGAAAGGACTGAAATATGCAGTGTTTGCACAATAATCTCAATCTCCATTTGAAGCCGCTTTGGGGAGTTGCAGTATCAAACCCCTTGTTAGTTGCCCTATTTGAGAGTATCCTCTCACTCAAATTGGCATGTTTTGATTTCCCAGTAGTCCCATACTGAATATTCTGAGCCTCCATCTGCTAGTTTTGCTTTCCTCAATTACGGTAATTCGTTTTCATTTTTATTTGGAATGCAGCATATCTGTGCAAACTATCAGAAATATTAAGCCATATAAATCCAAGTGTATCCTTCTACTTTTGTGTAAATAGTCAAATTTGTCATCCAGAGAATTATTTTTACACATTAAGAAAGCAGGTTTAGGCATTGAGTATGTTCTGGAGTAGATTTAAAACTATTAATTTATTCAAGTCATGGAAATATCATATTGTATTCAATATTATATTGAAATATCCTCAATATAATAGTCTGAAAGCATTATTGTTATTGAAATCAAACCTTTTGAGTATGGAGCAGATTTAAGTGTATTATAAAATTAAGCCTTCCATTTCCTTCCACATCTGGGGTCCCGACGCACATGAAGATAAAGGGGTTGTGCCAGGTCTCTCTCAAAGAATTGACTTGCTACCTAGGTGCAGATTTAACAATTCATGAGAAACAAAAGGTTTTCACAGTGTACATTTGTGTCTTAAAGCTCCAGTTGAATGAAAGTGCAAACACAAAGGTGAGACAATGTTTATACATAAGGTTTTGAATGCCCTGCAACTTTGTGTGCAAGAAGTGACACATTTTTCATGTTTTATCTGTTTGTACATGTCACTGGCAAGTACTTTCTTTCTATGAATCATGATAGCAGTACATTTCTGTTTGTGAAAGAATGCATTTGGAATTTAATTCTTGAGTCCATTGACAAAAGTGATTATTGATTAATAAACAAAAATTATTGATTAATCATAATCAATCATTAATAAAAATATGTTGTTTTTAGACGTCAAAATAGATCTCCAATTTCATTTGCGCTGTCACCAGTCTAAAATACAAAGATGTTTCATATCGAAACAGGACGATAGGTTGAAGGAGAGCATAATTTTGAAAGTCTTTGCACATGTCAAACATCAGTGTCATCACTGATGCAACTCATCACTGTGAATTCATCAGCTTAACCTTGTCTCATGTTTTGTTATTTCACTTCAAACAAACAGGAAATAAATAATATCACTCTGTTTCTTACTCACAGACAGACGGTGAAGCATAAATATGATGCCACACAAAAGAATTCATTGATAGTGGGACTATGATGAATTTTAACTGGTTACAATTTGTCGTTTTCAAAAGGCAAAGCGGCGAGACATCAAGGTAATTTAAACGTTCCCTATCAAAATTGCACACTTTCTCCTGAAAGGAATAAGATTGAAAATAATGAATTCTGGAAAATGACACATTGTGGTCTGTGAATGACAGTATTTTTGAATTTAAAATGGAAAAACCAAGCCAACATTCATCCTAATGGACAGTTTGTTTGGCCAAAAACATTCATTGGTATCTTTAAAAAAAACAGCATCATTTACTCACCATGTTATTCCAAATCAAAATGACATTCAGTGTCTCTAGAACAAAAAAAGGAGATGTTTAGCAGAATGTTCCCACTGGTGCTTTTTGTAATTTTTGGTCACTGTCACCATTCATTTTAAAACCCCTTCTGCTAAACGGCTTCTTTCGTGTTCTACAGATGAAACAGATGACATGAGAGCGAAAAAATGACTACAGAATTTTCATTACTGCGTTCACCTACACCCCAAAGCCTGGTGTCCTTGAGTCAAATACACAACTTTAAAAACACATGCAGTTTGAAATGCACCAACAGTGACACCTTAAGTGTTCCTCCCTCCATCAATTTTAAATGTTTTAAGCCTTTAAAAACTAATTTGACACCCTGTGCACTGACTATTTCCAAACGGAATTTGTTATTCTTAAGCTGTCCGCAATGAGGCCTGTGTTCCTGTCAAACGACAGCTGTCAAACTACAAGGCAGAATGTGTAAAATTGAATCACAGTTGAACACTGTAGAAAACAAAGGGCTGTCAGATAAATGCACACGGCAGAATAAATTGTGAGCCCGTTTGATTGGCAGCTCTAGGACAAAACGTACATTTCCGAGAATGAATATGGCTGGAAAACTTTGAGTCCCATCAGGTGATGGACTGCGGGATCATTGCATTAAGACTTATTTGATGCTTCCTTCCCAACGGATGTGTGAAGTGTTGGGGAGACGGCATCACAAATGGTTGTGTTCCTGTCAAAAGTGAGCCGTGTTTGGAGATGGAACGTCCTGCTTATTCATCTGCGTGTGGATAGCGGCCTGAAGAATGGAGATGTGACAAAATCGCTTCTTTATAGAATAATGACGGCTGACACGGGGCCTAATGGATGCAGTGTTTTTAATCTATGTGAAGGCTCAGCCCGGTGATGGACTCGGCTGCCAGGCCTACAGGTGTGCTGTGACAGCCTGTCTATTCTACTGCTCATCACTCACGCAGAGCAAAGACGACCAGCTACATTTCAGCCCAATCCGCTCAGTCGCTGTATTGCATTCGAATGCAAAGCGGTGGGGAGTGGCATCGCAATCCAAGCCAAAACCTGCCCACAAGTTCTCTGGCTTCTTTATGTAGAGGTTAAGAGAGTCAAGTCCAATGTTGCACAGGATACGCCAAGTTGGGTATGATGGGAAGAAGAAGAAGTTCAGCTTATTTAGACACACACTTTCTACACATGCAAACTATAGATAAAACACTGGATACCTGAGAAAAGACATTTAGATAAAATAAATAAATAATTGAATTAAGGCCACATTTATGCTGCAGGTCTTGATGCCCAATTCCTTTTATTTGTTGACTATCCGAATTATTTTTTTTTTGACCAGCTTGCATCTTCTTTTAAAAGTGACCCCTATCCAATATCTGCATTTACACTATACGCATAGCACAACAAACAAAGGTAGACGTACTGACCTGATAAGCTTAGGCCGAAAAGGAAGTAAAAACTGCACTATTTGCAATGGACGCTGATCAGCTTTCCGCACCATCTTTAAAGGTCAGCACAACATTGGCTTGAGCCTTCGTCCTCCATTGGGCCATTTAAAAAAGTCATGTGATCGCGGTTGGTGTCCACCTGAGTTAACGTAATTTGCCACTATCTCTTTTTCAATGACATACGACACAGATTTACAGGGAAATGTCCGATCTTACGTAGCAGATACAAATGCATGTATCCGATTCATATCAGATTTATTTCCACATATGAATGAGGCCTGAAACAGATCTGAGAATATCGGAATTCATGTGTTTTTTTCCTGCATACATGTTTGTGGGTCATATCCAGAGGTGTACCTAAAAACCATACTTGAGTAAAAGTACAGTTATATTACAGCAAAAATGACTCCTTTACAAGTTACAAGTCACCAATTCCAATTGGACAGAATTTCGAGGCGCATCCAGGTGCCGGACGGTGTCTGG
Source organism: Siphateles boraxobius (assembly GCF_051911475.1). Lineage (NCBI taxonomy): Eukaryota > Metazoa > Chordata > Actinopteri > Cypriniformes > Leuciscidae > Siphateles > Siphateles boraxobius. Next base: position 9,343,933 of record NW_027508953.1, on the reverse strand, counting down.
TTTTGGGACCACACCATTTCGTCTCTGCTTTTTGCGGATGATGTTGTCATGTTGGCCTCATCAGACCAGGATCTTCAGCATGCACTGGGACGGTTTGCAACCAAGTGTGAAGCGGCTGGGATGAGAATCAGCACCTCCAAGTCCCGAGGCCATGGTTCTCAGTCGGAAAAGGGTGGTTTGCTCGAAAGTGGAGGAGTTCAAGTATCTTGGGGCTTGTTCACGAGTGAGGGAAGGATGGAACGGGAGACTGACAGACGGATCGGTGCAGCTTCTGCAGTAATGCGGTCGATGTACCGGTCTGTCGTGGTGAAGAAGGAGCTGAGCTGCAAGGCGAAGATCTCGATTTAACAGTTGATCTACGTTCCTACTCTCACCTATTATCATGAGTACCAAATAAAACTGAACACCTAAATATTAATATATTAAATTATAAATAAAGGTCAACACAACAGCCTCTTAAATGTCTACAAACTCTCAAGTCTCAGTTAAGCTCAAGTGCACAAAAAGGCCAAAAGTAAACCAATATCTTTCTAAAAGTTCTCATCAATATAGTGGATAAATTAAATAATGTTAAGTAAAATGAACTAGTCAAAGTCTACTTGCACTGGATGTGCTGGTTTCGGCTTCATCACAGGCTGCAGTCATGACCTCATCTCCTAATTCAAACACCTGCAATTCAGCAACGACCTGCTAATGCACTCGCATTCACATAAAGTAGCTGCGTTGACAAGTTTGGTGAATAAAGGCAAAATGCATAAGATATAGTACCTTTAATGCCCTTAGATGGCGATGTTGCTTCTTTATAGCAGAAACAAACTGCTGCAGAAAAAGTTAGTTACCATGCATTGCTCATCACAAATGTATTGGAGTAAAAAGTACATTTACTTCTTCAAAAATGTAGTCAAGTAGAGAGTAAAAGTTGGCAACATATTTGATACTCAGTAAAACTGCCAAGAAGATAATTAAGTACAATAATAAATTACATTTACTCCAATACTTTACACCACTGGTCATATCCGATCTGTGCAAGATGGGAGGAATACATTGGAATTGTAAATACAGCCATAGTCAGGGTTGCATAATAATAAGCTTTTTTTCACATTTGTCAAGTGGCCCTTGTCCTCTTCATCACTTTTATTACTTTTACATAGGATAAATGTATATACACTTATGTGTGTTTTTGCTTTTCAATAATTTCTCAATGTTCAGAGTAAGAAAATGCTGTTCAAATTCTGTTTTCAAATTTTTTTTTAAATAGTTCATTTGAATATCTCATTGGTGTTTTGTGTGAAAGATTTTCATTTAATGTTATACTTTATTGATTATAGTTTTAGGTATTTAAGCATTTTTACCTTTTTTTAAGGTATTAAGTGTTTTCAGTTAATATTGACACCACCTTAGAAAATGGTATTTAATTGTATTGAAATTATTTATATAAAATTGTATTAAAGGGTGGTTGATTATGATTTCACTTTTTAACTTTAATTAGTGTGTAATGTTGCTGTTTGAGCATAAACAACATCTGCAAAGTTACAACGCTCAAAATTCTGGTAGGGACTACACTACATTTTTCCCGGGATAGTGACATCTAGAACCCTAAAATTTACATAAACCCCGCCTCCCAGGTCACGATTTATCAAAACAGAATATGTTAATAATTGACTTGAAGATTAACAACACATAAGCTACATAAATTCATCACCATTCAGAAATGTTGTCTACATGTTGTCACCTCTTCTTGAGTCTTTCTATCTTTCTGACTCCAGTTTGAACATAAAAGGCTAAAAGTTTTTGAAATTTTCAGTGCTGAAATAGCTTCAGTGCTCACAAATGTCTGTGTGAGATAAAAGTCAGAAGTCGTTGTTGCTCCGCCCTCTGTGGCAGGAGCAGCAGCTCATTTGCATTTAAAGGGACAGACACAAAAACGGTGCGTTTTTGCTCACCCTCAAAAAGTGACAACTTTAACATGATATATAAAAATATCTGTGGGCATTTTGAGCTAAAACTTCCCATACACACTCTGAGGACATCAGAGATGTATTTTACATCTTGTGAAAAGGGCATTATACCACACCTTTAAAATTTTTATAATGACTTATTCTATGTAATGGAGTTTGTCATGTTTTTCTCTCATATTGGGAATTTGAAAAATAATAGGGAAATACCATAATTAAGACCTTCAATGTTGGGTGGGCAATTTGTTTTGATAAACACTTTTTGTTATACTGGTTGAAATTATCTTCACATCCCGATAGCAATCAATAATAGAAGTGGTCTAAATACGTGTTTATATATCTTCTGTGGAAGTTTCAGGACCAATAAAAATTCATCCAATCATAATTTCATAAATTCATCCAACCGGTGGACGCGCCTCTTCAATCAAGCAGCGGCAGCCTCAGGCAGCTATCTGTAACGTTATAAAATCGACTGGCAGACTAGGCTACTTTTTACAGTCTATGGCTACTACATTCACTGCAAAGCTGCTGAAGAGTACAATCCATCAGAATTTGCTGGTAAGTTGTGGTTGTAACGTGAAGTTCATGTCTCATAAAGGCATGTTCAGACACCTTATAGTTAAATAAAGTGTTGAAGTCTTAAAGTGTTAATGCTCAAAATGGTATATTAACACTACAATGTGGGACATATCAGTCTATTCTTGTTACATTTATTCATTTGGCAGACGCATTTACAGTGTTTCAAACGTCAGTTATACTTATAAGCATAGGTAAAGTACCTCGGACGCTAACTTATCTGAGGCGATTTAATGCTAACTGTTGCAGTGCCACTGCCCACAAACATTGATGCTAAATAGTGCTAACTACGTGAAATAGTAGTGGAATGTCACTTACCGGAAAAAATGGAGCGAAGTACTCCTACAGTGTCGGTTAGTGCAGTTTATAGCAGAGCAACCCATTTTATGTACAGTATTTCAATTCAATTGTTCAAAAAGGATTGTAGCGCAGCCCGTTATCAGCTGTCAATCAAGCTGTCAATCAAAGTTAACCATGCCCTTATTTGTCATACATTTTATATCTAAATACGATCTAAACTAACGAGTTAGAAAAAAATTCACCCCCCTCACAGTTGTCAGGCACTCGTAACCTATCGAAAAATACAATAAAAGTCCATAGGACCAACCTGTAAAAACATGAATTTATCCTGTGAAAACGGACATTTTAACATGGGGTCTATTGACATTTGCTCCCTTTTGGGACCTGCCCCTAGCGGATTTTCGATGTATTGCAGTTTTTTGCACTTCCAGGTAGGCTTCATTTTTTCAGATTAGAATGTTGCCGCTTGCAGAAAACACACAATTTGAGTGAAGAAGAGACCGTTTCATTCTTACATTTATATCCATTCAGTATAAACGCGAATGTATAGTCGGCAATAAGAGGATGGCAATGCTAGAGCTTTTATGTTAGGTCTCGTGCTGCGTTCATCCAATCGGTGACACTGACACAGCAAATATGCAAATAAGAATGTTAATCCAGGGTTTAGGAATGTACCATGTTGAACGTCAGTTTATGAATACCTAGGATTAATTGTTAACCCCGGGTAAATTATGAGCAGTGTGAAACATGCAGCAGGATAACCCAGGCTTCAGTTTACCCAGGGTTTAGAATGACCCAGGGTTAACTATTTCAGGTGTGAAAAGCCCTCATGAAGAATGTTTTCATTCTGTTGTAGAGTTTATATTTAAAAGTTTTGAAAATTCGTACAATTTATGATCTACTATTAAGATGTCTATATGCAGCTGGAAGTGATTTTTTTGCCATTCACTCAACAGTGAATGATTGAATTTTGAATCTTTGCTAGACTGCTTTGTGAGACAAAAGCTTCTGCAAATGTTGCGGTGGGATTTGTATGCAATTTCAGATTAAATTGATGTAGGGAAAAGTCAGCGAGTGAGTGAGAAAAAGAAGGCAGGGAACGAGAAAGATCTGTGTGAATTAATGAGCACAAATATGCTTCTGTGCCATTATTCGTTGGTGAAAAATGTGTATTCTTACTCCCTGACGGCACGAGCAGCTGAGAAAAAGTAACTGACTTTGTTGTTGCATTTCTGTGATTGTTTTTTGAGATTCAGCTGAGTTTCCTCTCAAAGGCTTTAGACTGGCTGAACGCATTTGTTTATCTTTGCACTGTACAGGTACAGAAAGTGTAAAGTGTTTCTTCTCCTTATTTTACCACACAGTATTCATCAACAACAAATGAAAGACAGATGACAGATGGGTACTACTATTTCTGAAATGACTTGTTATGTTTGTACCTTTGATTTAGTAAAATTAACTGTACAACAAATATATCTACTATATACGTTTTCAATGTGCAAAGGTACTTTCCAATTGCACAAAATCAGACAGGAGTAATGGCTGCTGAAAATTCAGCTTTACCATCAGAGGATAAAATTACATTTTAAAATATATTAAAAATAGAAAGAAGATTATTTAAATTGTAAAATTATTTTATTTTACAGTATTTTTTTTTTTTTTTTACTGTATTTTGCTTACCGACCCCAAACTTTTAAATGGTAGTGCAGTCTATTTGTCTTTCTCTAAACAGCCATTTTGAATGTACTCGATTTGGGTGACAGCATTAATCAGATCAATTTACACTAAATACAATAAAAATAAAATAAAAACATTATAAATTATTTATTATTATTATTATTAATATTAAAACATTATTATTTTTTATTAGGTGCATAATTGAATTGTCTAAACAAACCAATTCACTAGAATGAGTCGTGATAGGTTGACATCTAGAGCTTCGTCTAGTTTCTAATTTAATTGTTATAAAATTAAATTGTTGCTGGAAAAGCTTTAACATTTGAAGTTAGTAGTGGTTACTTTTAGTTAGTTAGGCTATTGTCCAAATTCAGCAGTTAGCTAATTTGGCCAAAGCAGAATGTGTGAAAATTGTCAACTGTAACCAACTGTGGCTAGAGGCTACACACACACACACACACACACACACACACACACACACACACACACACACACACACACACACACACACACACACACACACACACACACACACACACACACACACACACAAACATCCAGATTTTAATTCCTGAAGAAAAAGGGCTAACCTATCAAAGGTGAGAGTGTGTTGGTTTGTGTTTTTATATGCATAAACTCAAATTACATTTTTTAAAACTATGGTTATGTTTAAATGTTGTGTTATCTCTAACACCTTCTTCTTGCTGTATTTTATATAGCAAAATCATATGTGGAAGTGGAAGTCTATTGCATAGCCTGTATATTCATACATGCATAGGTATAACTAAGGTTGCAAGGCGCGTCAACTTGCTCTCGAGTGTTCACAGACTCACCGGCTTTGGCTGCTCCAGAACTCATGTGAGTGACAGGTTCTCCTGCCAGTTTTCTGACATTTATGACACAACTCTTCCCCGCCTTTGACGGATTTTTCCACTAATCCATGTTTTCCCTGTTATATTGTAGGGGGCGCTATTACACATCTTCTGAAAGAGTACAGCATTTATGGTTCAAAAACACAGGCGAAGAAGAAGCAGAATAAAGTGATGGCAGCATTGCTTACGCTCATGAAAGCTAGCCTGATTATCAAAATTCAACGTTACCGAATGAACTGCAAACCCAGGGCGAGGTTAGGACTGTAAAGCGTTCTACTCCATCCAGGTTTTGATTATCTGACTCTGATCCAGACGTATCCTTTCACACAAACACGATTTTCTCAGTTTTTTGTTCAAAATATAGATTTTTTATTTAAACTTAATATTACCTACAATCAAGCGTTGATAAAATACTACTGCTTGTTTTGTTTAAAAGCAGATGCTCTCTGTTCTTTCTTTTGATGTATTGTTTGTTCAGTTATTCATACAACAAAATATTCTGGGGTCATAAATATGAGTTTTGTGAAAATTATCAAAAATGCTGGTGCTGGCTTATGATTATGAAGGCACATAAATTAAAAAAAATAAAATAATGATGTGCACTGATAAATCATTTTGTAGCACTTTGTTTTACAGTCCTGTTTCGCATGAACATACAATGTACTTATTGTAGTAATGAAACTAACTATGTAGTAACCCTGAACCTACCCCTAAACCTTAACTTAACCCATGTAGTTACCTTACACTACTCATTACTTTTGTGGTAAGAACACTGTAAGTAGGCTACATTGAAAGTGCATGTACTGTAAAATTAAGTGTTACCAATAATTTTTAAGTACTGCAATATTCCATTAAAAAATAAGAAGAATTGTCCATTTTGATTTCATGGTGACTCAAAAAAAAGTCCTGTATTCAGTCCAGTCTTCTTTTTTTTGTGTGTGGACAAAATCCAGAAAAGTTTACACATGTCCTGCCTTAAAAGATGTCCAGTGTGTCCCCCTCCTTGCAAGTCAGACACTCAAAACTGTGTTCCACACCATCCACCTTCCCACCTTTACAAACAACGCGAGCATGTCCACCCCATCGCCAGCTTAACCTGACACGCGTCTGTGCTGTGTGTTTTTCCCCGCCTGCTTTTTCTGGTTTGGTTTGGTTTTGTTTTGTTTTAATCAGATGGAGGGTCTCTACTGACGATGTCACGTCTGGGCTCACACACATGCACGCTCAGAAGGACAGTGGGCTGTCCGGTGTAGCATCATTAGCTCAGCGGAGACGTGGCGGCTCTGACACATGTCGAGCGGCGTGCAGCCAACCCACGGACGAGCACGAGTCGCTCCTGCATAATTTGAAGGTAACGCCGCATTTCTTTGCAGGCATGCTGTCAGTGGTCCACAGAGAACAGGGGACACTGGGGTGGGGGGGAGGCATGGAGAGACAGAGAGGGGAAGAAATGTATCCAGAGAGCTGTAGTGGTCTTCCTTATTTCTGCTTCTCCTTCTGGAAAAAAACCTGTGCGCTTCTTCTTCTTCTAACACGGCTTGAACATAGTTCACCATCTGTCAAGTCAGAGTTTCGAATGTCAACCACAGCTGATTCTTTTCTTTTTTTCCCCTTATTTTTTTATAAACTGACATTGTTTTCAAATATGCTACTTTTTTAAATGCCACTCTAAATGAGAAATCCTAAAGTTGGGGTTAATGGCAACCATGAAAGTCTATAATGCCATGTTAATAAAAATCTAACCATTATAGCATTCCCAATCATCTTTACAGCGCATGCTCGGTAAGCAATTTGAAGTCATCCATCTTTGCTCAGTTCTGCTGCCAGGTTGTTGTCACCTGAGCTAAAAAAAAGTGACATCATGACAGTGCTGATTGGCTGATGCTACCAAAAAAAAAACGCACAAGTGCTTCTCTAGCAGCTATCCTGAGCTATGACATTAAAGGCTGTGGATGAAAAAACAAACGTCCATTTCACACTGTTATGAGCTCTCTGATAAATGGGACACTGGTAAAAGATTTATGATACAAGGGTTTTTCAATTGTGGGCCGCTGTTAAAGTTAAACGTTAAACTGCTCTGCAAAGATATTTGTAGTGAAAAGTGCTTTCAATTGGATTTAAAATGTTTCTCTTTAGGTTTATATATCTATAAATTACTCTTATAATAATGTGTAGAGAAAAGATAAACTTAAAGGGATAGTTCACCCAAAAATGAAAATTATGTCAGTATTGACTCACCCTCATGTTGTTCCAACCCCGTAAGACCTTTTTATAAAATGACGTAAGATATTTTTGATGAAATCTGAGAGCTGGATCACTCCTCCATAGGCTTCTAAGGGATTGACACTTGCCAGCCCTGAAAAGTTATTAAAGACATCGTTAAAATAGTCCAAGTGACTACAGTGGCTCAATCTTAAGTTTATCAAGCGACGGGAATACTTTTTGTGCGCAAAAACAAACAACTCAACAAAACTCAATTCGTGTTCCGAAGATGAACGAATGTCTTGCGGGTTGGAACAACATGAGGGTGAGTAAATATACTGACAGATTTTTCATTTTTGGGTGAACTAACCCTTTAATACAAAGTCAATGTTTTCCAGGTAATATTTAAATAATTTACCGTGGCTTCAGTAAAGTAACAACATAAAAGCCAATTATTTAATTTTACATAGTATAATAGACACTTTTTCTCATACAATATAAAATAAACTAATATTGAGTAACTTACACTTACATTATATACACAATATTTCTAGTTACTTTGGCTATTTTTTCTCTGCCAACTAAATGGTGAAGAATTAAAAAAAAAAAGATTCAGAATTAAACAGTTGACTAAATGAATGACTTAATGTCTCACTCATAAAAACAGCCAATTGTTTAATTCCTGGAAGATAAGTTGCTGAATTCGGGAACTGCATAAATGAGTGCTTTACTGACTCTCACTTGTTTAGTTTTTTGAATGACTCAATGTTTTGAATAAATGGAATGAATATCTGATGACTCATTCATAAAAAAATGTCACTTGTTGCCACCTACTGGTGTAAAATGCAGAACGAGTCACTGTAAAATACCCACTATTACATCAATGGTGTTGGACCAAACAACAGCACTTTTGGAACAGCAAAAGTTTGTAATATATTTAGTGTATATTTTAATTAAAAGTAAAAATGTTACTGCTATTTACTTTAAAAAAAAATATGATGACATTACACGTGATATTTTTGAGTAGTTAAGGCTTGATTTCTTTCATGGAATCTACCTGAATAGATAATGTAACATTCCCTACATGATTTAGTCTATGACACAATGATGATTGATTTAATATTTTTAGTGAAATATACTTTTTTATTTTAAGTTAACGCTTAAAGGTGTGTGAATTAGAGTGAATGAAAATAACCTGTTTAAATCTGACTTTGAGTTATATTGGATAATTAAAAGACTGTATGCTGCTCAGCACAGAAACACTATCATTACAGCAAAGTTACTGCTCAATGAACAAAGCAACATGCTTCAGAGTATCAATACATGCAGTTATTCACAACCTAACCATAACCATCTTCTGAGCAATGATAACGATCAAAACTTCAACATAATAGAAACTCTTTCAAATGTCAATCATAACTGAACATTAAACTTCAACAGGTGTTTCCCTTTACTCAAAAACTTAATTTACTTAATTTCAAGATTTACTATACATTTCCAGCCATGTGCAAAGCATCCTGGGAACTAACAATGATGTTTCTAATTAAAACTGCATAATTCTTAAAATCTTAAAATAAATAGGTAGCCTTTTCCCCTTCATATTATCAGCTTAATCAGTTCCTCAATTCAAGCAAAACTGTGTATGTTTCCTTAAATGAATGGAAAATGTATCTCTTGATTTTATTAGTGAAATGTTCTCAATATTGTCTATACAACACTGGACCACAATTTTCTTAATAAAATATACACATATTTTTAATTATCACCTTCATTTTTTTAAATGAAAATTACAAGACCCATGATTCATTTTTTACAGTGTATGATACAGAAGTTGCGATTGTTTTTTATTATTATTTTGATGTATATACAAATGAAACAGCTTCTCAAACAAGAAAAATTGTAGGGAGGGACTTGATTTTGTTAATTGAGAATTGATTCAATCTTTGGGGTTTGCTATTGCTGTGATCTCATGGGAGTGACAGGTTGTACAACATTTTTCATCAGAATACATGGGAAATTATGATTTTTTTTTTTTCTGACAGCCATTACGAAAAATAAGTATCCTTTATTCTTTATTCATAAGTATACTGACTTATTGGAAAGTTCATTTTATTAAGTATACTTAAGTAAAATTCAAGTGTATTTTTAAGTATACTTAATGTAGTAAGTATACTAATATTTATGTACTAGAAATACAGTATACTTTTTTGTGTACTGTTTTAATACTATGGACTGACTTGGTCAACTTTTTAGTATGTGAAATTATACTTTTAAGTATACTTTAAATATAACAGTAGTAAACTGAGTACACAACTAGTTTACAACTAAGTTTTTCGTTTGTACTGCAACTATACTACTTAAGTGAACTTATAGGTCTACTGATAGTTTACTAGTCAAATACTTGTAGGACATTTTTTTAAAGTACACTTTGAAGTATACTCAGTAAACTACTTGTTTTATACTGCAAGTATTCTTGTGAGTTTTCTTTAAGTGAACATAACATCATACTCACAGTTTTCTGTTTATACATTATTTTTTTTTCACTTTAAGTATACTACTATTTTCCTATTTAGGTATTAATTTGTTATACTTGAAATATTCATTTAACTATACTTTAACTCTTTCCATTTTAAAAACATTTTTATTCTAGCTTCATGCATCCTTTTTTATCAACACTTGAATGAGGGCATTTTAAAGGAAAAGGTGAGAAAATCGCATTTTTGTCAAAGACTATGTCTGGATGGGATTCAGAACAATGATCAAAGGAGTAGATCGAGTCCATCAACACCCTTTCATTCAGTAACGTTTAGCAGTTTCGAATTTATGCTGTTTAATGTTTAATTTACATTTACGTAAGCAATCTTCTATCACTTGTTTCTGCTTCTCCTTCACCTGTGTGCTGATCCGGAAATTCTGTACTCTTTCAGAAGATGTGTAATAGCACCCCCCTACCGTATAACAGTGAAAACATGGATAGCCGGAAAATTGAGTCAATGGCAGGGAAAGACTTAAGTAGATTTGAAGTAAATTCCTGTACATACTCAGAATTAGGAACATGTTTTCTTTACAAATCAACATTTTAAAACAATGTCAGTTTATAAGACAGTAAAACTATGTGAAAAAAGTATTTAATAGGCTACTCAATAAAAAGTGTAAACACAACTACAAGCCAAGTATACTTAGAATATATAATTATACTTTTAGGTAGCCTGTCTTGATCAAAATGTCATTCGGAATCACAGATTCTACTTTTTGGAAGTATGACCAACATAAGAAGTTTCACCGGCAAAAAGCATTGAAGTAAATCGTGCTGATTTAATCTTAGGATCGCTGTTCATATAACGTCAAACCGTTCAAATTATACTTTGTTCTCAAATTGTTAATGTTAACAACATCAGCATTGCATGACTACATTTAATGCCCTTCCGAAATAATCTTTGTTTTCGCATGGGCCCGGTTGCAGTCTCTTCTTTTCTGTAGCCACTCCGAACTCCTAACAAAGTCTTTTGCATTTTACAACGGGTGAATCTCCAGTTGTCACTGGTGATTGTCGTTTGAACCTTTCTGGATCCGCCATCAAATTAATAAGTTTAATTATATCAAGTGCTGTGAGAAAAGGCTATAAATCTGCACCTCCAAATATCCTCACACGCAATATAGCCTACTAGCCGAGACACCTTCACCTTGTACAGATGTGACGTAATGACGCAAAGACATGCTCGAATTTCCCGCGGTAATCCCCCAGTACCACTGGTATTAAAAACGTTATTACAAGCTTACCGTTTTGAATCAACCTAAGGCAAGCAGAGAGTTTTGAACACTGGCTGGTTATGTACTTGGTCAACATTTTATTTTGGATCATTTTTAACCCAAAAAAGTTACGGAATGCAGCTTTAAGTGCAATTTTAAGTATATTAAGACTGAAAATATACTTTCTTATTTTTAGTTTAAAAGAAGTATACTAATAATAGCACACATGAATAAACTTATTTTTCACAAGGGAGGTTTAGTTACGATATCTACAAGAAGGGGCTAACAGAGCGAAGCTAACCAACAAAACCTTGACCCCCTGGTGGACGCTCAGTGAGAATTGAGGCAGAAAGGCAACCACTCTGATGCACGATTGGGACCCATCATGAGTGATCCATAATTCTATTACCGACAATCAAACTCAATTGTACTTGAGTCATGTCTTCGCAAGAAACCAGAGTCCTGCTTTTACGAACAGTACATTACCTTTCACGTTGCATCTATGCACAATCGATCAAAGGTCAAAGATACTATTCCTGTTTTCCAGCTCAGTGCTAATATATGCAGCTGTACGGCTCTGTAGGTATTTCACAGGCCTCATCCATCAGTCCATCCATGCATTATGCATATCAGAGGTCATATTGGCGGCTGCCTCCCCTGCAGAGGTGTTAATCCTTATCTTAGCTGTAATAACAAGATTAGGCAGGCAGAGGGGCTTATTGGGGCAGCTGGGGGTCCTGCTCTGACCGCAGTGGGGTTGACAAGGCCGAACCGATGGGGAAATCCTGCATATTGGGCCAACGGAGCTCATTGATTACTTTAACTTACTAAATTGGCCCGGGGTTGTGTTTGACGCAGTGTATGGAGTCCATCTGTTAAACGGTAGTTAGCTTCACAGGGAATGGGCTAATGTCACGCTAGTGGTGCTGAGTGGAATTTACTTGGACAAGCTGGGATAGAAGTGATGCTTTAGGCAGCTCACATCAGCTCGGTATAGTCATAAAGGTTTATGGTGCCTAAGATAATTCTCCTCCGTGGATGTTCAATGTCGCCAGCTATGTTTTTCAGTATCCTATTAATTTGAACTCCATTATATGGGCAAAAGAATGTGGACAAAAGAATGTGGACAATCGAAGACTACACCCGTGTGTGCTTGTTGAACGTTTCATTTTAAAATCATGGGAATTAATTTCTCTTTGCTGCGATAACAGCTTTAAGGGAATGATTTGCACTAAACTTTGGAGCATGGCTGAGAGTATTTTCTCTCGTTAAAAACACAAAGCAGCATCAGTAAATATTAAACTAAGTGGCATTTATTTTAAAGAATTATAGCACATTCGACCCTCTACTGCACACATTTTGATAGTACATGATAAAAATGATTCCACATAATGTCTTGGTTCATTTGGGAACATGTTATTGATAACAAATAAATGACCCCACCCAAACATATGTTTTCATTCTAAGGCAATGTTGTGCAACAGTGGTAAAGACTCATAGAGAAAAGTATTAATTCACATATCATAAGATAATGCTTAGAGAGCAATGCAAAATCACAAATCTTATTTAACTGTATTTAGAGCTTATATTGTGCACCAATACATGTGATAATATGATAACGTTTGTCACATTGTCAGCAAAGATATCCTTGGAAAGTACCCCTTATGCACAATGTTGCCCTGAGGCAAGGAAAAGAAAAACGGAATTTCTGAACATGCAGAATAAAAAAAAACTTCATAAAACCTGACAAAAGAAATCTGAAAACCTTCTTACTCGCACCTATTTTTATGTACTGTACAGTTCATGTCATTTTAAATAAGATTACTTAAGCAAATAATCTTACCCTCTCACAACATCTGCTCTTGTGACCATGTTTTAGAAAAGGAAGTCCTGCTTTCAAATGGTCCTTGATAGTGACTCCCACACCTTATTGGACTGTTCTTTGATAAATTTTTGACCATTCTAATTGGTTGCAATCATTTAAAGAAACATGTACTGAACATGCTTAAGAAAGTGCTGTGCTTTAGAGGGTTAAATCAAAACAGTTCATAAAAATAAGCTTTTGACCAGTGAAGTCCTATTCCCATGTGCCACTAGGCTAATTTTGTGAAGCAAAAACTTGAAGCGCAAAAACAAAGTCCAAACATGACACATACATTACCCGAGCCTGTTCTTTTTAGTGAATTCCAAACATTGAGCGACCAAGGAAGTCTGATTCCTGAGCGAAAGAGGCTTATGAACTGGTTCTTTCTAGTGAATTGCAAACCTTGATTACTGATGCCGCTTGCTTTGATTTTTTTATCTAATGCAAAATGTGACATAAGTCTATTTTTTTTATGCATACCAACCTTTTTTTAATTTCTGGCTAAGGAATCGCCCTCTTCCCCCTCCACAGAGTCATCCATGTGCTTTGCTTTGAGAGTTCTTCCCAGTGTTCCCCATTAGGCCTTCACGAACGGTGCATCGCTCAGTGCCGGGATGGCCTTATTCACACTTATCCACACTTATTCACACAGGTATGCCCGGCATGTACTTGAGATTCATAAACATTTTCACCGTTAGCAATTTTTATTCCTCAAAAGCACACGTCCCATAACTGTCACAGACAGATGCTTTCTTGGAATGATGTATGAATGCTCGGGATGACATGGCTGGCTGCTTTGAGCGGCAATGTTTAGAGTCTATTAATTTTACAGTGCTGTTTGGAATTATCCATCTGTTTAAAGGTTAACTGCCTTCTTGCTTGTGAAGAGTACATTTCTCACACACACTCAAGCTTAACACACGTAAGAACATTACCATCATCGCAAGTTTTACCGCAGTACACCGTGCACGTCAAGCAGCAAAGCGATTAAAGCGGTATCGGGCTGCGCGTCTCTCTCCGCTACTTTAACAGGCCTGCTTGGGTGTATACTTCTGTATGAGATGTATTATCTGGCAAACAATCCACTTAATGCCCAAAGTGAAGTGAAGAGGCGTTTTTACAAGTCTGTAGATGAGCCTCGCTTTCATGGACGCTGTCCGTACTCTGATTTAGCACGCTAGCCTGCCACTTGACTGTCAGTCGGCCAGAGTAATCTCTCCCCGTCAGCTGCCAGCCAGGGTGAAGTTCATCTTTGCAATAACGTTAAATGCACTGGCGCTTCATCCTTCATGAATATGAATGGCTATATAAATAGGAAAGTTGAAGAGCAGATAGATCGGGTGGCTGTCACTTCAAACTTCCTAATCATCTCCGCTAAAAGCATGCCTTGCCAAGCAACACGAGTCAGTGGGACTTGACACGAACCTTGGGAAGTAGCGTTGTTTTGGTTTGTTTTTTATCACACAACCTATCAAATGTTTCTCCCTCGCGAGATTCTCATGGGACAGACGTATCAGCTGCAACACGCTATGACGGCCGATTACAAGACATGTCTTATCTTTGATTTTTTCAGCATGCGGTCTCCTGAGGGTTTGCACCTACTGTGAAGCACATAACGATTCCTAATTCATTGTAACTCAAAATAATAATTGTTGAAGCTTACTGTGTGTAGAAAAATGAGAAGAAATGCTAATAAATAATTATTCAGGCACATCAGCAGAGTTGGCTAGTATGTCGTCTTTAAAGAAACAATTCACCCAAATATGATAATTCTGTCATCATTTATTCACCCTCCTGTCGTTCCAAACCTGTATGACTTTCTGTGGAACCCAAAAGGTGCTATTTTTATCTAATTGTGTCATGTAAAAGCCAAATCAGAGTTTTTTGTGTGAATCAAATTTAAAGTCAAATTTACAGTAAGTCTGTACATATTTGAGTCAGTGAGTTGTACTTGATTCCTTAACATTGAGATTTTTTTGTGAACTCAATCAACTGATTTATTGGAAAGACTCATTTGAGAGCCAGTGTGGATGTCAAGATTTTCAGGTTATAATAAATTTCATCAAACAAATGTATTGAACATTCATTGTAACTGCATGGAAAGCAGTCAAAAAGGACAATAACTGTAACGATAAAGATAAGATATAGATATAAATTAACATCCTAAATTGAGTTCACACCATAACTATAATGACAATAGGACAGGGGAACGGTATCGTTGGAATAACTTTTAAAGTGATTATTTTTCAAGACGATGTGGTGTCTTCCGCTAAAATGGATCATGGATTTTTATGACATCACCGCAGACTTCAGCTTCTCATCACATCTTCTGTCCAATCAAATGCTCTCTAGAATCTAAAGCGTCCCGCTCCCTATGCTATAGACCCCTTCTACGCCGACGTAGAAAATATTCACATCATTAAATTTGCACCGTAATGTCACTCTTTACATTGTTGTCTTCTTGGCGCTGGCTAGG
Organism: Siphateles boraxobius; assembly: GCF_051911475.1. Taxonomy (NCBI): domain Eukaryota; kingdom Metazoa; phylum Chordata; class Actinopteri; order Cypriniformes; family Leuciscidae; genus Siphateles; species Siphateles boraxobius. Next base: position 9,328,261 of record NW_027508953.1, on the reverse strand, counting down.
CAGAACTGCGGAACGTACCACACAAGTCTTTTACATGATCATTCAGCACATAGTTATAGGCATCTAAAGATTAATATACCCTCAGTTTCTCTTTACGCTCTGTTTCTCTATCGGATAGGTGTAGAAGTCAGGTCACTCAACCGGAGGTAGCCTAGCGTTAACGTTAATCCTGTCAGATCGTCCATCCATTGACTGAGCGTGTATGGGTCGGCCAATCTGGTTCCGTCCGTTAAAATTAACTTTTGCAAATAACAATCGCGGTCCTGGATAGTGAGTGACCTTGCACATTAAGATAAAATCGGATTTTCTCCAGTCATTGTTAAAAAACAAGCTAACAAAACTTGCAAACTAACGTTAGTGAAGCAGCCAGAGGGATCGTTCTGCCTCCACCTAAGCTCCGCCCACAAAAAACATCACTATGTTTACTAACTGAAAAGGGCTCTATAAATACCACCTGGCCAAAGCGACTGTTGACACGTCATGGAGCAACATGGGTTGGAGATGTGTGTTCGGTTGCTCAAACGCACAAGTTTTATTCCGTTTTCCAACTGTACGTTGGTTAAGAATGAAATGGCTAGTATTGATTCACACCATACTGTTAAATCCAATGTATCATCAGCGCTTAGATTCGCTTACATGGTGTCAGGTATGACTTGCAGTCTGTGAGGTAAACTAAATGCTATTGGATTGTTGAAAAGGGGGAGGAGCCATTCAATATGTTACTGTTTCCGTAGAAATTATGTCAACGAATCATACAAAACTGCTCGTTCCAAGGCACTTCAGTGGGCCTTTAAATCAGCTCATTACAGAACTGCAGCTTGTGCTTATAATAAACGTAATCGTGCATTGGTGTGGTTGCTAACATAGTTGTTATAGTTATCTTTATAATTATTGTTCTTTGTGTGACCGGGCCTTAAATGATGACAGAATGATAATTTTTGAGGCCTCTTTCATACCACCTCTTTGTGGTCTGCTACTGTTTCTATTGACACTCTTTGAAAAACAACAACCACAAGGCAAGTTGTCAATCATGCACTCTCGTCGCTCTCTGGAGTTTGGAGAGGTAGATCTAGCTCTATCTGAAAGCTGTCTCAGACACCACGGTCTCTACTCTGGGGCTGACACGTCCCCATGCTGTTCCCTGTCACCTAACACACGTACACACAAACACACACACACATCAACCAGAACATGTGACACTGAGTGCGACTTCTTCCACACACACACACACCGAGTTAATTCCCACCTGCGTATGTTTCTTCTTCCACATCCGGCTGGTGTTAACCAAACCCATGGGTTGCGGAGAAAGCAGAAAGGGAGATGACAAAATAAAAAAAAGAAAGGGAAAATTGAGCTTCAGCACATGCCAAAGCTGGGGCTGCCAGTCAGTGACACGTATTTTGACAATCATAGGCTGTCATCACTCTGTGATCAGACCTGCCAGTGGTGAGACAGTTGGGAGATGAGCCGAGGACTGGCAATCCTCACCTTCCTCCCCATACAGCACTGCCGGGAGAGTCACTTTTGTTATTTATACACACACTGCTGTGTTGGAAGGTAGCAAATCAAACATGTCAGAAGAGCCACCCAGAGTGAGTGTTACAGACGTACCGAGGCTAGAGGACTGTTTTGTTCCTACAGATGTCTCTATGCAAAAATCTGAGCATCAACGAATTTCTGAATTGTACGCTACACGTGTTTCTGTTTGAGCAAGTTTTGAAATGTATTTTAAATGCGTGTAGCACATTTTTAATTTTGCCCCTCGAAGAGCTGTAAAACTCTCAAGTAAACTGCAAAGCTCTCCCACACAGAAACAAATAGCAATACATTTATAAAAAAAGTATGGTACATGAAATTGCCACACTGAATGTTTGGAGTATAATTCAGTGGTTAAGTTGGAGAAATGGCAATATTGTGAAATATTATTATGATATAAAATAACTATTTTATTAATATTTTATATTAAAAAGTTTGGGGTCGGTAAGACTTTAAAAGACTTTGAAAGAAGTATCTCATGCTCACCAGGGCTGCATTTATTTGATTAAAACAATACAGTAAAACAGTAATATTTTAAAATGTTTTAATTTAAAATAACTGTTTCTGTTTTGATGTATTTTAAAAGGTAATTTATTCATGTGAAGGCAAAGTCTTCAGTGTCACACGATCCTCCAGAAATCATTCTAATATGTTGTTTTGCGGCTCAAGAAACATGTTGTGTAATGTATATTAATAGAGTTAAATACATTTAAAAAAAAAATTACCATCACTTTTGTTCATTTTAATGTGTCACTTTTGATCAATTCAATACATCCTTGCTGAATAAGTTAATAAAAAAAATCTTACTGACATTTTCTTTTCTTTTAAATTAAGTTTAGTATTTTTGGAGAAAAGAAACATTGAGTCATTAAACATTTGCTTGGTTTTGTCTAAAATTCACTTAAATTGTATGTAGTTCATTAGACATGATGTTATGTGCCTCAGAAATCGGTCTGCAACCGATTTCTGTAAGAAACATTTTATTTTTATTTTTTTAGCTGGGCAAGGCATCTGCATTTGAAATCTTTCTAATCTCTCTCATAATTGTCTTCTTAAACAGAGCAAAGATGCTGCAGGAGAACCCAGACCAGGTGATGATCACATGACCTCGCCCTCATTGGTATACTGATCTGTCTATAAATCATTCAAAGCATCATTCAAACCATCAAGATTTACAATCCAAATTTACCACAGCTGGCTGTACCAATGGCTTAGTAAAATCAGAAAATGGTGTCTTCTGAGGGAGCTGTGGACCACATGTCATGACTGTAGATGAGTTACAAAGGTTGTTCTGTTACACCGTTGTTGCTTAAACATGTTAGCAAGTTGCTAGTACGGGGAATTAGCATTAGCCAAAGTACTGGAAATATTTTGCCTGTGAGTTTGTGTCATGAATTTTAACCGGGGTGGGAGAAGATTCCTGTGTTGTTACCCCAGCAGTGACAGGGTTAATTTGAACAGTCTGCCCATGAAGCTGCGGGGCAGGGGAGCAGCTTTTTGATCTGTGTGATGGACAGACATTCAACAGCACCAGGACACAGCATGTAACGAGAGAGAAAGAGGGAGAGAGAGAGAGAGGGGGAGAGAGAGAGAGAGAGAGAGAGAGAGAGAGAGAGAGAGAGAGAGAGAGAGAGAGAGAGAGAGAGAGAGAGAGAGAGAGAGAGAGAGAGAGAGAGAGAGAGAGAGAGAGAGAGAGAGAGAGAGAGAGAGAGAGAGAGAGAGAGAGAGAGAGAGAGAGAGAGAGAGAGAGAGACGTAGAGCATGGCATCTTGTCCATCTTCTGATGTTCCAGCGCTCTGTCTGCCGAGTGTTGTGTGAGATTGTCGGCGTGTGATTTTTCTCTCTGGAGAGCAGGTGGAAGGGAAGGGGGGATGCTGCACCAGCTCGTTCTGTGCAGCCATGTGAACAGAGCCCTATCCCAAAATGAGCCTAAAGTGGTCATTACATTACAGAGAGAACGGCAGTAAAGCAGTGGGAATAAAACAAGCCAAATCTAATGTAGTGCTGCACACACTAGAGGCTTGCTAAGAGGACTCTTCATTTTATAAATAGTTTTCAGGTCTAAATTTGAATCGTTTGGTTGTAGACGCACACCTCTTTGGCGTCTCGTGCTTAGAAAATAAATGCAGGGGTTATTAGAATATGCAATGAGAATATTGCTAACAAATTGCTCTTACAGTTTGCATTTCGGTAATCAAAAGGTGCATCCCAGTTCGCATACTTATGCACTACTCTATGCCATTTTATAATATAAATATTGAGAGAAGTGTGATCATGCTGAAAAGTCCAACAAGAAGTGCACTTGAAATATCTGGATGACGCACTTACGATGTTTTACCGATTAAAAACAAAGTTTGGAATGTTGGACACTTCATGCATTTTACGTGCAGCTTTCCTTAGAAGCAGGAGCTATTACCCTACAAAATGTTCTTTCTCAGTATTTTTGACTTGTTTTTCAGTACAAATATCTAAACATTCTTAAATCAAGGTACATTTACTTGAGAAGAAAATAATTATAAATAAATAAAATAAAAAAGTTTTTTTCTAAAAAACTGATCAAAATTAAGTGATGTTATGCTTCAAACATTAACATTTCATGCTTAAAAATGTGTCAATGGGGAATAACAAAAACTTAAAGGGAAAACAAGTTTATTTTTTCTTACCACAATGGCAGACATTTTTTCTTCTTTTAAAACAAGACTTGTTATCTTATGTAATTTTGCATCTCAAGTATAATTGTATCTCTATTTAAGAATGTTTAGATATTTTTACTGGATAACAATACAACAATACTGAGTCGGTGTAGACATCCTGTATGTCAAAATAACCATCTAAAATTCATATACTGAACGGTTGAGTAAATAGTGCATAGAACAAGTGCATAGTGTATTCCATGTCATTTGGGACAAGTTTCCTGCAGTATACTATAGGTGCTACAGTTAGCCATCACTGCCAATCGAAAATTAACCACAAAATGAAGGAAAAGTTCTTCCTCAGTAGCAGTGTTGTGTAATTGCCATTTTTTAATTGAGATTTGCCTCATTAGTGTTAATGAAGTGTGTTCTGTAGAATCTTTTGGAATCTTTTTGTCACTTTGGATGAAAGCATCTGCTGAATTAATGAATATAAATTCTTTAGCTATGCAAGTGTGTAGTATGAATATTTTCCTGTATTTACTGCATTTGGTTCCCTTTCAGTCGATAACGTCAGACGTAGTCGACGGTCGACTGAATTGGGATCTCGCTAGAGAGCCTATCCTCTTCGAGTACTATTGAACGAGCCAATGTAATTGGCTTGCGTGATTCGCATCACACACTCCGCCCCCGCGGCGCGGGTATAAATACGGAAGTGGATGCACGCACTAGTTGCCTTTCGCTTCGGAGCCGATCGTTTGATGTCTCTGAGAGTGCTGTTGTCTACAACGAGCGAGTGTGTCGGTGTTCTTCAGGAAGACTCTCCCAGTGCTGGTGTTCTACAGCGCGAGTGCAGCGGTGATCGCGAGCCTTGAGCTCTCAACTGCTGTTTTAACAGCAACAAATTTCTAAATGTTTGTGTGTGTTGATGGCTGGTTAGAGGGTGGAAAAGTGAGTGCTTCACTGTTTCAGTTCTCTGTTCAGTGTTGCCGCGGTCATTCCCCTGTGTGCTCCGGCACTGGTGACGGTCCTATTTTCTGAAAGAGCGTTTGCGTCTTTTTCAAGATGTCATTCCGCCCGTGCGTTTCTGGGTGCGGTCGTTCCCTGTCTCTCTCTGATGGTCACAACTGTTGTGTCACGTGTTTGGGCTTACAGCACGCTGAGACAGCTTTTGTGGACAACTCATGTTTTCACTGTGGGAACATGACTGCCGCAGTGTTGAGGGCGAGACTCGCCTTCGTTAAACGCGGAGAGCGAGTCCCCATTACCATGCCCCACCCTGCACGGGTGCTGTGTGGGATGGGTGACCGGAGGATAGTGTTGGATGTCCCGCCCGGTAACCATTCCCTGTGGGCTCCTCACTCCTCCCTTCCACTGCAACCACTGGAGCCTCCTGTGTTGTCTGCTGGTCCATCTGAAATGGGTGGGCCAGCGGTTTCACTCGGGGCTCCCCTGGAGGACAGGACGTCGATTGCAGCATCGGAGGGTGAGCTGACTTCTAGAGATGATGACTCGGCTGCATTGTACTGCATTTGGTTCTTTGACTCAAAAATGATTTACTTGAGATGTAGATTTAGGCTTGAAAAGAACAGTTTTGTCTCAGTAATTTTATTATTTTTCATTAACTCATGAAAAAGTGGCCATCGTTTGCACGCTGCAGAATCTTAGGGAATGCAGTAGGTCATTCAGGTCATTTTTCAACTAATGTTTGATGAATACTGTGTATTCAGACTGATTTGCACATACTGTGAACAGGCAGAGAGCATGAATCCAGATGCAAGCACAAGTTTAATAGAGAAACACAAATGCAGAATAATCCAATCCAAGAACAAGTGTATAAATCCACACAGAGAAGGCAGGAGGGCAACAACAGGAACACACATACAGGATCAGCGTCCGACAAACAATAACTAAGGATTAAATAGACAGGTTAACAAGGGCCCGATGAGTGTCAGTGATTAGTAGTCATGGGAACAAATGGTGACAAACAAGGCAGGCAACAAGGGAAACAGGAACCAAACACACGAAGGAAGCATGGAGACAATGGGAACTAATAATACATCTCAACATGAAAGTCCTCACAAGACACAAAACCAGGATCATTGAGTATACCTCTATACCTGCAAACTGTATAGGTTTTCATTTTCTTTTTCTTTTTTTCTGTTTCATTTGTTTTCTGACAGAAACGTGGAGAAACAGGAAGGCAGACAAGAGAGATGTGAGAAGGAGATTGGGACATGACTTACAGAGGTCCAGTATCTTTCTCAGGTCCCCTTGAGCCAGCAGCTCATACACATGTCTTGGGCAGGTGCGCTACTATATGAACCACTCTCTCCAACAGCTTTTAAGTTTTAAAGAGGTCAGTCTGTGGTGTTGAGATCATAGACTGTAAAAAAATATGGATGTAGTGTCCATGACGTCACCCGTAGGTTTCTGAAGAGCGTTTTTTGAAGCCTTAAATGGGCAGAGTCACTCATCGCCATCTTGGAAGCGCGTCACAGTGCGTCACTCCCGGATAAACGAAAATGGGCAAAAGGGCGGGACGTGGGTGGAGTTGAGGTGCCTGGATGCTGAAACTACGCCCGCCTTGCTTGAGTTTGCTCAGGCTAAGAGCTAATGTGCTACTGGCCTCGCGCTAAAGTGACAGCTGACTTGAAGAAGTAGACCTAAAGCCAATAGTTAAAGTTCATGTTTTTGCCCTTTGAAATACTATAATAGTTAAAAGACATAACTAGCCGTGAGACTATGTGTATTGTGATGCATTATTATTCTCATGCAGTAACTTACAATATTAGCTCTGAGTGTGTGTGTGACAGTGATGCGCATGTCAGTCAGCGCGGCACCGCACGTCAAGTTCGTAGAGAGCTTTATTCAGTCCATTTTAAATTCTGATAGATATTACCTAAGAAGTTCAAGTAAATGCACTAGAAATACGCGCTCATTTAAGGGACGAATAGAAAGCACTGACACCTGCAGGATTTAATCTGACGGTAGTTTTTATTGAACACTAAAAAGTGAAATAAGCATATTATAGTCTATCTGCTCCGTAAGATCAACGGTACAGCAGAACGAGTGTGGCCTCTATCTTATACGTTTTTAAATCTGAACTCCAAAAAGCAACGATATTGTCAGACATTCATGAGTGCATGTTCACAGAGGAAAACAACTGAAGAACAGCGCTGGTTGTTCACTTGACAACGACGGAATCCAACGGCGTGGGGGAAGGTAAGGGCGGCGTGTAATAAACTGTATGAAATAATCCCGAAAAAAGTACAAACACGGCAGCGATGACAAGTCCAGCAGCTGGAATCAGCTGAGGTGACATGTTGGCTAACAGAGAGCAGACTAACGGCTAGTAACAGCAGCGGTAATCCACCTGTCACTCAAGTGGCCACGCCCTTGATTATGCAGTATTTTAAGGCTTAATATAATTTAAACGGATGAGTTCTAAAAAAAATTCACCCCCCTCACAGTTGTCATGAAGGGTAAAATTAGCTGTATAGACCAAAACAACTTAAGACACCAGGCTGTAAACATTTTTTTTTCTGCGGTAAAGTTGGGCATTTTAACATGGGGGAGATACAGATTTGGCTCACTTTTGCAGTCAGCCTCAAGTGGCCAGGCGATGAATTGCAGTTTAATTCACTTCCGTGTTGGTTTCAAGAGAGAGACAGGGAGGTTGCCGCTTGGTTGAGATCCTATATTGCTCACATACAGTATATTTGTGTTATATGAATTAGCCAGTCAGAGTTCACCAAACTTCCATGTTTGTCATCATTTAAACATTGTTCAAACGTGTGACTTTTTTTAAATTCTTGGAACAGAAAAGATGTTGTTTGGACTGCAATGGCTTTTATTGAAAGGATATAAAAAACACTGAGACATTTTGCTAAATATCTTTTGAAGACTTCTTTAATGGAACTAAACAGAACACAAAGTGTGACAGCGGCTTTAAAGGAGATCCCATATTGATTTTATTGATAACACTTTACAATAAGGTTTAATTTGTTAACATTAGTTAACTACTTTAGTTAACATGAAGAATGAACAATACTTCTACAGCATTTATTAATCTTAGTTCATGCTAAATTTCAACATTTATATACATATGTTGTACATTAGTTAACGAACTGTGACCTAACATGAACAAACAATGAACAGCTGTATTTTTATTAACTAACATTAACAGAGATTAATAAATACTGTTACAAATGTATTGCTCATTGTTAGTTCATGTTGGTAAATACATTAAGTAATGTTAACAAATGAGACCTTATTGTAAAGTGTTGCTGATTTATTAAAGGAATAGTTCAGAAAATGAAGTCATCATTTACTCACCCTGGTGTTGTTCTAATGTCGTATGCCCTTCTTTCTTTTAGGGGCCATAAAATAAATTTAATATGTTATTTAGCAAAATTCTTGACTTAGTCGTTGGTCTTCTCTGCACGGCTGCGTAACGCGCGCATTCGTGAGAATCTATTAGCGCTTAAGTTCACTTCAACTAGCCCAGGAAAAGCACACAAGTTGTGAGAAATCAAGATTAATCTTGAATATATCCGTTTTGTTGACTTAACAAGAAGTTATCGCATTCACTCTGACTCTAATCAGACAAACATAGTTCTGGGGCCTGAAAGAGGCGTACGCCACTTACGACGCACAAGGTGTGATTTATAAAAACAAACTAGACGGGAAAATTTCCGCACCTGCACGCAAACTATGACACATGCATACGAACATTTTGGAGATGGAGCAGTTTGGCGACAGCGATGGTGAGCTGGAGTTAAATGTCTTTTTGGTCACTTTTAGACATAAAATCTAAAGAAAATTATACATATACAGAAAGATAATAAAAATATCATTTCACAAACCAAGCCTATCACATGAAGCAAACATCCATCCCTTCTTAAATGTCCGCGCCAGCGAGCGCGTTTTGCGGTTTAGTGAAACTGACGCATAGCATAACGCATCTAAAACGTAAATCTTCATTATAAGTCCTAATCATAAATACATTTCATGTTCACAATAACAGTTTAAATAAATAAAACAATGATTTAAACTTTGTTTTACTTCTGTTGTAAAGATTTAGATTAAATATGCCATTCTGATTAATGGAGTTAACACTTAAATTACATGAAATCATTACTGAGAAGTTACAACATTTTTTATATTCAATAAATAGAAATATTTGATGTGGATGCGATGTTTTCTAACACTTTTCCTCTTGCATGCTGTGTTTTAATGTTTTAACTAAAGAAATAATTGCTTATCATGATAATAGCAGATTGTCTGAGAAAATGGTTTCGTGCAAATAATGCACAACAAGGTCTATCTGTTTCCATTAAAAACATAAATCAATTAAAAATACTCTTTGGCCAGTGGAAAAGATTAAGAAAAACTTTCTCCGAAATGTATTCTATACTATTTGATTTATTTATTCAAAAACAAGGCAAGGATAGGCAACTAGTTTTTATAAATGTGACTAATGTGACAGCACAGCTGCATTTCATATTTTCCTAATGTCTTGTACCGTTAAACATGTTATCACGTGGATGAATAATCATATGCAAATTATATGCAGATGAGGTTATGCATAGTAAAACTAGGCGTTGTAAGGTCCATATATGGTTGTTTCTGGGAGGAGACGCATGTGCGCACAATCTTCCGCTAACTGGGATTTATAAAGTGAATTCTGCGCAGGTTCTGGCGTATGCACGGTTTTATAAGTCTGAATATTTTTTTGAGTACGCCATTTTTAGCTTTCTGGCGTACGTACACTTTTAGTAAGGATCCTACGCACAGTTTTATAAATGAGGCCCCTGGTCTGGTGATATTGGACTAAGTGAAGAAAGTGCATACTTTTTGGGATTTATGTTGTATTTAATGTATTTCAATGTTTTTGTTAATCTTGACAAAAGAATTTTGTTAAACAATACATAAAATTTTGGTTTGTTTTTCACCAAACCCTATCTTATACCCCCCGAAAACTTGGGATGTATGGAACGTGTCGCATCGGATCATTCTTAGACACTTTTCCATCTTTTTAAAAAAGATTGCTATTTACTGCCATGATATGGATGTGTAAGTGGCAAATTTTGTGGTTCATAAAAGAAGGAAGAGCATATGACATTAGAACAACACCAGGCTGAGTAAATATTAATTCACCTTTTTTATTTTAGGGTAAACTAACCCTACACTCTCAGGGGAAAAAAGTGCAGCATTTTTATCTTTAGGGGTACAACTGGGGCATTGCCCTAAAAGAGAAATGTTTCTACCTTATCTACCCCTAAATATTTAGGTGCACGACTATTTTTGTATCGACTATTAATATTCAATTCACATCTGGCTTACCGGACAGCCTGAAACAGATGTTTCAATATCTTCTATTTGAATCCCTTTTGTTTTGGTTAATAATCATCAACATGTGTTTTGTAAACAATGTGACCTGTATTGCCCTGATTAGCGTTTGAGAAGCAGAAATGTGATCTCAGGTCAGATGTATTAAGCTGTGAATGAGTGGAGTGTTTCTAATTACCGCAGGTGTGATTTAATGCATTTAGTCTGCGTGATATTGTGTGTCAACAGCTTTACTCAGAGTAGGTATAGACAATGTTTAGTCACTCTGTCTGACAATAACGAGGGATTTTAATTAACAGCCTGTCTTATTATCCTCTCACATTGAACAACATATCATCAGAAATGGAAAGAAACACAGCTGACTTCAAGGGCTGTCTCAATTTGTACACGGTAATTAAAATCAAATGACAATTTCATTTGACTATTTAATTGCTCGTTTAGAGCAAACTTCGCAGAAATGGTAGGTAGCTACATTCAATGGCGTGTAAACACAAATATAGGCACAGTACATTAGTAGTTTTGCATGAGCATATGCGTGCAGACAGACACACACACACTCGCGCGTCTGGCTCACATTGCGCTACATGCCGTCTGCTTTTCAACTTTGATAAAACTTAAAAAGAAATCACCTCCCACTTATTTCTCTCGCCATTTCATATAGGTGGTGTGAACACTTTTTAATGCAATAAGAGAATATGAAAAAAAGTCTGCTAGTAGTCAAGGCTCGGAAAAAGTGCTTGTCACTGTGTGTTTATCAAAAACAAGTGCCGATCTCGTCTAAGTGTCTAATTAAAGGGATAGATTCTCTCAACAATAAATGAATATGCAGATGAGTCTTGCGTCTGGTGCTAATTTCATGAGGCAACGATAACAAGGCCGAGTTAATCTCCTCTTTTTTAACCCTGATTTAGTTGATCCACCATAACAAACAAACAGGAATAATAATCCTATTATTGTCTTAATAGCACATTTTGTTGTGAGAAGTCTTTCTGAAGACGGAGCTTTGAGGTAATGCTGCCTTTATTGAAACAAACAAAACTCAGAAATCAATTTTCATTCATGCTTTGTTTCTCGCTTTTTGCTACCTAAACGATATCTTTACGTCTCCTGTTGGTTATATATTTAATTATTTCTACCCTCTCCTCCTATCAGCCTTCTGTTTTTACTGTTTGCCATTTTTCTCAGCTGGTCGAATAATGAAAATGAACAATACGAGCCCAGGCTGGAATTAACAATAAGGAGCTTATAGTCTTCCAATGTCATATGCATTTACCACTTGCCATTCAATATAACAGTTTTATAGGTTTTACCTGGATGTTTGTTTCAGCAAATCATTCACAGACGACTTTAAAGCTCTCTGGATATGGAGTCGTGGTGTTTGTCTGTTTTGTGCCATGACAATTTTCAAAGTCAGCATAAAATTAAAATGATGATGTTTACTTTCTAAATACACATCCATGGTCCTATTGTGAACAATGAAAAACAAGTGTGTTATCTTTGGTTAAAATGTAATGATTTTTTCCCAAAACTTTTTTTTTAATGATGACAAACATCAGTTTGATAAATTATTGCCCTGTGTTTGATCTAGTTTCACTATTAAATATGTCAAAACATATTACAGAAGTAAAATCGGTTAGAAATAAAAATAAATAAATAAATCAAATGATAAATTATATATCATAATAAAACTATAGGTAGACCTTTAACATCTTGCTGGGACCTTCTTTTGCCTTCAGAACTGCCTTAAGGTGCTGGAAACATTTCTCAGAGATTTTGGTCCATATTGACATGATTGCATCATGCAGTTGCTGCAGATTTGTCAGCTGCACATTCATGATGTGAATCTTCCATTCCATCACATCACAAAGGTGCTCTATTAGATTGAGACTGGTGACTGTGGAGGCTGGTTGAGTATAGTGAACTCATTGTCATGTTCAAGAAAGCAGTGTGAGATGATTTGAGCTCTGTGACATGGTGTGTTATCCTGCTAGAAGTAGCCATCAGAAGATGGGTTCACTGTGGTCATGAAGGGATGGAGATGGTGGGCAAAAATACTCAGACTTAAACAATGCTCATTTGGTACTAAGGGGCTCAAAGTGTGCCAAGAAAATATCCACCCCATTACACCACCAGCAGCAGCAGCCTGAACCATTGATACAAGGCAAGATGGATCCATGCTTTCATGTTTTTTAAGCCAAATTCTGACCCGACCATCTGAATGTTGCTGCAGAAATCGAGACTTTACCCATCTTCTATTGTCCAATTTCTATCTTTTTCTGACATTCTCTCAACCTTGAGATGGTTGTGCATGAAAATCACAGTATATCAGCAGTTTCTGAAATATCTGTAAAATGTATATATATCATGTTTTACAAATAATATTAAAATGTATATCATTTATATTAATATAAATTAATATTGATAAAATTATAATTAAAAAAAATGGTGTTTTAGCTCGAAAATCACAGTGGATCATGTACCTCTCAGTTACATATGGCATGGCGCTTCTGGGCGACTGCAAGGACTGACGAGTGCCAGTGTGACAGCGTTGCAGGTGTGAGAGAGGGTTGGCATTTTGAAGGGCACAGTGGGTGAGGCGGGAGAGCAGCCAGGACTAACTGGGAAAGGCAAAATGGCACACAGTGCAAGGCTTGGTGGACAGAACAGCACTTCCTTTTCGAGCGACAAGGGGAGGGACGCTGGCACACAGATAGTACAGGGTATTTATAGAATGCAGGGGAGATGGTGCCATAGCAAATGCCGCTAACTAACATATGGACTGATTTGTTATAGTTCTGTGGGGTGGGGGGTAAAAACTTTGGCAAATGTAAAATAAAGTTTCCTATAACTTGTGTTGATCAATGCATCAAATAAAACTACAGCATCCTAGTCATTAATTCGCAAAGCTAAAACATTTTAATATATGAATGTTTTAAAAGCTGCACGTGTCACTTGTGGCACCAAACAAAATTTGAAAATGCTCTTTCCATCATTCATTGGTTAACCACCAGGTAGTCTCTCCAATGTGGAAGCCTGTTTCTACCTAAAAGTCAAAAATAATATTTTTGAGATAAAGTTTAAAATAATAAATAAGAAGCTGCAATTGTGATAGATAGTCACAATGGCAAATCAGCATTGTTTACTGAATATACTATTATAGTGTTTTGAGTAATATTAATATTTGAGTATATTTATGTAATATTTTGAGTATTTTTTAAATTATTTTATATTTATTTTTATAGTTGCAATTTTAATTATAAAATTTTTAGATTTTGTTTGGTGGTTTTGTCATTTTTAACATTCCTATTTAGCTTTCATTTATTTGTATTTGTTTTAGTTTCAGTAATTTTAAACATATTTTTCACAGTAGTTGCAAGATTTAATTTTCTCATAATAACCAACAATTACCTTTTCTCTTAATCAGGCAAAATATACTTTCAAACTCAATCTTTTGGCTACTGTATATTAAACAAACTTAGTTATGAGAAAATATATTTTAACATTGAAAACTTCCAAACTTTTTAACATATACAGTCAATCAATAGTGAATGTGAATGATCAGAATGTGCTGTCAGTTTGTGAGTGTCTGTAAGTGGGTCAAAGGGCGGGTCTGTGTAGCACATTTGGGGGGCATGGGTGGGGTTGGGGGGAGGGGGTGAGAGGGGTAACTAGGGCCTAAAGGCAAATCTCATATCAACATCCACAGTAATAACATCTCCTAATTACCATAATAGCCCAGCTTATCTGATGCGTTTAATTATGTGGGCTTGTCTGCTATCCATTTCAAGAGGATGTGTGGCATCAGTGGGCACGCATGCAATCCGGCTCTGTGTGACTTTAGTGCTGAAAAATACTGCTTTTAAAACCCAAGACACATCCCCCACTTTACCGTAGTCCAAAGGCGTTTATATAAAATGTACATCAATTATGACAGCCTGGACCAACACACGGCACTGAGAATGAAGTGGATGTTGAATTGCATTGAGCCTTTTCCATACGCAGCATGGGTGTACAATAATAGCCCGGCCCTCAGGCCAGGAAATATAGCATATGACTTGTCTCTTGATTCCTGGGGGCTACATTAGCTGTTATCAATCTCTTTTGATAGCCTTTATTTGCAGATATCCTTAAGCCCTGTGCAATGATTTACATGGCGTAGCAGCGCAGGAGATTGTTCCTGAATGATAGCCCGTGGTAGGTCTTCCAGTCGTCCTCAGGACACGACCATCGACACATTAAAATGGAAATCGCTCTTTTTTTCTGAAGCATTGATGTCGAACATGTCCTAGCCTGTTCTCGTTTTCAGCCCTCCGTCTCTCGTAGGTCATTCTCATTTTGTCTTTATAAACTGCGTATTCAGTGGAACGTATATCTAATATGTCTCGCAAAGACAGTGCACTCGTTCCTCAGTCGGCTCTCAGAAACGTCTGAATGCTCGTCCTCTTTCTTCTTTCTAAATCTTTAATATCACCCTTTAATCTTCTTCATTAACAAATGTCTCTTAATTGTCAGAGTTGCTTCTCAGACATCAGATTTAGCGTAAGCCGATTGCAATAGCGGATGTTGTTGGACTAATTTGCTAGCATATTGCGAGTTGATGATCAGAGTAGGACAGGGCCCCTGGCTGGACATGGGATTGAAACTCTTTGATATGAGCTGCACCCTGCTGACAGGAATGTGGAAAAGCCATATGGACAGAGGCTAGCCGAGTCCTTGGACAAACTGCAAAAACCCCACACTGACCGGGACCGACTAGGAAGGCGAAAAACTACTTATTCCCTCAGAGCTTGAATGTTTTTGCACTGCGGGGCTTTGAACACACAGATCTAATGAAGTTTGCAATGACGTGTGTTTGTAAAATTACTTGAGAATAAGTCTAGAATAAGAGGGGGAGACGAGAGCAAACATGTGTTCACTTAAAGACTAGAAATTTCCATTCATCTGTGAAACAGTTTAGGTTGCCAAGCCAATTAGCTAATGTTCAACCAGACAAATTTTGCTCGACAAAAATTACCATCATGGATTATTTATGGCCAAATGGTGAGATGATCTTACAAATTTACTCTAAGGAGGATAGAGAAAACATTTCTTTACAACAGCTAAAATATGACTATTTGATCTGAAACATGTTGAGAGGACATTGACCCTTTTGCCTATTTTAGAGGCTACAAAATGTCTCTATGGAAAAGAAAACATTGCTCTAAGAGGTTGGAATTAGTTTTTTGTTTTTAAATATTAAATATTTTTATTAATAATAATAAAATAAATACTATTATATATTTAATATCTTACATCGATATACAAGTAGGTGATCAGTGAACATGACTGAAGTAAGCTGATCTGATAACGTTTCAGTCTTTCAGTCTCTCTCTCGTTTACAATATTGTGTTACTCCCTAAAACAGTAATTAATTTTGTAACTTAGTTAATAAATGGGAAACCAAAGGAACTTGTATTATTATTTGAAAAAAGAAATTGAGATTTTTTTGTAGATTTAAAAGTAATGCTTTACTTTACTAGTTACTTGAAAAAAGTAATCTGATTATATAGTGTAATTTAGGAGCAAAACAACAGCGAGTCATCAAATCATTTACGATTCATTAAAAAATGCTGGTTCATTCAGTAACGAAACGAGTGACTGTCTTTATGAGTAAGTCTTTGAATCATTCATTCAACCGATTTATTAAAAAAATGCTGAATTATTCAATAACGAAAAAACAGTAAGTCTTTATGAGTAAGTTAGTAAATCATTCACTCAAGTGATTGTGTCTGTGTTTAAAATGTAAGTTATACAATATAAAATTTTGCATACTGAACTGTGGTAAAAGCAAGATCACACTTGGAGTCGTGATGTTTTTACGAATGTCAGCATGACTGTAATATCATTCATATCTATTTTATACAGTCAAATCCATTAACTTGGTGTTCATTCCTTCACAATATTTATGATTATTGTAATTACTGTAAGTATATATGTATAGTATATATATTTATGTAGTCAAACCAAAAATGATTCAGACACCAAATATAATTTCTGATATTGTTTTAGTTGGTACAAAATGCTATACCTAATTTATGTAAGTGAGGATAGCAAAAAGTAAATTGTGACATATTATACCCAACAATTCTACATACAGTGGACTACTAGTAAAATTTATAAGAATTTGGGACCTGTTTTGGGAAATTATTCAGACACTTTGACCTGACCATGTTTTGCTGAAGTGTTTTTTCTTTAATTGGTAATGGAACCTTTTTACATCACAGACTGAACAAAATTAAGCATTGCTTTGATTGTAATTGGTTGAACTAAATTGGTATTATCTAATTGTTTACTTAAATTTAACAGCTGACAGCCATTTAACCTAATTCATTTGTGAGACAGTCTAACAGAAGGATGGCAAAAACCAGTGAAATATATGATTTGATAACTTGATAACTGAGTTCTTGTCATATTTTATTGCCATTTTCTAAACTACAGCGAATAAACTGTGATAAATGTTGAAGGTGTCTGAATAAATTTTGGTTTGACTATATATACCTTCAGTCTTTTACATTTTATGATTTGTGTATATTTTAAATGTATACATTTTAATATATATTTAATATATTTATTTATTTAATATGCATATTTTCAAATCATATTTTATTATCAATTGTTTTAAGGAATATTAAATAGATTTTGTCCCAGGGAATACTGATAAAATGCCTACCTAAAATGCACTGTAAGTCACTTTGGATAAAAGCGTACACCAAAGGAATAAATTTAAATGTACTGTTGACAAAACTGCAACGAGCTACAGCATTAAAGCTCACGTAGACAAACTGAACTGTCATAAAGGACAACAACTCGGATCAATGACACTTTGAGATGTCTGAAGAACGAACATGGCTGTAAGCAGCAAAATAAGCTAACATGCTAAAAATCTTGATACCTTTGACACCGACAGCCTCGGCCCTGAGGTGTTTTACACACCGCTTTTATTGCTTTCTGTCCAGAGATGAAAAACGGACAAGCAAAACATTTTGTCGGCCTGATGCTCGGATCTGATAACGATTCAGTCTTCACAAACACCCTGATTTCTCTCTCTCTCGCTCGCTCTCTCTTCCCATCTTGTTCAGGATTAGATGATTCTACTTATCCTCCAGACACAGAGACAGAATAACATGTGAAAATTACAATACATCAAGTAGGAGTCATTACGGGAACTGCTCCCTTCCTTGTCTCACTTCAAAGTCTCTGCAGTTTTCTGATCCATGTGACATTCACGCTCCCTCCAGGGTCAAACAACATCTTGCAGCCTTCATAAAATGATTAAATATTTTAAACAGCTCGCATGCGTACCTCCGTGGCCCCCGGAGACTGATGCTGTTATCGTTTTTGTCAAAGCCACTTTCCATCTGCATTTGTCATTCCTGCTTCGCGCGTATAAGTTATCAATCGGCTTGTCAGAATGCAAAATAACTGATGTTCTTTGGGCGGTATTGGATGGACTATCTCGGGCTTTTAATCAATGCATATTTTTTCCACTCTTCTTTCTTCGCTCCTTCCTCATTCTCTGCTCTTTAATATAAATGTTTAGAGTCCCAGGCGCCTGTAATGTATTTGCACAGAAAACGCTTTGACAGAAGCAGTAGTTATATTATCAAACATTACACCTTGGGGCTAAAAGAGTATCAGAGGCTTTCACGCACAGGCAATGCTGGGAATTACAGACATGAAGAGATGACTGCTGTACCCTCACTGTAAGGGATTGCCCCGGCTCTATATAAATCAGACGCGTTGAAAGCTAATCTTTCTCACTCACACATGTAGTGTATACTCTATTTATAGATTTGTCTTGCCTGAGAGAAGATTCCAGGCCATGTGAGGCCTTTATCAGTGGTAACAAGGTTGTTAATGTATCTGAATATGCTGTACATCCTCCATCTTGGCTCGGCATGCGGCAGTTGCGTAAGGGCATGGCTAAATACAAGCCAACCGCATCCACATCTGTCTCCCAACATGACATTATCTGACTAAATGGGGAATTTAAGGAAGGTAGAAGAGAGATGCGCTGTTTTGAAACACCCAAATTGTGTTTGGGAAGCTGCTTGAACACTAGTTTGTCAAGCTGATCGTTATTCATAATTGCCGTCTACCTACTTTTTTTTTTAATAGCTAACTGCATTGAAGCTACTGAAGGGACAGTATCCTAATGTAAATGTATAACTGTCAGATTTATGAAAATGGAGCATTTATCTGGTGCAAAATTGTCTCATCCAAGTTAATAACATTGCATTTAACTTTATTTACAAAACTTACAAAAATTCTAATTAGACTAATAATAACATTAGAAACAGTGACAAACAGCAGTATTGTGTTTAATTTTTCACACCAAAAAGATGAATGACTTAAAATGAATCAGTTTGATCAGTTAATCATTTACGTGAACAGTGATTTGTTTATCTACATGAAACCTACAACTGGACTGATTCATATGAGTTATATGAACAATACTATTTTACTATTTGCCAATGTAGTATTTTAAATAACATTTCAAATCAGGAATGAAATCTGACTACAATTGAATCATATACAGCCAAAACATTATGACCACATGCCTAATTATGCTGTTGTCCTCCACGTGCTGCCATGCCGACCCACTGAGGCATGGACTCTACAAGACCCCTAAAGGTGCCCTGTGGTATCTGATGTTAGCAGCAGATCCTTTAAGTCCTGTAGGTTGCGAGGCGGACCTGCCTTGGATTGAACTTTTTGGTCCAGCACATCCCACAGATGCTCAATTGGATTGAGATCTGGTGAATTTGTAGGCCAAGGCAACACCTTGAACTCTTCATCATGTACCTCAAACCATTCCTGAACAATGTGTGGCGTTGTAGGGTGCATTATCCTGCTAAAAGAGGCCATTTTTACCAGGGAACACCATTACCAAGGGGTGAACCTGGTCTGCAAGAATGTTTAGGTAGGTGGCATGTGTCAAATTTACATATACATGGATGGCCGGTTTCCCAGCAGAACATTGCGCAGAGCATCACACTTCCTCCACCGGCTTGTCGTCTTTCCAGTGCATCAATTTCCCATCACTTTCCCAGATAAATGGTGCACAGGTACACAGCCATCCATGTGATGTAAAAGAAAATGTGACTCATCGGACCAGGCAACCTTCTTCCACTGCTTCAGAGTCCAGTTCCGACACTTAGTGGCCATTGTAGACGCTTTCAACGGTGGACAGGAGACATTAAAGGCACTCTGATTGGTCTGAGGCTACACACAGCTCCATATACAGCAGAGTGTAATGCATTGTGTGTTGTGATACATTCCTTCCATAGCCATCATTAACATTTTGTGTGAACATTGCATCGATGAGCCTTGGGCACCCAACACCCTGTCGCTGGTTTGTGGTTTGTCCCGCCTCGGACCACTGTTGGGAAATTCTCACCTCTGCTGACTGGGAAAAACCTATAAGCATTGCCGTTTTAGAAATATTCTGACCCAGTCGCCTTACCATAACAATTTGGTCCTTGTCAAAGTTGCACAGATCTTTATTCCTTCCCAGTTGTCCTGCATACAACACAGTGATTTTGAGAATTGTTTTCTCATCATCTAATCTACGCAGACCATAAAGGGATAGTTCATACAAGAATGAAAATTCTGTCAGTATTTACTCACCCTCATGTTGTTCCAACCCCGTAAGACCTTCGTTCATCTTCGGAACACGAATTAAGATATTTTTGATGAAATCTGAGAGCTGGATCACTCCTCCATAGGCTTCTTCAGGGATTGAACTTGCAGGCCCCGAAAAGTTATTAAAGACATTGTTAAAATAGTCCAAGTGACTACAGTGGCTCAATCTTAAATTTATCAAGCGACAAGAATACTTTTTGTGCACAAAAAAAAAAAAAAAATAACGACTTTATTTAAACTATTTATTTCCTTCTCTGTGGGCCTCGAGTCAGTTCACTAGTTTAACAGCGTACGCTTCTGTTGCTGTACACCACTCGCATCACACACATGACCAGCGTCGGCCAATAGTGAGCCTACGTGTGACGTAGCTCTACGCTATTACACTAAGTTAACTGACTAGAGGCCCACAGAGAAGGAAATGAATAGTTGAAATAAAGTCGTTATTTTTGTTTGTTTTTGCGCACAAAAAGTGTTCTCATCGTTTGATAAACTTCAGATTGAGCCACTGGAGTCACTTGGACTATTTTAACGATGTCTTTAATAACTTTTCGAGGCCGGCAAGTTTCAATCCCTGAAGAAGCCTGGACTAGTATGGAGGAGTGATCCAGCTCTCAGATTTCATCAAAAATATCTTAATTCGTGTTCCGAAGATGAACGAAGGTATTACGGATTTGGAACAACATGAGGGTGAGTAAATACTGACAGAATTTTCATTTTTGGGTGAACTATCCCTTTAATATGTGGCCTTGGTAGGAGATGATCAACTATATTTGCTTCACCTGTGACTGGTCATAATGTTGGCTCAATGCTGGCTCATTAGTGGCTACGTTTACATGCAACCAAATAATCTGTTAGTAATCGAATTGAAGAGCCTTAATCGGACTGAAAAGCCTTCATGTAAATACCTTAATTAATCCGATTGAGCTCATTTCGAATGAAATTTCGATCGGATTGAAAGGGCTGCTTTATTCCTTTTCTAATCCAATCGAGAGAACATGTAAAAACTTGATTGAATTGAAAACTGAAACTGAAAGGACTGCGCATGTGCAATGACGTATAATGCGTTGAACGAGCTGTTCTACCTTACATCTAAGAGCCAGTCACCTCTTTCTCAAAGTTATCAGCTGTCTGTTTACTCTTGAATGCACAATTAGCTGGACCAGCCTAAAAAATATAGAAGCGCAATTTATGATACAAAAATAATACAATTTATGAAATGAAAGAAGCACAATACACTGGCTACGTTTACATGCACAACTTTTGTTGCAATCGAACTAATTTCATTCCGATTGATGAATCCGAACGTAATGTTTATATGAATACTAAACAAGTGATTTGGTTTATGTGCTTGTATATATGTCACAAGCTTCATATTGGAATCGATTTTTTGACATGCACACACTGCACGAATATACAGAGTTTCCTGCTGTTTGCGCATAGTAACTATTCTCCTACATTCGTTCTTTGTTTGTTTTAAATAGCAGACTTCATATATTTATCCATTTCTGGGCATAATTTGGACACAATGAGCATAATGAACCGTTGTTCTGTGCTGCTTATATTTATCACGCAGTACAAATGCCCAAAACCATTCGTCTGCGGATGAAAATCTGAAACAAGGACTGGTGAGACGTTGTCCTGCTCGACTTCACTGACGCTGAGGAGTGAACGGAGAATTTTAGAATGACGGGACACTCATTTATATGACACTTTATTCAACAGGAAGAACTAGCGGTGTTATGATTTCTCCAATTTATTTTTATGAGAGTCTGTTTTCTCCCTCTAAAATGTCTTTGATTTTAGTTAGTTAATCTTCATCAAGTTAATTCCAGGTAGTTTGAAGTACATTTAAAAAAAAACACATTTTATAGATTTAGGACCTCACAAATTGGGTGCAGGGGCACTAAATCCAGGTGCCTTTTAGGTAATGAATCCACTAACGAGAGATCATCCCAGGATCCTGCTGTCTTCCTGTCTCTCTTCTGTCACACTCACAAGCACACAAATTTTCCTCTAACGGGCCATAGAGTAAATTAGCAGGTAGGGCTGCAGTGGCTGATTGAAACAAACTGGTGTTGATTGCTGATCAGTCAGCTGTGGAGCGGGATAAGAACATGAGCTAATGGAAAAAAGCAGAAATACCCCCAGTCTATCTGTCTTTCTTTATTTCTCTCTCCCCCAGGGCTGTGGTTATGCGATATGGTGTTAGAAATGAAAAAATAACAATAAAAGAAGCTGAAGATATCTGCATGATTGGTATGACAGTGATGGCAGCACAGAATGCATGAATGGTGGATTATGCTGGTCCTGGCTGGTTTATTCTGGTTTAGTTGGTGAACCATCAGAACATGTTAACAGCAAAACATTTACTTATTTATTTGTAAATTTGTTATTTTATAAAAGATACATTACAGTTCAAATGTTTGGGTTCAGGTAAGATATTTTTGAAAGAAGTCAATTAAGCTCATCCAGGCTGCAACCCCCCCTTCAAAAATACAGTAAAAAACTTTAATATTATGAAATAATATTACAATTTAAAATGACATTTTTATACTGTAATATGTTTTAAAATGTAATTTATTCCTGTGATGACAAAGCTGAATTTCCAGACATTACTCCACTGATTTGGTGCTCAAAAAAACATTTCTTGTTACTATCAATGTTAAAAACTGTTGTGCTGGGTTTTTATTACATTTTAAAAATTATTTATTTATTACTGTATTTGCAAATTAGGGAAAATGTCATGCATGTCTTCTAAACGGATCCAAAGTTACTTGTTAGCATTTCCGAACTTCTCTTCCACTATAAAGGTGCTTTACCTCTTGAAAAAGCGAGGGGTTAAAGTTTATGCATTTCGCGGCAGCCTCCGCGAGTCATTAAAACAAACCATATCTAGAGAGGAGAAGAAACCTTCAAAATTGAAGTCATAAATTACAGACTCATGACCTGTACACAGAAAAGTAGCCATTTAGTCAACAGTGTGCTGTTAGCATGCTACGTAAGTCTGCCCTTAGCCCATTACCCAGACACCGCCATTCCACTCCCTCTGTTCTCTCCGGTTGACAGCGCCTGTAAATTAGCAAAACAGTCATTTTTTTAATACCTTTGAACCTTCTGGCAACACTTTTCGATCAATTAGGAGGCAAAGCATTAATTCGGCACTCTGTGACTGGTGTCTGCTGGCGTCTTCTGCTCGTCATTGATCCTGGGAGTGATCTCTTTAACCTCAGAGTGATGGTAATGGCATTAGGAGATGAGACCATTACGACGCCTTCTTCCAGCTCTTCACCTCCGAGACAGGCAGAGGGCAGGGGCAAATGGGTGGGGCGTGGCCGGGGGCTCGGCCAGACGAGTCAACGGGGGTGCAGTCAGACACCCCTAGTCTCTCGGCTTGTTCCGTCGTATCTCCTCGGAGGCAATTTAAGTATAAATTAGAGTCGCCGAAGGCCTGAAGAAACACGCTGACAGCCACCCAACACTGAATAAATCACTTTTTATTGTGAGGAAAACTGCGCCACCTCAGCTGACATGATGGCGTTTACATTTTAAAGGGAAAAGGTTTATTTGCTGCCGCTTTCCTGCCAGGTGCTCTCAGGGTTTAAGCAGACACTGTCAGTATGTGTTCCCGCCTAAAGTGACCGTTTTAAATCAAGCCTTGGACACAGCTGTCGCGGGAAACTGACCTGTTTAAGTCTTACTGGATCCTCTTGAAAAAGGCTTACAGACTGGTTAACAGGGCATCTACGGCGAGTTGCTGTGTTGTGATACCTGAGAGCTCAACAAGATATGCCAACCGAATCAATATAACGGACGACTAGCAAATTGATCTGCTTTTACTAGAAATGAAATCCTTGCACAATCTTAAAACAAATGCTAATGCTGGGTTCCATCCAACCCATAAAAGTGAAATAGAACACCATTTGAACTCCTCACAATATAAGATAAGCTTCAGTTTAATGATTGAGTGGGAATTTAATTTAAATTTATTACATCCCACAGGAAGTTATATGGATTTCTTTGAAATTCAGTCCATTTTAATTCGACTTCCATGCGTTCAAATTTAAATTGGAATTCTGGAATTCAGCCTCCAAATCGAGGAACTGAATGGGAATTTAAAAGGCATTCTCAATTCAAATCTGAATGTTGCACAATCCATGTATGAAATCAAAAGTTCAATTTTAAGCAATTAAAATTCACCAATAAATTAAAATTCATTCATACCCACATTATTCATACGCCCCATGACGCTTTGCATGCATTATGGGTCTAATTTCCGGTAAGCTGTAACAATCAGTGAAAAACAAACTCTATGGACGCAATAATATATATATTTTTAAACTGTGTACAATGATATTACATTATTCTACTCACCCTTCAACCATTGAACATTAAAAGGACATTTAAACGTGTAAAAGGATCAACAAGGTACTTTTAACAGACCATGAAGTACCCCAAAAGTGCGAATCTTTCCACAGCAAAATCAAACGGTTAAATATCACTGTGGTAATCTGTATTATGTAACATAAGTTGCCTTAATAAAAATACAAATATTTACTTCAGCATTGCGTGATAGGCTACTATTTCAAAGTGATTTCAGTCATATTTACATATAATAAATTGTATGTACCTGTGAAAACAGACCTGGAAAGAGACGTGAGGATTTGGGGAGAAAAAAAGAGATTCTTCGTGCATTTGTGAATTATTAATGACATATATTGTAAATAAATCGGGAGAACAGACCACAAATGTGCAGTATATGTTGACCTTTTTCATACTATTACAGCGGAATGTAAAAGGAAAAAAAGAAAATAATCATGAGGAAAATAATGCAGTGACTGAAAAGAGCTCTTGCCATAGATATTCTTGTTATAACATGTCACATTTAAATAACAAGTGTTACGTTATTCTCACGTTATTCTGAAATAAAACATGAAAGAAAACTGATAGCTCATCCAGTAAAACTGACGGATAAGCTTTATTTGTAGGGCAACAACATGATTTGAAATGATTCGTTTCAGTCTTTTTGAATGGAAGTTCCCCAAACCGGAAGTGTCACCCATAATTCAAAACGCAGTAAGATCGTCAGGAATAAGGTGGATATTTAGAATATATATTCATATATTTAGAATAGGGCTGGGGAAAGATTAATCGCGATTAATCGCATCCAAAATAAAAGTTTGTGTTTACATAATATATGTGTGTGCACTGTGTATAATTATTTTGTATATATAAATACACACACATGCCTGTAGACATATAAGAAGAAAAAAAAATATATATAAAAAAATTATATTTATATATAATATAAATTATAAATAAATATATACAGTATATACATGCAAATATTTCTTAAATATCTCTTATTTCTGTGTATTTATATATATATATACAAAATTATAATTTTTACACAGTGCACACACATCTATCATGTAAACACAAACTTTTATTTTGGATGCGATTAATCGCGATTAAACTTTTCCCAGCCCTAATTTAGAATATTCATATATTTACTAAACATGGTCAATTATCTTCTCTAAGTGGAATTTTGTTTCTTTATACATCCGTTGTTTTCCGAGTGTCGTGCCACAACTGTGGCATCAAGTAGGAATATCTCAAATCTAACTTAGTATATAAGGCCGCATGAATTTGACCAAAGTCCTAAACTTAACAGTTGTCTTGTGTCCTATTTAGTAAGTGAAGTATCACAGCTTGTGCTGAATTGCCCTGTTTGTTAATCACTTAAGGGATCTTATTCAGTGCTGTCCTCTTTCTACTTTATTCTTTGTATCCTAATGAAGCTTCTGTTAATTAGCACGCGTGTTTGTCTGGGGTGAGAGTTGCTCAGATTACAGTGTCAGAGAGACTCAATTAGTCCAAGATGGAGTAGTGACTTCTGTCGTTCCATCAGATGTAAGGCAATAAGCACCTGGCTGTTACCTCCACAGTCCCCACTGTCCTGATAACATGAGATGAGGTGGAATCAGGACTGAATCCTGACCCCAGTGGAACTAAATGGATTGATAACACCTTGTACAAAGCATTCATTTTGTTTTTCCTGGGAAACAAACTAAAACTAATCTTCTTGGGGCAGTGATAGAGTAGTGACGTTTTTGCTTCACCAGCTAATGGTGGGTGAATAAAAAAAAAATAAAAAAGTTTGCATTATTTGGTACATAATTGTACTACCGTTTTGAAGCTTTAAATTTTTTTTTAATGTTTTTGAAAGGTTCTTATGCTCACCAAGGCTACATTAATTTGCTAAAAATAAATACAGTTATAAACAGTAATATTGTAAAATATTATAACAATTTAAAATAAGTTTCCGATTTTAAAATGTTATTTATTCCTGTGATGGAAAAGTAGAGTTTTCAGCATCATTACTCCAGTCTTCAGTGTCACATGATCTTTCGTAAATCATTCAAATATGCTGATTTGCTGCTCAAGAAACATTTCTCCTTCTCCTTCTCCTTCTCCTTCTCCTTCTCCTTCTTCTTCTTCTTCTTCTTCTTCTTCTTCTTAATGTTCTTCTCCTTCTTCTTCCTCTTGTTCTTCTTCTTTCTCATGTTCTACTTCCTCCTCCACCTCTTCTTCTTTCTCTTTTTATTATCAGTGATCAAAACAGGTGTTCTGTTCCACAAAATGTTTTTGCGGAAACTAAGATACTTTTTTCAATTCTTTATATAGAAAGTTCAAAAAAACAGCGTACATTAAATATGATGTATATTATATATTCATGTGTATGTTGAATATTATAGTCTCTTTGTTATGGTATAAATGCCTTCACTGTACCTTTTGATCAATTTAACACATCTTTGCTGACCCTTTTTGAACGGTAGTGCATATATTTTGTTATAAAGTGTCAATGTGCCACTCAATGCATCAGATTTGAGTTATGGAGGTAATGTGAGGTCTGGCACAAATTGTATTATTTAAGATGGCTTTATTTATGTCTCGCTACAAAGTTACACAGAGACGGCGAACAATAACAAGCAACTTAATACAAGCAGCTATTGCAATAATGAATGGTTCCAGCAAGACTAATATAGCTCACCAATAGTAACACACATACACAACATGCAATATTACAGTGAAATGTAAAGCTTCAACCACTCATAAAAACACCTTAAACTGTCTTGCGCAAATTTTTATTCCTAGTAAGTAATTCGAATAAAATTCGCTCTGATTTGAGCCCTGCCGTAAAACATGAAATAAACAATGCCACAATACATTGTGATTTTGTTCCTTAGAGCTCTGTGTTGGTTGCCTAACCCAAGGAATATTCAGCATATATGTTGCCACATGGAGTTCTGAAGGGGGAAAAAAACTTTATGAACGCTTGATGAACTTATGATGGTGAATTTTCCACTGAGGCAAAAGTCAGAAGACGTGTGACAAATGTTTTCTTTAGTAGACAGTATGTCTTTGATTTGAATAGCTCCTGTAACTTCCTACAGCTAGAGTCAGATAATCATTCTTACAGTTTGAGAGTGTATTATGTTGCACTTTCTAATAAAGTTACCAGCCAATTGAAGAGTTTTATTTATTTACTCAAAGCCAACTTTTTACTTGTGTTTGGCACTTGGATGGTGTATGTTTTGGACCCTTCTTGTAGTAATCCCATGGATGCAGGTTTGCAGTCTGGACTGTGTCACATCCTGGTCTCATTCTTTTTATATTTGTCACATGTGCTCTCAGGATTGCTCTCACTGTTGCTGTTTCCCAATTCAAAGACTGCAACCTTTGAAGGCCGTGAAGGTCAGACTGAGCGTTGTTAAATGGGACGGCACAGCCTACTGCGGACTGTTCTTGTTCTCGCCTATCAACTGTGACAACTGCTGTTGATGAGTGGCAGTAACGTTTTTACTGGACTTTTTTAAGATGTATATTAAACAAAACAGGGTTCATAAACTGTCCAAATATGTTCACCATGGTCCATTTCTGTATAAAATAAAGTTTATAAACTATATATAATCGCATCTTAGTAAGATGTCAACATTTGATCCACTAAATTTGTATTTACTTTTTTACATTTTTAGCATTAGAAATTTGAGTTAGTTAAAACTCGATACTTATGTTTAAAAGTGTAATTTGGCAATTTCCCTTAAAAAGAAATCCTGTCGTCACTGGCGCGCAATGAATTCTGGGGTAGGCAAGGCCTCGAAGGATCCATCTGTTGTATGCTTCATTTCACGGGCAGAGGTGGAAAGTAACGAATTACATTTACTCGCGTTACGCAATTGAGTCGTTTTTTTGTGTACTTCTAATTTTTTAAGTAGTTTTTAAAATCTGTGATTTTACTTTTACTTAAATACGTTTTGTTTGAAGTATTGTACTTCGCTACATTTGAAATCATGTGTAGCAGGGTGAGGTTCACTCGTGTTGATGATTGGCCAGTGTCATGTAGGAACGTTGAACCTATCAGCAGTTGCTGTCAGGGTATAAAATGAGGACGTTTCTGGCACCTGAGATGCATTGTCATCCTTACCGCCCCTTTACGGGAGTTACGATTTAGGAATGGGAGAGTGTCTGGAGTGCCGTCTCTCCGCTCTGTTGCTGTGCATAGGCTGCCCCTGGCATTGAGGTCGGTTCATTTGTTTTAAGTCAATTGGTTTTTCTGTTAATGGAATGTTTGTTTACTATAAGTTTTTGTGTAGCTCGTCAACAAAAACCCACTGCATGTTATGGTCCGCGACCAGGCATAGTACCGCGTTAGGAACACCATCCGGTATGTATGAGAGCCATTCGCGTGGTTTGTCTTTTTTTTATTGTTTCGTTAGTAATTTTTTCTGTTTCATGCTTGACAGATTGAGTGACAGGATCAAGGGTCTCACCTCTATTATGGGACGAGATGCGCGTCTTTTGATCTAACGCACTGCTGTCTTGCCTGGGCTTATTTGCGTCTTTTTGGTTGGAGCGAACTTGAACTCTCATAGCAGCGAGCCGGGACGATTGCTCGCTGAGGCGTGAGCATTAATGTGGAAGCTTGTCCTCTCGCTGGTTTGCTCTGCTCTTTGAGTGTACGGCCGATCGTGGCCTGTTTGTTTCATTTTTGATTTGTTTCTTGTGTTGCTCCGAATTGTAATTTATAGTTTTTTTGTTATTTTTCTTGTGTTCAATTCTGCGTATTTTGTAATATCATTTATTTTTCTTGTGTTTAGGCTTAAGTTTGGTTGAGTTACAAAACGAGACTGGAATTAATATATTGTTTTGTTACTTATTTTTTTTTATTTTTGTTTGTGAATTGAAACTTATTTTTGCCACTGGCTTTTTTCAGTTAATCAATGTTATTGTTTGAGATTTTTTCTTTTTTTCTTTTTCATAAACAGCGTGACGAAGAAAGTTTATATAGAGGAGGGGTAGCCGCTGTTTAATGGGGTTCACATTGAGTGCTGTGCATTGAGTGACCTGACTTCACCAGAGTGGGTGTGTGTAGATCTTAAGTGTGTGGTGTGAATTGAGGGTCACAGCAGGCCATCTCCGTCCAATTAAACTTTCTTGTGTATTTGTTTTTTTCGTATTTATTTCTTTATTTTGAGGTTTTGTAAAGTATTGTTTGTTTTTTTTCTTTCTTTTTGATCTGTGAATATTGAGCCCTCATGTTAATCTATTTTTATGATTTTAACTTTTGTATTTGAATAAAGCTGCTTCATATTTGGTACTCCCTGGCCTATGTCTCTCTGCTCACGCAGTTCTTTTGGTTACGAACCTGTGTGCCCCCCTGTCTTGGGGCTGAGTTCCCGGTGTATACCGGGTGGCGTAGTCAACAATTATTTAATTGTTTCATACATTTCCCTCCAGTAAACTGATGCCACTGGCTACATTTGGCGTAGTGTCGGCAGGGTTTCCATTTTTGGGTGAGCTGGTATTTTGAAAAGTGGGTCTGGGAGTACTTTTGAGGCAGTATTTATTTTTCTTTCTTTTGTTGGTATTGTATGTGTGAAAAAAAAAAAAAAACTCTATTTATTTTTTTCCTTTTCCCTAAAGGCAAGGCAGCAGTGTATGTTATTGGTGAGTAAATCTCCTCGTTGTTGACTCCCCCCGTCGCAAGTTGTAAGTAGTGTGTGTAGCGATGGAAGGAGAGTTGCAAGAATTAAGTGAGTTGGTAGCACAGCTAAAGGCTGATAATGAAAAATTGCGCCAAGAACGTGTATCTGCTCCATTGTTGCCAAATAACGCTCTTCCTGGTGTTGCAGAGGCCCCCGCCACCGTGTCCCAACCCATGAGTGCTGGTGCCACCTCGGCTGAGAGGTTTGTGTTTGTACCTCGTGATCGCCGTTGCCCAAAATTTAATGGCCGGACTGGCATCAGCATTGACGAATGGGTTGAGGAAGTACAGGTGTGTATGCAGGTGCGCCATCTTTCTATTGCTGATCGAGCGTTCTTTATTTTTGACCATTTGGAGGGGGAAGCACGGGAGGAGATTAGGCATCGACCTAGTGTTGAACGGAGGGATTGCGCTAAAATTATTTCAGCATTGAGGGAATTATATGGCTATTCTCAGTCATATGTGGCTCTGCAGGAGGCATTTTTTTCTTGTAAACAACGTGAGGGGGAGACCCGTTTAGAGTTTTCATTGGCTCTAATGAGCCTTTGGAAATCTGTTGAAGAAAAATCCCCTTATGAAATGCCAAATTCAGAAACCCTTGTGCGTGATCAATTTTTTAAACATGTGATAGATAGCTCTTTACGTCGTGAGTTGAAACAATTAGTACGTCGCTTGCCCTCCTCCAGTTTGTTGGAGGTCCGTATTGAGGCTCTTAGATGGGAGAGGGAGGGGTTGCCGGGGGGCGATCGCCGTCGAAGCCAGTCAGTTCCTTTGGTTCCCGTCACGCAGTATGGGGTACAGGGGGGATCATTGTTAGACGCCCGCGGTACCTCAACGTTTGAGCTAAGTGAGTTAAGGGATCTGTTGAAATCGCAGCAAGCCCAATTACATCGGCTCTCTAAAAGTGTGACTCGGCTTCAGACGGTGGCTGAGTGTAGTCAAGCCACTCGTGCACGTAGTCAATCTCCTCACCTGTGGAATTATTCTTCTCGTGGCAATACCATAGTTTGTCGAAGGTGTCAGCGACCTGGCCATTTTGCCAGGGAGTGTGACGGGGAACGTGTTCCCTCTCACCCTCCATCTTCTCGTATGGTCCCTTCTTTGGCTGGAGGTGGGCAGCCTTTTGCACAGCAGTTGTCGGAAAACTAGCACCCGCCGGGCTGCAGAGTCACAGCTTGGTTGGGGTAGATGGCGACTCAAATATTCTTCAGGGTTCTCGTTCCGTATCGTCTTTGATGTCATCGTGCCCCCATTTGGTAATTTGCATTGGTGGGGTTCAGGTGCCCTGCCTTATAGACACTGGCTCCATGGTTTCCACAATAACCGAGAGTTGTTTCTTACAAAATTTAGAACCATGGGGTCAGGATCGTCTTCGGTCATGCCAATGGTTACAACTACGTGCTGCCAACGGGTTGGACATCCCCTACATTGGATATATGGAGTTGGATGTCGAACTCTGCGGCAGGTTAGTGCCGAAATGAGGGGTGCTGGTTGTCTGAGATCCTCCTGGGGGCTTGTATTCCCAGGCACCAGGAGTTCTGGGAATGAATATTCTCAGCCGATGCTACCAGGAGCTCTTTGGACAGCATGGCTCTTCTCTTTTTGAATCTCCCTCGTTAGTTCAGGTGCCCAGTATTGTAACCAAGGCATTTCAACATTGTCATAAGGTATGCTCCCAACCACATTCTACTCGTGCAGGGTCAGTTAGGGTACGCGGTCGTAGGGTTCAACGCATCCCAGGTGGCATGTTACTACTAGTTACAACAACTTGTTCAAAGCAGTTCTTGCATGACACTGTGCTTTTTGAGCCCCCTGAATCTGGCCTGCCAGCTGGGTTGTTGGCATCGCCATCGTTGGTGCAGGTAAATCAAGGTATTGTTTCGGTGCCAGTGGTGAATGTGGGAACCACTGACATTGTGCTTTACCCACGTACCCATTTAGGCACTCTAACTAGTGTTTATGTTGTCAGTTTACCATCAGGGGTCACGGAGGTTAAAACTATCGCGGCCACCGTTAACGTGCAGGTCTCCCAGGAGTTACCTACGGTTGAAGAACAGATAAAGACTACTGATTTGTCTGTATTGTCACTTGATGTTCAAGAACGTGTTCGGGCTCTGCTCTGGCAGTACCAGTCGGTGTTTTCTGCAAATGAAGGGGATTTGGGGTGTACTACCCTGTTGTCTCATGAGATTCCACTGTTGGATGATACCCCAGTTCGGCAGCGGTACCGGCGAATACCCCCGTCAGAGTATGAAGTCGTGAAGGCCTATATTAACATGTTGTTGGAGGCGAAAGTGATACGTGAGAGTTGTAGCCCTTATGCATCCCCTATAGTTCTTGTCAAGAAAAAGGACGGTAGTCTGCGCATGTGCGTAGACTACCGTCAGTTGAACGCTAAAACTAGAAAGGATGCGTTTCCTCTTCCTCACATTGAGGAGTCACTAGATTCACTGACAGGGGCTCGTTGGTTTTCCACTATGGATTTAGCTAGCTGATACAATCATGTCCCTGTCAGTGAGCAAGACCGGCCTAAGACCGCATTTTGTACGCCATTCGGCTTATTTGAATGGAATCGCATGCCTTTTGGCCTTTGCAATGCACCTAGTACGTTTCAGCGTTTAATGTAGCGTCTATACGGTGATCAACAGTGTCGGTCATTATTACTGTATCTCGACGATATTGTAATTTTTAAATCCTCAGTCGTACAACATCTGGAACGACTGGAGCTTGTCTTGAGTAGGTTGCAGTGCGAAGGTCTTAAGGCAAACTTGGAGAAATTCGCTTTCTTTCATTCGGAAGTCACATATTTGGGTCATGTGATTTCAGCCGATGGTGTTTCTACAGACCCCAAGAAGATTGAGGCGGTGGCCCAGTGGCCACAACCAACTAGTGTGTCAGAGCTTTGTTCCTTTTTGGGCTTTGCGAGTTATTACCGCCGTTTTGTGGAGGGGTTTGCTAAATTGGCAGCCCCACTACATCGGCTGGTTGCAGAGTTTGGGGGCACAAAGTCTCGGAAGAGAGCAGAGCCGGGTTTTGCCAGCGGCTGGACTACCCACTGTCAGAGAAGTTTTGAGAGTTTGAAGGGTAAGCTTATTTCGGCCCCGGTGCTCGGTTATGCAGATTTTTCCCTCCCTTTTATCTTGGAGGTGGATGCTAGCCTGGGTGGGCTAGGTGCGGTCCTTTCCCAGGAGCAGGGTGGTAAAGTAAGACCTGTGGCATATGCAAGTCGTGGCCTAAGACCCACAGAACGTAATATGTCAAACTATAGCTCTATGAAATTAGAGTTTTTGGCTTTAAAGTGGGCTATGGCTGAGAAATTCAGAGAATATTTGTTAGGCCATAAGTGTGTGGTGTACACTGATAACAATCCTCTCAGCCATCTGAACTCAGCTAAATTGGGGGCGACAGAGCAGCGCTGGGCATCACAGCTTGCTTGCTTCGATTTCGAACTTAATTATCGGCCGGGGAGGTGTAATAAAAATGCAGATGCCTTGTCTCGCCAGAATCCACCTGTGCTGGAAGTGGCAGGCAGCCTGTTTCCAGGTACAGTTGTTCCTGCTTCAGTACATCGGGCGGTTGCTATACCATCGGCTCCTCTTGCAATTCAGGCTGTTGTGACCGCCTTACCGGGTCATTCAGTTGCTCATATTGGGGGCCTACAAAAGGCTGACCCAGTTATTGGTGAGATTTTAGGGTTTTGGAGAAAGCAGGAGTTCCCTGGGCCTCTCGAGCGGCGGCAGCTTTCACAGGCTGCTTTAATTCTCCTTCGGCAGTGGGCCCGCATGGTGGAGAGGCAAGGAGTGATTTATCACCACATCTTTCGTCCTGATGGTGGAGATGAGATTTTGCAAGTAGTTCTACCTTCTGTGTTGCGGCATGACGTTTTACAGGGGTTGCATCAAGAACATGGGCACCAGGGCATTGAGCGCACTACTGAGTTAGTACGCCAACGGTGTTATTGGCCCAGTATGACAGCTGAGGTGGCACGATGGGTCCAGGAGTGCGAACGATGCCAAGTGGCCAAGGACACTGAACCGGCTGCCCGTAGTTTTATGGGACATTTGTTAGCGTCCCGGCCAAATGAAATCTTGGCCATTGATTTTACGTTGCTTGAAGCCTCCCGTTCGGGCCTGGAGAATGTTCTTGTAATGACGGATGTGTTTACGAAGTTCACTCTTGCCATCCCTACTAGGGACCAACGGGCAGAGACTGTAGCGCAGGTGCTGGTGAATGAATGGTTCTATAAGTTTGGGGTCCCGGTGCGAATTCATTCGGACCAGGGCCGCAACTTTGAGTCATTTCTGATCCAGCAACTGTGTAGGCTTTATAGGGTTGAGAAGTCTCGCACTACACCATATCACCCGGCTGGTAACGGTCAGTGCGAGCGCTTCAATAGAATCCTTACATAACTTACTGCGCAATTTGCCAGTTTCAAGAAAAAGAGATTGGGTGTCATGTCTTCCTCAGGTGCTCTTTTCATATAATACCACTCCACACCAGGCCACAGGGGAGTCCCCGCACTTCCTTATGTTTGATCAGGAACCACGGCTCCCCATTGATTTCCTGTTGGGCAGGGTCTCTGAGCCAGTGGCAGGAGAGGTGCATGAGTGGATAATGGAGCACCAGACACGGTTACAAGTAACCTTTGATGGGGCAAGAGATCGTTTAAAAGTACCCGCTGATCGTCGGAAAGCAATCTTTGATCTGCGAGTCCGTGATGCACCACTTGAGCAAGGGCAACTGGTTTATCTCCGGGAATGTGGTAGGCAGGGCCGACACAAGATTCAGGACCTGTGGAGCTCTGTGGTGTATGGGGTGATGGAAGCGCCTAGGGCGGGTGGCTCGGTTTATACTATTGCACCGGTGGATGATATGGGTAAGATCAAGAGGGTTCACCGGTCATTGTTAAAAGCACAGGTTCAAGGGAGCCCTGTTCACATACCTTGTGTGGCTCATGTGGTTGAACCAGAACCGAGTTTACAGGACAGTTTAGATGAGGTGGACTTGTGGGTAGCCGTGCCAGAGTCATCCCAGGCAACTTGTGGTTCCGTCCCTTTGGAGGGGTCAGTTGTGTGCGAGAGATCCGTGGCGATGGATGGGCAAGGTCCGCCTGGCGAGGTGGGAATAAGTCAAGGTTCAGCATTAGATTTGTCAGTTTTAGATCAGCCGCGAGAGGCTGAGCTTTTGCCTCGTAAGTCAAGAAGGCCAACAGCTGGCCAACATTCAAATGTTCATCATCTGCCCAGGGCAGTGGGAGAAGCTGCAGAATGCATTAGGGCGCCCTCTGGTGCAACATCTATTGTAGTTTTAGCTATTTTTAGGCCATGGGATTGACTCTCGGTCTAGAGACTTATCGTCGGGGCGACGATTTATAATGTGGGGGTGGAATGTAGCAGGGTGAGGTTCACTCGTGTTGATGATTGGCCAGTGTCATGTAGGAACGTTGAACCTATCAGCAGTTGCTGTCAGGGTATAAAAGGAGGACGTTTCTGGCACCTGGGATGCGTTGTCATCCTTACCGCCCCTTTACGGGAGTTACGATTTAGGAATGGGAGAGTGTCTGGAGTGCCGTCTCTCCGCTCTGTTGCTGTGCATAGGCTGCCCCTGGCATTGAGGTCGGTTCATTTGTTTTAAGTCAATTGGTTTTTCTGTTAATGGAATGTTTGTTTACTATAAGTTTTTGTGTAGCTCCTCAACAAAAACCCACTGCATGTTATGGTCCGCGACCAGGCATAGTACCGCGTTAGGAACACCATCCGGTATGTATGAGAGCCATTCGCGTGGTTTGTCTTTTTTTTATTGTTTCGTTAGTAATTTTTTCTGTTTCATGCTTGACAGATTGAGTGACAGGATCAAGGGTCTCACCTCTATTATGGGACGAGATGCGCGTCTGTTGATCTAACGCACTGCTGTCTTGCCTGGGCTTATTTGCGTCTTTTTGGTTGGAGCGAACTTGAACTCTCATAGCAGCGAGCCGGGACGATTGCTCGCTGAGGCGTGAGCATTAATGTGGAAGCTTGTCCTCTCGCTGGTTTGCTCTGCTCTTTGAGTGTACGGCCGATTGTGGCCTGTTTGTTTCATTTTTGATTTGTTTCTTGTGTTGCTCTGAATTGTAATTTATAGTTTTTTTGTTATTTGTCTTTTGTTCAATTCTGCGTATTTTGTAATATCATTTATTTTTCTTGTGTTTAGGCTTAATTTTGGTTGAGTTACAAAACGAGACTGGGATTAATATATTGTTTTGTTACGTATTTTTTTTATTTTTGTTTGTGAATTGAAACTTATTTTTGGCGCTGGCTTTTGACAGTTAATCAATGTTATTGTTTGAGATTTGTTTCTTTTTTTCTTTTTCATAAACAGCGTGACGAAGAAAGTTTATATAGAGGAGGGGTAGCCGCTGTTTAATGGGGTTCACATTGAGTGCTGTGCATTGAGTGACCTGACTTCACCAGAGTGGGTGTGTGTAGATCTTAAGTGTGTGGTGTGAATTGAGGGTCACAGCAGGCCATCTCCGTCCAATTAAACTTTCTTGTGTATTTGTTTTTTTCGTATTTATTTCTTTATTTTGAGGTTTTGTAAAGTATTGTTTGTTTTTTTCTTTCTTTTTGATCTGTGAATATTGAGCCCTCATGTTAATCTATTTTTATGATTTTAACTTTTGTATTTGAATAAAGCTGATTCATATTTGGTACTCCTTGGCCTATGTCTCTCTGCTCACGCAGTTCTTTTGGTTACGAACCTGTGTGCCCCCCTGTCTTGGGGCTGAGTTCCCGGTGTATACCAGGTGGCGTAGTCAACAATTATTTAATTGTTTCATACATTTCCCTCCAGTAAACTGATGCCACTGGCTACACATGGAATTTAATATTAATGGAATTCACATAACGCAGATGTCACGTAGGCTAAAACATGCAAAATGATGGATGGATGAATGCATGAAATGTAGAACTGTGCAATAATTCCAATCGCGACATGGTCTGTGAATATTTAAGCGCAAAAATACTGCTATGTAAATATATAACCTGCTTGTTCTGCGTTTCTGTGTGAATCGGTGTGAATGAGCTGCTCAAGTACATGCTGTTTTCAGCGTCTCACAAACAATTTGAGGACATGAAAACATGAGCATTTCCAGAGCTGCTCTGAGAGAACGCCTATTGAGCATTTTCACCATTTTATTTGAGAAAAACCATTGTCAAATACACTTTGAAACAGGTCTTCACTACAACCCGTCAAAATAAAAGTTTGGTTTAACTAGGAGAAATTATGACAGAAATGTATTACTATTGTAGGCTTTCAATAGAACATACTCCTCAAAATAATAATAATAATAACAACAACAATAATAATAATACAATTTATTTAAACATTATTTAAGGAATATATTTTTTGTCCATTGTTTAATTTAGTAAATCTGTTTTTGCAGCTCTTCCCCAAAAAATAAAAGGACACAAGTTTAAATTTTCATTTGATTACCACCATTTTTAATATATTTGGATTAAATCATAAAAAGAAAAAAAAAATCAACAAATTTTTTCAACAAATTTTCTGAATAAAATATATTTCATAGGACTATATTATTCTTAAACATTTTAATAAATTATTAATGTTAAAAATAAGTTTTTAATCTAATTCATCATCAATTATTGAAATAGGTTTTATTGAAATTTTAATAAACAAAACAAACAAATGGTTTCAAGTTCCCTTTCGTTGTCACTCCGAGTTACGTCGGATGACGACGAATGGGGTTTCGCTTAGAACACCTATCGACTTCGAGTATTACAAAACGAGCCAATGGCAAGGAAATGCCATGGGTCTGCGGAATTTGCATGGCGTAACTCCGCCCCACCTCGTGGGTATAAAAGGAGGACGCCGGCAACAGGCAGATATGTTTTCGCTTCGGAGCCAAGAGCATTTCTTCACTCCACAGTCATCTCTGACTTCGCTCTACGAGACGAGCTTCTCTCTCCGGTGTTGGTGTGACGGCGATCTGCAGCGAGCTCACAGTGCCTGCTGATCTGTGCAGTAATCTGCAAGTGTGTGTGTGTCTCCCTGTGCGCTTCAACATCGCGGAGTTTTTTTTCTCTCCTCTCATAAAAGAGCTCGCACGCGGCACGTCTTTTTAAAGACGGCTCGCCCGTGCATTTCTGGTTGCAGCGGACTGGTATCGGACTCTGATGGGCACGAGCGCTGTCTAGTGTGTTTGATCATGCTTGAACAGCGCTCGTGGGTGACTCATGTTCTCGCAAGGGAACGTGATCATCGCGTCATAAATAGGTCGAGACTCGGTGAACTCGCAAGAGTGAGAGTCCCCTCATCCACCCCCCGATCTTCGGCGGGTGGCCAGGGTGACCTGAGGGTTACGGTCTGGAACAAGGCGCCGACTATGTGTCCGTGACCCCAGCCCCCCTCTTCGATGACGGTGCCCGCTAGTGAACTGCTGATTCCCGCGAGTCTACCCTCTGGTGGCCCGCGTGTTTCAGTTGAAGCTACAGAGGAAGATGCCATGTCTGTTGCAGCATCACTAGGTGGGCTTGAGTCTTCTGGAAGTGAGGGCTCGTCACAGCTGCCACCTTCCGGTGTGCATACGGCTGTGCCTGAGTCTGATCCGGAGATGACGGCCATGCTTTCCTGGGACGATTGGTTTTGGGTAAGGCCGCCGACCCTCGTCCGTGGCAAACCCCAATACCTCTCTTCCCGGACGTGCATGATGAGATCTCGAAGTCCTAGAAGACCCCCTTGTCTTCTTAGGACCGCTCGCTGATCTCAACCCCAGCTCGCTGATCTTGAGTTGGGCTCCTCAGAGATGGGACTCAGTTCAGTTCAGTAGCAGGACCACTCCTTTCCCCGGGGAGGGCCGGGGAAGAATCCTTATTCTCCAAAGAGCTGATTCTCCCGTCTCTGAGCACAGAGTTCTCGGACGTCACAGAGCGCCGCCCACAAGCCGTGCTCTCCTCGTCCCCCTCTGTCCCAGAGGTGGTTGACATGGTGTGCCGTCCACGGACCGCTTCGCCCCTGTCCCCCTCTGTCGCCAGACCCCTGGCAGAGCAGGCCCCCGCGGGACGACCAGCCTGGTCCTCCCCTGGCCCCTCTGCCAGGGCGCGGTTGCTAACTGTGCCCCCACATCGGGCCGCTATGCCGTCCACGTCTGGGCCAGTTACTCCGCTTCGCTGCCCCTCCGGGGGGACGCCTGTGGTCGCATGATCCCGCTGGTTCAGTTCCTGGGAGCCTGGTTAGAGCTTCCCCGTCTGT
This sequence comes from Siphateles boraxobius, assembly GCF_051911475.1. Classification (NCBI taxonomy): domain Eukaryota; kingdom Metazoa; phylum Chordata; class Actinopteri; order Cypriniformes; family Leuciscidae; genus Siphateles; species Siphateles boraxobius. The sequence continues at coordinate 9,288,760 of NW_027508953.1, read as the reverse complement.
CCCGCTGGGTCGCGCGGACCATCAGGCTCGGCTATGCGATTCAGTTCGCACGGTCTCCTCCCCACTTGGGGAGTCCGCTCCACTTTTGTCGGTGGCTATGTCCCCATCAGGAGAGCAGAGATTGCCACCCTGCTGGCGAAGGGCGCAATCGAGACTGTCCCTCCAGCCGAGATGAGGTCAGCCGGCTTCTCAGCCCCTACTTCATTGTCCCCAATAAAACCGGTGGGTTACGGCCATCCTGGACTTGCGCGTGCTGAACCGCTCCCTTCACAGGATGCCGTTCAAGATGCTCAAACGCGTTTTCGAATGCATACGGCCTAGGATTGGTTTGCAGCGATCGACCTGAAGGACGCCTACTTCATGTCTCTATTCTCCTTGACACAGACCGTTCCTTCGGTTTTCTTTCAGGGGCAGGCATCCAGTGCGCGGTTTTCCCTTTCGGGCTAGCCCTGTCTCCTCGCATCTTCACGAAGGTCGTCGAGGCTGCCCTTGTTCCCCTTCGGGAACACGGGGTTCGCATCCTGAGTTATATCGACGACTGGCTGATCATAGCTCACTCCCGAGTTCAGGTTGCGAACACAGGGACCTAGTGCTTCGGCACCTAGCTCGTCTGGGCCTTCGGGTCAACTGGGAGAAGAGCAAACTTTGCCCCGTGCAGAGGATCTCTTTTCTCGGTATGGATATCGACTCGGTCGCCATGTCCGCGCAGCTTACGAGCTAGCGCGCGCGCAGTCACTGCTGACTTGCCTGAGACAGTTCGAGGGCAAGAGTGCGGTTCCACTGAAACTTTTTCAGAGGCTCCTGGGCATATGGCTTCTGCAGCCGCGGCAACGCCGCTCGGATTGCTTCATATGAGACCGCTTCAGCTTTGGCTTCGCGACCGAGTCCCGAGGTGGGCATGGCAACACGGCACCCTCCGAGTAACAGTTACTCCGACCTGCCGTCAGACCTTCACCCCGTGGTCGAACCTCAGTTTTCTACGGGCCGGAGTGCCCCTGGAACGAGCTTCGCGGCATGTTGTTGTAACGACAGATGCCTCCTCCACGGGCTGGGGTGCCATGTGCAATGGACGTGCTGCCGCGGGCTCCTGGACAGGACCCCGTCGCCTCTGGCATGTCAATTGCCTCGAGTTGCTGGCCGTACGTCTTGCTTTGCGCCGCTTCCGGGCCGTGCTCAAGAACCAACACGTACTAGTCCGCTCAGACAATACCGCCACTGTAGCGTACATCAACCATCAAGGTGGTCTACGCTCCCGCCATTTGTCGCAACTCGCTCGCCACCTCCCCTTATGGAGTCAGAAGCATCTGAGGTCGCTTCATGCCATTTATTTCCACCGGAGCCCTGAACTGTGCAGCCTACGAGCTCTCACGGCTTCAGCCACTCCCTGGAGAATGGCGACTCCATCCCCAGTCGGTCCAGCTGATTTGGGACCAGTTCGGGGACGCACAGATAGATCTGTTTGCCTCCCACGACTCGACCCATTGCGCCCGGTCTTATTCCCTGACCGAGGGCACGCTCGGCACGGATGCTCTGGCGCACAGCTGGCCGCAGGGCCGCAAGTATGCGTTTCCCCCAGTGAGCCTTCTTGCGCAGACCTTGCGCTAGGTCAGGGAGGACGAGGAGCAGGTCATTCTGGTCGCGCCGTACTGGCCCGCCCGGACCTGGTTCTCCGAACTATTACTCCTCGCGACAGTACCTCCTTGGCCGATTCCCCTGACGAAGGACCTCCTTTCTCAGGGACGGGGCACCCTATGGCACCCTCGTCCCGATCTTTGGAACCTCCACGTGTGGCTCCTGGACGGGACGAAGCAGGTTTGAGTACCCTTCCACCTACGGTGGCGGCTACCATCACTTCCGCTAGAGCGTCGTCCACGAGACACGTCTACGCGTTGAAGTGGAACCTCTTCGTCAACTGGTGCTCTTCTCACCGAGAAGACCCCCGGAGATGTTCGATTAGTGTCGTGCTTTCCTTCCTTCAAGATAGGCTGGAGCGAAGGCTGTCTCCCTCCACCCTGAAAGTCTATGTTGCCGCTATTGCCGCACACCATGACCCAGTCGAAGGTAAGTCTGTTGGAAGGTACGACCTGATCATCAGGTTCCTGAGAGGAGCGAGGAGACTGAATCCTCCTCGCCCTCCTCTCGTTCCCTCTTGGGACCTCTCAGTGGTTCTAACTGCCCTGCGGAGTGCTCCCTTTGAGCCTTTGCAATCAGTGGAGCTTAAGTTCCTGTCTATGAAGACAGCGCTCCTGGTTGCATTGGCCTCCATCAAGAGGGTGGGGGACTTGCATGCATTCTCCGTTGACGAAGCGTGCCTGGAATTTGGGCCGGCTTACTCTCACGTGATCCTGAGACCCCGGCCTGGATATGTGCCCAAGGTTCCTACCACTCCATTCCGGGACCAGGTGGTGAACCTGCAAGCGCTGCCCCCGGAGGAGGCAGACCCAGCCTTGGCACTGCTCTGTCCAGTACGCGCCCTCCGCGCCTATGTAGACAGGACGCAGTGTTTCAGGACCTCAGACCAGCTCTTTGTCTGTTATGGTGGGAAGCTGAAGGGAAAGGCTCTCTCCAAGCAAAGGTTGTCTCACTGGATAGTGGACGCCATTGCCTTGGCATACCAGCAGCAAGGTCGACCGTGCCCCCTTGGTGTGACTGCCCCCTCCACCCGGAGTGTGGCATCCTCTTGGGCTCTAGCGCATGGCGCCTCGCTAACAGACATCTGCAGAGCTGCAGGCTGGGCGACACCTAACACATTCGCCAGATTCTACAATCTCCGAGTGGAGCCAGTGTCCTCTCATGTACTCGCTTCAACCAGCTAGTACTGGACCCGCTCAGGTGTCTTCGCTTGCTCGCCATTCCACTCCACGGACTGGATACGTGCGATATTCTCCTCAGGTGAGCTTCCCCGAAAAGCCCTGAGTTCCTCCAGCACTCCTGTCGTTGGCGCCAGTGTCTATTGCCTGTGCGTCGGCTAGGTGCCTCCCGTGTGCATGGTCCCTCCCCTGAGCGACCCCCACATGTGTATTTCCACTGTAAGCCTCTTGAGCATGTGTCTTTCCCTTGGCAAGCCACCTTGCCTCCCCTGGGGTTGAAATATTCCACCTGCGGCTGGACACCCCAGTGTTCTCCATATGTCTCCTTCGGGTCATATGTGTATTCTCTAAGTCCCCCCCCCCTCTGGGTTGGCAGTAATTGCATATTTCCCCTGAACTTGGGATATGCTCCCCAGTGTACCTTGGTATTCCTGTGCTAAATAGGAGTCCTTCGTCCGTGCCAGTCTCACGACAGGGATCTCAGATTTACGCAGGGCACTGGAAGACAGCTGAGAAGGTGGCGTGATTAGACTGGTAACCCCATTCGTCGTCATCCGACGTAACTCGGAGTGACAACGAAAGGGAACGTCTCGGTTACGTATGTAACCCTCGTTCCCTGAGTAGGGAACGGAGACGTTACGTCTGCCTGCCACTTTCCGCTGTACCGCGGGGATCGCCTGAGCTCAGTCTTGGCTCCTCAGCGAAGAAACATATCTGCCTGTTGCCGGCGTCCTCCTTTTATACCCACGAGGTGGGGCGGAGTTACGCCATGCAAATTCCGCAGACCCATGGCATTTCCTTGCCATTGGCTCGTTTTGTAATACTCGAAGTCGATAGGTGTTCTAAGCGAAACCCCATTCGTCGTCATCCGACGTAACGTCTCCGTTCCCTACTCAGGGAACGAGGGTTACATACGTAACCGAGACGTTTGTTATAATAAAAGCATTCGTTCAACCCCCAAAAAACCTGTTTTCTTTCATTTAATTGTCATTTTAACTGATGATAATAATAATAACCATCATTTAATAATACCGTTTATTTATTTAATAATTGATTAATAGTGTAAACCGTGATTTCTTCTGAGACGTTATGATACTGTGAAAATCTCATACCATTACAACCCTACACGGAGAACCCCCCACCCCACCCACTGTTCACCCAACCCCCACTGTTAAAAAAGTAACTCAGTAACTTTTACTTGAGTACATTTTAAATGAGCTACTTTTAACTTTTACTTGAGTAGATTTTTAGACCGGTAATTTTACTTGTACTTAAGTAAAATTTCATTGAAGTAGTAGTACTTTTACTTGAGTAGAATATTTTATTACTCTTTCCACCTCTGGTCACGGGAAACAAAGGACACATTTGGAGGCCACATTTGAAGGAACCTTCGAATTTGGACAGCCTTCGTCTCGCCGCTGTGACGCACTCAGCCTTCGAATGTGCCCTTCGAAAGATGCAGTCTCTGAATTGGGACGAAGCTTGTCACTTACCAGAGTGTTGATTGGACACACCTGCTGCTAATTATGGTTGTTTGGACTTTTATAAAAGTTCAGCCAGTCGGTCTTTGTCTGGCCTATGTGTATGTTCTACGGACTATTTGTTCACTGACCGTCCTTACCTGTATTTATGTTTACCTATCTTGTTAAAGTGCTCTGGGAACCTTTTGTTGGACAATTATCTGATCTAAACCATGTGGACGTGATTAATGGATGAATGTGAAAAGAACTTCAGTTTGGAGTCAAGCTAAGGGGCTGTCTACACAACACCATTTTCAATTAAAAACAAAAAACTTTTTTTTTGAGTTTTGGCCATTCATTTACATCACACCAGTGTTTTGGGTGCCTGAAAACGCAAACTTTTGAACACAGGTTTCAAAGTGCAAGCTTTTGAAAACGGTCTCCGTGTAAACAATAAAAAAGCAGCAGAATACAGTGTTTTTAGTCGTTTTCACGGATCCGTGTGAATAGAGATCGTTTTGACAATGGTGTCGTCTGTAGGTGGAAAACCCAAAGGAATAATTTCTACATTTTAAGCATATCGTTTTTTGTCTAAATGTACCCTAAGGCCGTGTGTCCACCAAAGCGTGAGACGCTTCGTTGCTAAAATACAGAATATCCGCAGCACAGTTTACTTGTAACTGATTTCGCAGATAATTTGTTTCATACTAAAATAAAACAAATTCAACTTTGTCTTTAGAGACAAAGTTGAACATTTTTCAACTCTCGGTGACCAGTAAAAAACGCCGGGCGCTCAGCGCTTGACCGTTAAATACACGCTCAGCGCCTCTTTATGCTCATGGCGTTTAAAAAATGCGGCACTCCCATTGAAAACAATTGGAATTTTACGCCAGCTGCGTGAAAAAACGCTTTGGTGGACACACGGCCTAAGTGACATTCCTTTAGAGACATTCCTTTGTTCCCCTATGAATGTGACTGTTTTGAGTTGTAACTTTTATGAAGCTGCCTGTGTAGAAGTAATCCAGTTTTTAAAGGGTTAGTTCACCCAAAAATGAACATGATGTCATTAATGACTCACCCTCATGTCGCTCCAAGCCCGTAAGACCTCCGTTCATCTTCAGAACACAGTTTAAGATATTTTAGATTTAGTCCGAAAGCTTTCTGTCCCTCCATTGAAAATGTATGAACGGTATACTGTCCTTGTCCAGAAAGGAAATAAAGACATCATCAAAGTAGTCCATGTGACATCAGTGGGTTAGTTAGAATGTTTTGAAGCATCGGAAATGGATTTTGGTCCAAAAATAACAAAAACTACGACTTTATTCAGCATTGTATTGTCTTCCGGTTCTGTTGGGGATCCGCGTTCACGAGTCCGCAGTGACGCTGATGACGTAAGACGCTGCTGACGATGTCTTTATTTCCTTTCTGGACAAGGACAGTATACCCTCATGTCGCTATATATATATACATAGCGACATGAGGGTCAGTCATTAATGACATAATTTTCATTTTTGGGTGAACTAACCCTTTAAGTTTGATCCTTACCAGCAGATCAGAGTACCTCCCGTATTTACCCTCCTGTATTTTATACTCCCTGTTGTCACGTTGGTCTTCCCCTGTTGTGGTGTTTGACTTCCGTCTTATCAGTTGATGAGCTGGAACGAGAGCTAAGTGACTGTATCCTGTTCCAAGACTCTGTATGCTTTTACAATATTCTTCATCACCTTGTCTGCACAATATACTCACCGGTTGCCACCCGGTATTCTGCCTGCCTAATACTTGCCTATGAAACTCAACGGCATCCATCCTGCCAAATACTTGATATCTTGTAACCCGCTACCACGCTCTTGTGTTATTGTCTGCATTTCTACCTGTTCCTTACCAAGTCTGTTAATAAAGTCCCGCACCTGGGACCTAATGCTAATTTTGCTTTTCAATCACAGGAATAAATTAAATTTTAAAGTCTTTATAAATAGAAAAGTTATTATCGATTAATATTTCACAATATTACTTTTTTATTGTATTTTTAATCAAATAAATGAAGCCTTGGAGAACATAAGATACTACTTCCAAAAAACATTAAATGTTTGTATGGTAGTGTGATTGAACAAGTTAACGAATGTAGTCACGCATAGAACAAGATACACTGACTTATAAAGGCACTTCTAAATGCTTTTCTAGATTTAATCTTCATTTGGGTTCTTGCAAATATTGACATTTTTTTTAATCGTGTAATGTATTTTATTCAATTAAATATTTTAATCTTTTGACAGTTCCTACTGAAATATCGGCGTGATGTTCTGATTCTTTTCAAACCAGATCAGACAGGATAGCGCCTCTGATGCCTCTGATTGGATGGAAACAGCTGTGACCGTTGTAAAAAATGAGATTCAACGCAATCTATCGGTGAGTGTGTGTGTGTGTGCATGTGATTTAAAAGTACTTAATCAGATCAAACACAGTTTCCCTCCCCTCCGTGGAACGACAGCCACACCCCTCGCAGGCCTCCCTCATACATCCTGGGCGCCTGAGACAGCTTGAATTTATTCAATCAATGCAACTCATCTAATTGATATCTGAAACAGCGGCCGGTGATTTATCGTCAGAGAAATGTAAATGATATATCCCAGGCAGATGTCTTATATTTTCCAACCATTTATTTTGGGGAGTGAGTGAAAGGAAGGCAGCGTGTTTAATTAAAATTCATGAGGGAGGAATGTGCTGAGTTGCACTGGCCTGCGCTGGTCTCTTTGGGTTCAGTCTGGGGGGGGATGAATGATGGTGGACAGGAGAGAATGTTGACAAGGGCGAAGTCAGGAGCGTCCTGGTTTGATCACACACGCACACACACTCGCCCTTATTCACTCCCAGACTCATTTTAAATCAACACACACGTACGTTTAATATTGCATAAGGGAGGTGCTAAACACACCCCGCCACGCTAAAGTGGCTTTATTTGGTTTTAAGGGTGTTCTGAAGATGCTTTTCGCTAGATCTGGCCCAAACCTTTAACGCAACCCCTCCTCTAGTTCCACTGAAATATGCTTAAGCTAAATATTTATCTCAATTGACAGTTATCACACAGTTATGTGCAAACAAAACGGGCCACAGGACTGTTCAGACTCTTGCTGTGTGCGGCGAGAGAGAGATTAAAGGAATAGTTCACCCAAAAATGAAAATTCAGTCGTTATTTACACCTCCTTATGTCATATTGTCTTCTGTGAAACACAAATGGAGAAGTTGCCCGAACTGCTCTTTTCCATACAAGGAAAGTGGATGGTGATTTATACTGTCAAATTCCATAAATGAGTGAGGAGCAGGTCAAAAATTACTGCATTATTCACTGTTAATCTTAATATGTGGGGCTAGAATGAAATGAACTATTTAAATATATATATATAAATAAATTGGTATATATTTCAATATACTCTACTCAAAAGTTTGGGGTCGGTAAGATTTTTTAAAATGTTTTTGAAAGAAGTCCCTCTTCTCACCAAGGCTGCATTTATTTAATTAAAAATACAGTAAAATCTGTAATATTGTGAAATATTATTACAGTTGAAAATAACTGTTTTCTATTTTAATTTACTATTTTAAAATCCCTGTGATGGCAAAGCTGAATTTTCAGCATCATTATTCTGGTCTTCATTGTCACATGATCCTTCAAAAAATATAATTATGCTGATTTGGTGCTCAAGTAACATTTCTTATGGTAATGTCAAAAACACTTGTGCTGCTTAATATTTTTATGGAAACCATGATACAGCTTTTCAGGATGAATAGAAAGTTCAAAAGAACTGTGTTTGTTTGAATTTTTACTATATTTTTTTTATTAATTAATGCATCCTTACTAAATAAAAGTACTAAGTTCTTTAAAAAAAATCATATTATGGCATTGCTGATTACCTAGCAAATCAGGTTTGCGGTCAAATCAAAGCAAGTTTGGGTAACACTTTATTTCGATAGTCCACTGTAGACATTCTACTAACTCTAAGTAACCTTGTAACTACATGTCAAACACCAGTCATTAGAGTATTAGTAGATTAGTAGATTAGTATACTGTTTGGAGACTTCAGAGGCAGAAGTCTCCAAACCCCTCCTTTCCAATCGCCCTACCACCTGTCCGCTTGATCCTATTCCCACTAATCTTGACACAGTTAACCACCAGATCATCCTGTCAATCCTAAAGATGAAGGGCATCTCGGGAACCGCACTCCAATGGTTCAAGTCTATCCTCTCAGGTAGGTCATTTTGGGTGTTGTGGAGGGGTCTGGTGTCTAAGACCCAACATCTAGCTACTGGAGTGCCTCAGGGCTCAGTGCTTGGACCACTCCTCTTCTCCATCTACATGACATCACTAGGATCTGTGATTCAGAAACATGGCTTTTCCTATCACTGCTACGCTGATGACAAACAACTCTACCTCTCATTCCAGCCTGACGATCTGACGGTAGCTGCTCGCATCTCAGCCTGCCTGACAGACATTTCTGGCTGGATGAAGGACCACCTTCAACTAAACCTTGCGAAGACAGAGCTACTTGTGGTCCTGGCCAACCCAACACTTCATCATAACTTCACCATTCAGCTAGGCTCTTCATCTATAACTCCATCAAGGTCAGCCAGGATCTTGGAGTTATAATTGATGATCAATTGAACTTCTCAGACCACATTGCTAGAACTGCCTGGTCATGTAGATTTGTCTTGCACAACATTAGGAGGATCAGGCCCTTCCTATCAGAGCATGCTACACAACTCCTTGTCTAAGCACTTGTTCAATCCAGACTGGACTATTGTCATGCTCTCCTAGCCGGTCTTCCAGCTTGCACTGTGAAACTTCTACAACTGATCCAAAATGCTGCAGCTAGAGTGGTCTTTAACGAGCCGAAGAGGGCACACGTCACTCCTCACAGAATTGCACTGGTTGCCAGTTGCCGCTCGCATTAGATTCAAGTCACTGACGTTTGCCTACAGGACAACCACTGGCTTTGCTCCCTTTTACCTAAACTCATTACTTCAGACTTATGTGCCATCCAGAAACTTGCGCTCTGCAAGCGAATGTCGTCTCTTGGTACCATCTCAAAGAGGCACAAAATCTCTTTCTCGTACCTTTACCATGACTGTGCCCTGCTGGTGGAATGATCTGCCTAACTCAACCGGAGCTGCTGAGTCCGTGGAGATTTTTAAGAAACGGCTGAAGACGCATATTTTGCGGCAACACTTGGTCCATTTATGTAAAAAGTGACATATACTGCGTTAGATTAAACTGGTAAGTGTCATAGCACTTGCATATTGTTGTCTGACTGTTAGTTTAACTGCTTCTATTGTTCTCATTTGTAAGCCGCTTTGGATAAAAGCGTCTGCTAAATGAATAAATGTAAATGTCTGTTTAATATCGGCTAAAACATTATTTTAATGTTCCCCAAACAGACATTCAACTAACTATAATTAACTTGCAAATATTACCGATATGCAACTACATGCTAACTTATTCTACTAACCTGAACTCTAACACTGTAACACCTAACCTTAACCTAACAGTCTACTACAGTCTACTAATACTCTAATGAGAGTTAGTTGACATACAGTTGCAAAGTTACTTAGAAGAATGTTTAAAGCAGACCATCAAAATAAAGTGTAACCCAAGTTTGATCTAATCACTCGCTAGGAATATAAAAGCATGTGGAAACAGGTTGCATTTTTTGCATGTTTGTTAGGTATAAAACACATAGCACTGTATAAAATAGTTTGTTTATTTTAACTTACACTGAACTCTTTTGTTGATACTTTCCAATAAATGTATAATTTAAATTCATTTTCTTTTACCAAACTTTTTGCAATGTATATTATGGGATTTAATTCTCCACAATGTATACGTGTGCCCATATTTGCCCCACAACAGCCTCTCTACATCAGGTGTATTCGGGCCAGGTCTGCTTACATGGCTTTCTGTCATTTAGGGTGGGTTACCGCACATAAATACACTTACGTCAGTCCCAAGGTCACGCGCACACTCTCACACGCTCATTGTGTTAAAGGATTGCTGCCTGACGTGACCTTGGTGCTGGGTGAAAGCAAAACATCTCAGACAGTCTGATCTGCCACCCAGCGTATCTTTTTTTCCCCACCTTTAGAGCAGGAAAGAGCCGTTTGTTTCCCATCAGCAGTCAGTCTCACTCTGTAACTCTAAGCAGCTGGCCAGTCTCGACTGCATTATTCATATAAAGAGAGAGAGAGAGAGAGAGAGAGAGAGAGAGAGAGAGAGAGAGAGAGAGAGAGAGAGAGAGAGAGAGAGAGAGCGCACACTCTTCACCAAAGTTACAAGATTTATGGCCCTCTGTTTAGGAAATAATTCAAAGTTCATACTCACATACATCATATTTTGAAACACATAGATTATGGGGTGGAACACATTTATCATATTGCAACACACTAGCACATGCACACACACGAACGCACGCAGATACACACTCACAAGTGCACATGTTCTCAATCTCTCTGTCTCTGTCTCTGTGATACACACACACATTTGCACGATTTGCACCGGGGCCTAATTTCACAGGGATGCGTTTGGTCTGTATGAAAAAGCTTTGTATTAGCTTTGTCACTGAACCCATCAGACAATAATGAGGCTATGCTTAAAACACACCCTCAATTCCAGATAAGAGCAGGGAGAGACTATGGCGAGCACGTCTGCTTCGCTCCGTTCCGATAAAACCTCTCTGTCATTTGTCACTTGTACATTTCAGATTTCTAATCTCAGCAAAATTGATCCGTATCATGCATTTTTATACAGGCTTTTGTGTATATTGATATTTGTGGATTGCTTCGTGTCAAGAAAACAAATGTGCATAGTTTTTATTGTGCAATGCTTTTGATGCACTTCAGGAATGAGAATGGGGAATGTTGGCTGGTTTTGCATACAGTCTGAGCCACAGACTAGGTCAAGTTTAGTGTGCGCCGGAGCTAAATATGAAATGAAAGTGAGTTGTTTGTTGAGATGTTATAATATTATATTAGAGGTTAAAACTCATTTTTAGCATTAAAATGTTTCAAAATGAAAAGCTGAATCTTGCCTGATTTATAAAAGATATAAGAAAGCAAAGCAAAAACAAAATACAAAGTACATCAAAAACACAGAACAAAACAAAAACAAACTAAAAGTAATTAAACAAAACAGACAACGGGTATGTCCACGGTTATTGTTAACTAAAAGCAAAAAAAACTAAGACTGTTAAAACATGTTTGTTAATAAAAATAAATCTGAAATAAAATGTTTGATGAAAAATTAAATAAATTTAAAATGTTGATTTTGCAACTAGCTGAAATCATTTTAATTTAAAGCACTAAAGTTACTTACTGGAAATAAGAAAAAACTAAAACAAAAATAAATTAAACCTAAATAGTAATAAAAACTATTAAAAATTACAAATGCACATAAATAAATTATTAAAAATTAAACAAAAATTAAAATAACAACTGAAAAAAGCCAATTTAAAATATTAATAAAAACTTTAATAGTATACACAATAATACTAAAATCTGAAATACAAAAAAGTTTGCTGATAAGCAAATACTAATATGCATCAGACCAATTTTAATGCAGCACTATTTAATTATTCAGAGAGGTCAGATTGATTTGATGGAATTTACTTCAACTTTTTTTATATCATAATTGCTGTATTATAAAGCATCATTTGTTTGATTTGAGACAAATCCACTGAATATGTGATTCAGTGGATTTGGTGAGACAATTTAGTTTCATTCAGTGGGTGTCCATATTCCATATAAGCAGAACAATCTTTTTATTAGGAACGCAGAATGATGTGGATCACGTAGGGTGATAATTTTAGTATGCGGCGTGTTATTTGAAGCCTAACCCACATTTTGAGACACAGTTTTTCAAAGTCAAAATCATCCTTTTTAAAGAGGATGGTTGTCATTGTCTCTTAATGAAACACAAGGACATTATTGACAACACTTGAAATGAGGTTAGCAGTGGTGAGATGCAGTATGGAGGCTTATAAAATTCTGTCCATTAGCCCAAAGCCCCAGCAAATGAAAAAGAAATGGCGTGACCATCAGTTCAGGCCCTCCAGACTCAATACTTTCAAAGCCACTGAAAAAAAAAAAACATGTCTTGTTTCTTTTATTCCAGGGAAATATACATTTCGCTTTGTTTTTGCTCCTCCTGGATAAACGTTTAATTATGAATCATTTTCATTTAAAAAAAAAAAAAAGATATAAAGAAAATGCAGAGGCGTTAGACAGCTGAGACACACAAAAAAAGAAGGAATACAACTTATTTTCAAAAAGACATTTAGCTGGGGGTGGTAGGACATGCGGCTCTGAGGTCCCATTAATTACAAAATGCATTAATATTTTATTAGTCCCTTATCAGTAATTAATCAAGCACTTTGATGTAAAGTTCAGCTTACAAAAGCAAGAGGAAATGGTTCCTCAGATATTCGCCCGCTCTCAGAGATGCCTTAGTATTTCACAAGAGACGGTTAATCCTCGCATGCCTTAAAAGCATTTTTCCCATCTTAAGCTTTGCCAAACTGCAAAAGAAATAAGACGCAGTGGCTGTAAGGTGTCATGTACAATACGAGGGTGGGACGGGGGGTTGGAGGGGAGGGAAGGGGGGGCTGCATTTGTAGACAATGAGCTCCCTCAGATCTGATTTGGCGAGGCGTCGAAGGACACCCAATCACAGTAAATATTATTCTTTGTGCTGTGCCTCTAATTAACATGCTTAATTGCAGCTGTCAAAAGGCTCTTCAGATTGTTAAGGACATGCGAGCTGGAGAGGGTGTGTGTGTGTGTGTGTGTGTGTGTGTGTGTGTGTGTGTGTGTGTGTGTGTGTGTGTGTGTGTGTGTGTGTGTGTGTGTGTGTGTGTGTGTGTGTGTGTGTGTGTGTGTGTGTGTGTGTGTGTGTGTGTGTGTGTGTGTGTGTGTGTGTGTGTGTGTGTGTGTGTGTGTGTGTGTGTGTGTGTGTGTTAGGAGGGGTGGCACTGGCCTGCAGCGTGACTGAAGCAGTTGTTTCACTATTGAAAGCTCACATAGATCACACCAAATCTGCTAGTAAATGGGGTTTACAATGAAACAGATTATCAGCGGACTCTCATTATAGCGCTTTCTTTTTTGTATAGACTCTTCAATAATCCAAACTATATATATATATATATATATATATATATATATATATATATATATATATATATATATATATATGTATACATATGACCCTGGATGACAAAACCAGTCATATGGGTCATTTTTTTAAAATTGAGATTTATATATCACATGAAAGCTGAATAAATAATCTTTCCATTGATATGGTTTGTTAGGATAGGCCAATATTTTTCCGAGATGCAACTATTTGAAAATCTGGAATCTGAGGGTGCAAAAAAATCGAAACATTGAGAAAATCGCCTTTAAAGTTGTCCATTTATGTTCGCGATTGTGCTGCATTCACTCACAAAAATAAATGTTTTATACATTTACGATAGGAAATTTACAAAATATCTTCATGGAACATGATCTTTACTTAATATCCTAAAGATTTTTGCCATAAAAGAAAATTTGATCATTTTGACCCATATAATGTATTGTTGGCTATTCCCACATATATACCCGTGCGATTTAAGTTTTGTAATCCAGGGTCACACACACACACACACACACACACACACATATATATATATATATATATATGTATGTAAATGTATATATACATGAATAAAAATACAATTAAATAGAAAATAGAAATCATTTGAATATTCTGATTTGCTGCTCAAGTAACATTTCTTCTTATTATCAATGTTAAAAACAGTTGCGCTACCTAATACATTTCTTTTCCAGATTGTTTGATAAATAGAAAGTTTAAAGGAACAGCTTTTATTTAAAAATATAAATCTTTTGTAACATTATATTATTTTATTTTAACATTATTTTTCCTGTACCTTTTGATCAGTTTAATGCTTCTTTGCTGAATCAAAGTTCAAATTAAAAATCTACTTAAAATTGTGTAAAATATTGCATGTTTTATATATTAGATCCGTCCCAAAAAAGCTTATGAATTATTACACTGTATAAAATGTTTTGTCAAGTAACCTAAAAAATGTGGCTTCTAAATTAATCAGTTTTATTCAAAAGAAAATTATTATTTAATATTGACTTTAAGTGCTGGAGATTAAACAGTTGATGGGGCCTCATTGACTTCCATAGTATGGAAAAAAATGTGGCCCATCAACTGTTTGGTTCCCGACATTCTTTAAAATATCTTCTTTTGTGTTCAGCAGAAGAAAATAATTCATACAGGTTTAGAACAACTTGAGGGTGAGTAAATGATGACAGCATAAACCATGGCTCTGACTCCTTCCTAAAATCGAAACGTGTCAGAGAAACCCATTGAGATGACATCACGAGCTGTGTGGCTTGAGCAGGAATTTTTATGTCTAAATATGTGAAAAACAATGTTCCAAAAATCTTCCGGGTTGATTTGAGGACAGCAGCGTGACGATGTGAAATCTGCACGAGATAAATTCCCACGGACCCCTTGCACTCGCAAAAATGGAAATTATTTAATCACCCACAAAATCTGATATGTAGGTGAGGCTGAACTGAGGACAGAGCTTAATTAAAAGATCAGAATTTATTCCCTTGGAAACACACACACACTCACACACATTGAGGTTGCAGTGTGACTGGAAGGTCAGTGTGCTCTTTAATGGATAGCATTGATCCTAATGCCTCTGTTTCTGATTGGCCGAAGCTGAACTTTCTCTCCCTGTAGCACCTCCCCCTCCGGCCCACTGATGGATTGACCCACCTGTAGGCCCTCAGGCGGAGCTCCACCAGGAGGCTCATATCCACAGTGCGGCTGTAATGCAGCACTACAGCACATGTGGTAGGTTCTCTCTCTCTCTCTCTCTCTCTCTCTCTCTCTCTCTCTCTCTCTCTCTCTCTCTCTCTCTCTCTCTCTCACACACACACACTCACAGGCACAAACTCAGAGCAGAAGAGAGACCGTCCCATTACTCCATCGGAGGCCCTGAGAGCTTGATGAGGTCTCTCTAAACTGTATCTCTCCTGTCTCTGACACTGAGGGCCAGGACGCAAGGGGAAAACAGCACTGCAGGTGTTTTTCTTTTTCCCAGTCACCAGAGAGGTACATTAGGACAGACACTACACAAAAATAAATTAGGTACAACGGGGTTGTTCATACTGTAAGACCATAAAAAAACATCAGCAAACAATATACCGAGAGGCTATAACACAGGGAAGTTATCACAAGGGATATATCCAGGGCCTAAAATTAACACTCGCCAAGCGCCAAATGCAAGGAAAAATTGCCGTTGGTGATTATATGAAACGGTGTCAATCGCCGTGCAGTGCACTAGCAATGCAGTGTTGTGAGAACATAAACAAAGGTGAACGACACACGGGACAGTTGATTGGCCAGTGCTGAATCGTCTCAAGAGTTTAAGCCTTGGTGAATTTTATAAAAAAGTTCTAGTGCAAGAAGACGCAAAAGAGAACTCAATTAGTTACTCACGCGCTGTGTGGAAAGTTTTGTCACATCCGGGCCCAGAAAGCTGCATCTTATACGTCTGATACTGAATTGAGCTTGTCTTCTTGTGCTTGAATGGACAAATTCACAAACAAATATCAAACAAGTATCCTAGTAAACATAGCTTGTTATGACTTAAGTGAACGTAAACAGTAGAGAAAAATGTGTATCTGTGTCAGTGTAATGGATCCGTGGATTAGGTCTTAACCCTTTATAAGGCACTCATTGAAATATTTGGAAATTCGAAATTTTAACCACAGAAAGCTAATGGGGGATGTTAAAGGACATTTAAACAAAAAAAAATTCTTAATTTTTTTCATCTTTGCATTGCAAATCAAGGTCAATGAAGTTACCATATATGAGCACTTGCCTGTCTAGGGTAAAATAAATTACCGAGAGTGAATTTAAAAAAAAATATGACACAAACACACACAAACTGCAAGGAACATTTATTTATTATAGGCACAAACTGCAAGGAACATTTATTTAGAGACATCTCTGTCTTGAGGTACTGATACTGGCATCTTGTGGAGGGTGCTCTGGGAGTACAGGGTCCGGGGCCCTTTCCTAAAGGTGATGATACACAGGGCAACTTTTTGAGCAATGTTGCTGGGCAATCTTACCGAGCGATTGTTGCTTGGGCACTTTCCCATTGAAATGGGCCCTATGTCTCATCTGGTTGCCCGTTAATGGCAACATTGCCCTGCAACATTGCTCAAAAAGTTGCCCTGTGTATCATCAACTTAAGGGCTATCCAGTCCCTGTACGACCGGAGCAGGAGCTTGGTTCGCATTGCCGGCAATAAGTCAGACTTGTTCCCAGTGCATGTTGGACTCCTGGCAGGGCTGCCCTTTGTCACCGGTTCTGTTCATAATTTTTATGGACAGAATTTATAGCCGCAGCCAGGGGACGGAGGGTGTCAGGTTTGGGGACCACACGATTTCATCTCTGCTGTTTGCGGATAATGTTGTCGTGCTGGCCCCATCAAGCCAGGACCTTCAGCATGCACTGGGATGGTTTGCAGCCGAGTGTGAAGCGGCTGGGATGAGAATCAGCACCTCCAAATCTGAGGCCATGGTTCTCAGTCGGAAAAGGGTGGCTTGCCCACTTCAGGTTGGTGGAGAGTTCCTGCCTCAAGTGGAGGAGTTCAAGTATCTTGGGGTCTTGTTCATGAGTGAGGGAAGGATGGAACGGGAGATTGAAGACGGATCGGTGCAGCTTCTGCAGTAATGTGGTTGATGTACCGGTCTGTCGCGGTGAAGGAGTTGCAAGGCTAAGCTCTCGATTTTCCGGTCGATCTACGTTCCTACTCTAACCTATGGTCATGAGCTTATATTTGCTCATAATTGTGTTTTATCACAAACCAATATTCAGTAATTAAAATCAATTCACACAGAACTAGGCCTCACACTGACAATAAGCACCTGTGTATGCCATTTAACTATAATTTAAAAAAAAACATACATTCATAAGGCACTTGCTAGTCTTAGGTAAACGGGGCATATGATCAAATATGGTGCATTTAGTTTTCACCCAAACATTAAGCTAATTTTTACAAATGCTATGCAAATAACAACAATCTTAATCTTTAACACAACTATTCAACCAAATAATTTGTGAGTTACATCAACTTACCATGTTTAGTTATGATGTTATTACTATAGCTGTGGGAGAAGGCAGGTTCAAAAAAGCAATATTTATGTTTTCTGCAAGATGGCTGTGTTTGAGGTGCTCCAGGCCACTGCTGATTGGTCAGATGCCTTGATGTCAATATCTGTCAGATAGCTTGATCTCCCCTGATTGGCTGAGAGAAAACCACATGACTCTAGAACTCCAAATGGAGGCAGGGGGAGGGCATTTTGAATGTGTGCGGAAGTGACTAAATATGGTTACTTGCCTCATAAAGTGACAGCAGCCTAACATTTCTAATACTGTCTGTGTTTTTAATGTTGATCAAGCAACAAAGGACAAAGGAAAAAAAAGTATTACATGGCTGGTAAAAATGTTTATGGGTGGTAAATTTTAAAAATTTCTATTTTAGTCTGTTTGATGGCTGGTTTCTATGGAAGCTTTTTTTGTTTAAAAGATAATTGCGTCTTTTTATTATCTCACTATTTTTTTATTTCTCGCAATTGTGAGTTTATATCTCACAGTTTTTACTCTTTTCCTCGGAATTGCGAGTTTATATCTCGCAACTCTGGCTTTATAACACGCAATTGCAACTTTATAACACAATTGTGACTTTATATCATGCATATAATCTCATCATATATCTCCCAATTGCGCGTTATAAAGTCAGAATTGCGAGATGTAAACTCTCAATTGTGAGGAAAAAAAGTCGCAATCACCTTTTTCATTTTTTATTCTGTTGTGGAAACAAGCTTTCATAGGTATCATTGTGACGCCATATAGTGTGACAATAATGTATATTCAGGAAAATAAACCTACAAATATTTCTTATTTTTTATATATGTTTTTTTCATGAATTTTAAATATTTTATAGAAAATAAGTGCATGTATATGGTTAGAGACAAAATATGATAAAAATAAAAATAAAAACTGATGCCAGGGATATAACAAGCTGGATCTGATGTCTCAGGCAATTTATTGTATTATATAAATAATTAAATGATATCATACATATGGTATTTGTGAATAAAATCATATTATTTCAGCCAGACAGAGAAAATAAAGTGCCAGAATAGCTGAGTAATCAGGATCACACACACACACACACACACACACACACACACACACACACACACACACACACACACACACACACACACACACACACACACACACACACACACACACACACACACACACTGTAAAAACGGATTTTTCAAAGTTGTCAATAAAACAAACAATCTTGGAATACATTTTACAAGAAATTACTATTTCAGTCTTTCTACTTCAAATTTCACATTTAATTTGGTGTTACATCCTGTACATCTTTGTAATTATTAACACTCTTTTAGAAATCTGATTTACTCATTTAACCCAAAAACAAAGAATGAATGAATGAATGAATGAATGAATACAGACATTAATCCCCCCCGCCCCCAAAACAAAAACTTCTGTCAGCATCTCTGTTTATGCTGTTTGTAGATATTTCTACATTTTCTGTGTGTGAGTGTTTATTATGTTTTAATTGCAGTGTAACTCACGGATTTGTTCTATAAAACAGACATTTTGGGATAATTAGCAAAAAAAGCAGTTGAAGTACATATGGCTCCCCTGCTTTGGCTTAGTTCTGTTCACATATGGCACTCTCTGCTGAAGCTTTTAGCTGTTTGCCAGTGTTCACTGTGTAGGGGGGGCCGCACAGACGCACAAAAACACCCTACACACACACACACACACACACACACACACACACACACACACACACACACACACACACACACACACACACACACACACACACACACACACACAGCCTCACATCGGTCATTGTGCAGCCAGGCATGAGCCACACCTGACTCACACACACACAAACAAACGCACCCTCGGACACCCACACCTTTGGCTTTCATTCCTTTAAAATAAAGTCATTGATGTCCTTTCATAAATGTTGATTTTTTCTGTTACCTGAGGGAGAATTTCTGTTTTGATAGGTGACATAAGACATAAAAAGAAACCTGCTTGATTTGGTATCGGCGAACTAAGTATGGCTCATAATCGCGCAGTGAAAATTTAGAATAGTGAGAAATCAAAACTGAGCTCACCAGCCCACTAACACATCGCCCTGGCAAATATGTTCCCGCTCCATAATTTGAGTAGGTGGCGTTACAGAGAATTTTCAGCAGCTCCTGTGGCTCACGCATTGCTGTTTCAACGGTAAACACACATGCAGATTACACCGTCATTGTACCGATTACAACATTTTCCGCTCGTGTCAAGGCAACAGTGATTAAAATATCTGTTTTCCGACCCCCTCGATCATCTTCATGAATACTGCGTGTTGTGTGCAAGCTAAGGAACACATGCTGAGACATAGTGTTGTCCACACAAACACATCTGCGCCCACAGTCACACAATATATCGTCTTTATCAATGCCGTGGCGTTCAACGAGGCCTTGCTGTGCTGCTTGTTTGAGAACGATCATTTCTGCATCACAGCTTCAATTAACCTTGTCCTGCCAAAAAAGCTGAACAGCATCAACATTAGCACAGCTCAACTCCTTAACACAATATTCAAAACGTTCACCCTTAGTTTTGTTGCGGTCCTCACATTTCATGTATGCTTTTATGCTTCAAGAAGGATGCAAAAAGCACCATAAAAAAAAAAAAAAAAAAATATATATATATATACAGGTCCTTCTCAAAAAATTAGCATATTGTGATAAAGTTCATTATTTTCCATAATGAAATGATAAAAATTAAACTTTCATATATTTTAGATTCATTGCACACCAACTGAAATATTTCAGGTCTTTTATTGTTTTAATACTGATGATTTTGGCATACAGCTCATGAAAACCCAAAATTCCTATCTCAAAAAATTAGCATATTTCATCCGACCAATAAAAAAAGTGTTTTTAATACAAAAAAAATGTCAACCTTCAAATAATTATGTTCAGTTATGCACTCAATACTTAGTTGGGAATCCTTTTGCAGAAATGACTGCTTCAATGCGGTGTGGCATGGAGGCAATCAGCCTGTGGCACTGCTGAGGTGTTATGGAGGCCCAGGATGCTTCGATAGCGGCCTTAAGCTCATCCAGAGTGTTGGGTCTTGCACAAAAACGGGTGAAATGAGAAATGGCGACACCGTCGGCAGATGGAAGAAACACGTGAAAGTGTGTGAAACTGTAGACCGTTGTGTAAAATAAATGGCAATACTGCCTCTCATAAATAACACGAAGACTTCACAAAGCAAGTCTTACAATCAACAGCCTACACGAACACCCGTTTGATCGATCTGAAACAGAAATGCAAATTAATATTTCCAAAAAGAAAAGTCAAATATGTTCTGCAATAATATTGGCATGTTATACAATTCATCCTCATAAATAAGATGGTAAACAGAACGAAATAATGTACAAAACTGATATTCTCGCCAATGTGTCCGTCTGGCGGAGCAGATATAGATGCAATTAGATAGTCAGTCAGATAGATATATAATTAGGGAGATATATAGCCTAGATAGATTTATAGACAGATAGATAAATAGTTGTATTATTTGTCCTCTGGGGAAAGTTGTTTTCATACTAAAAATGTCTTCATCAGCTACGGAATCATGGTATTCATGCATATGCCTTTAGTTTGTTTTATTTTTGATAAAATAACGTATGACGTAGCCTATGTCTCAACCATTCAGAAAGCTGCAAGAAATTACATTTGCGCTGAACTAATTCCCATTTCCAAGTAGATTATAACCAACATCTGTAGCTTGTCAGATGCAATTAAATGGAAGGAAATAAAATGCCCCATCACAATGCGTAATGACGCACAATGGCTGATCTTGCGCTCTTAGAAGATGTGGCAAATGGAAGGATTCGGAGTGAACGCATCTTCAGACAGCAAGAAGATTTGCTGGCAAATGAGGACGAGTGGCTCATGAGCCGGTTCCGACTTCCTCGAGCTGTCCTGTTGGACCTCTGCGGTCTTTTGGCCCCCGCGTTGCAGAGGAGCACTCGGTGGAACCATGCCGTGCCAGTCCCACTTCAAGTCCTAACAACACTAGGATTCCTGGCGACTGGCACTTTTCAGAGGGAATTGGCTGACGGGTCAGGCATATCTCAGCCGACCCTTAGCCGGATAATGCCAGACGTTTTAAAAGGCATAATAGCTTTGTCCCATGAGTGCATAAAGTTTCCATACACGGCGGGTGAACAGGCAAACAAGAAAGCTCAATTTGCAGCTATGTACGGTTTCCCAAACGTTATCGGTGCTATTGACTGCACTCATGTTGCCATAAGGGCACCGAATGTGAATGAAAATGCTTTCATTAATCGAAAGCATTTCCATTCGATCAATGTCCAAATTATTTGTGATGCAGACATGTTGCTCACTAACGTAGTAGCTCGGTGGCCTGGGTCAACCCATGACTCATTCATTTTAAGACACAGCAGTGTTGGGCGCAGACTCGAGGCTGGTGCTGTGCATGATGGCTGGCTTCTAGGTAGGCTACGTTTGATTACTAGACATTTTACTGTACTTCAAAGTCTTAACCCTTTCACTATCCTTGCAGGGGACAGTGGATATCCCCTCAAACAGTGGCTGCTTACACCTTTCCTCAATCCACATAATGCAGAGGAAAGGCACTACAACATGTGCCACAGCCGAGCTCGCGCTATAGTGGAGCGCACCATCGGCCTGTTTAAGGGCAGATGGCGCTGCCTCGACTGCACTGGAGGGAGGTTATTGTACACTCCTGAAAAGGTGTCCAAAATCGTGCTGGCATGTGCTGTGCTACACAATGTGGCACAGCTTAAAAACGTGCCTCTACCCCCTGACGCCGATTGCTGTGTTGGCCCCAACCCTGACCCCCATCCCCAGGCATTTGAGCCAAATGCTGCTGCTGTGCGCCAGCGTTTGGAAGTGATGCGTCGCTTGTAAAGAACAACAAAAGGTGTGGAAAAAATATATTATTTATTCAAGAATTCCCTCATTGTGCTGTTTATTTCAGTTAGGACAGTCTTGATTTCACCCAACTCCTTTGCCACCTCTCTGACTGAGTTAATGACTTCCCTCTGCATTTCAAGGACTGCATCGGTGAGGACACGCCCGCTGCTGGAGGGTTGAGAGCCGCGTGCCGTGGAGACGCTGGGCACAGACGGCTGCTCAGCTGCAGCCTCTGAACCACTGGCACTGGCCCAGCTAGAACACCCAGCGACTGAAATAAAGATTGTTCTATATGAATAAATTGTAATCGTGTAGCCTACATACATGTGACTTGACTGCATTCATTTGACTTATTTCACTTACCTGTGTCATCCGGTGCATCTGGCGCGTCAGTGTCCCCCTCCGCCTCAGTCACCACTCCACTTAATAGGGATTCCCCAATAATTGCCGACAGTCTCTCATCAAGAGGGGTCAGCTCCGGTGTCCCCTTTCCCCCACCCGTGGCAGACACACCCTGGCGATGGAGCGCTAGACGCTTTTTTGCCTCGACTTTGATGTCTGACCATTTCTTTTTTATTTCGGCCACAGTCCGAGGTTGTGAGGCTACAGCATTTACAGCGTTTCCAACCTTTTGCCACTCAAGTGCCCTTTTGGCATTAGTAATGCCCACACTGTGCCCTCCAAACAACATTTTTCTCCTCTTTTCCACCTCGCCAACTTCTACTTCACATTGAGTGAAGTTAGGTTTTTTTGATTTCCTCTCTATGTTTGCCATAATTTCACAATCTATGAATATTAACTTGTGGGCGTTTCACGGACTATTTATGGGCAACTATGGGCGTGACATGAAGCCGCAAAAGCTGCGCTACATTTAGAATTGATTGGGATTTATTAAGGAAAAAATGCGTAGGATGTGCGTGCGCACGGTTTTATAAATCCGAATATTTCTGTGCGTACGCACGTCCTATGTTTCATCCGTACGCCACTTCTGACGCAAAACCTACGCAAAGTTTTATAAATGAGGCCCCAGGTAAGGAGAGTTGGCAGGCCAATTGAGCACAGTAATACCATGGTCAGTAAACCATTTACCAGTGGTTTTGGCCCTGTGAGCAGGTGCCAGGTCGTGCTGAAAAATGAAATCTTCATCTCCATAAAGCTTTTCAGCAGATGGAAGCATGAAGTGCTCCAAAATCTCCTGATAGCTAGCTGCATTGACCCTGCCCTTGATAAAACACAGTGGACCAACACCAGCAGCTGACATGGAACCCCAGACCATCACTGACTGTGGGTACTTGACACTGGACTTCAGGCATTTTGGCATTTCCTTCTCCCCAGTCTTCCTCCAGACTCTGGCACCTTGATTTCTGAATGACATGCAAAATTTGCTTTCATCCGAAAAAAGTACTTTGGACCACTGAGCAACAGTCCAGTGCTGCTTCTCTGTAGCCCAGGTCAGGCGCTTCTGCTGCTGTTTCTGGTTCAAAAGTTGCTTGACCTGGGGAATGCGGCACCTGTAGCCCATTTCCTGCACACGCCTGTGCACGGTGGCTCTGGATGTTTCTACTCCAGACTCAGTCCACTGCTTCCGCAGGTCCCCCAAGGTCTGGAATCGGTCCTTCTCCACAATCTTCCTCAGGGTCCGGTCACCTCTTCTCGTTGTGCAGCGTTTTTTGCCACACTTTTTCCTTCCCACAGACTTCCCACTGAGGTGCTTTGATACAGCACTCTGGGAACAGCCTATTTGTTCAGAAATTTCTTTCTGTGTCTTACCCTCTTGCTTGAGGGTGTCAATGATGGCCTTGTGGACAGCAGTCAGGTCGGCAGTCTTACCCATGATTGCGGTTTTGAGTAATGAAACAGGCTGGGAGTTTTTAAAAGCCTCAGGAATCTTTTGCAGGTGTTTAGAGTTAATTAGTTGATTCAGATGATTAGGTTAATAGCTCGTTTAGAGACCCTTTTCATGATATGCTAATTTTTTGAGATAGGAATTTTGGGTTTTCATGAGCTGAATGCCAAAATCATCAGTATTAAAACAATAAAAGACCTGAAATATTTCAGTTGGTGTGCAATGCATCTAAAATATATGAAAGTTTAATTTTTATCATTACATTATGGAAAATAATGAACTTTATCACAATATGCTAATTTTTTTAGAAGGACCTGTATATATATATATATATATATATATATATATATATATATATATATATATATATATATATATATATATATATATATATACACACATTTACGTCCACATCATTTTATTTTGCTTTTGCCATATACGTAATGACAGCTCCACCTTGAATTTCAAACTCAGTTTTAATCTGATAGAAAGCAGTAAATAATGCAATGTCTTTCATGTCACATTTGTGTGGCCTGTATAATTTGGTGTGTGCATTTCTGCTTCAGGGTCCAACCTGCTTCTCCTTTCACACATAATCAACAGACAGAAGCCCTGCTAGCCTGAGGGTCATGTGAGGACCTCTCCGTGACCCCTGACCTCATCCTGAACCAAGACCCTCGAGTTCATCCACATCTGCGGCTGTAGAGAAGGTCACCGGGGAGTTTGCCTTTACTGTGACATAACAAGCAGAATGAGGTTTGTTATTAAAATGGCATAAAGTTTGTTAAATCAAAGTTTGTGATTTAATTAGTTAGAATAGCAGCAACAGTAATTATCTGCTTCACAAAATAATCACACATTAATTAGGCAGCAGGCTACATGCATTTTATTAGAATTACAAGAGCACTGTAATGTAAATCAAGCCCAAATTAGACTATTTGAAAATAGATTATATGAAATTCATAATGCGCTTTGTAGGCCATTATGTCTTTGCGTAGATATTTGTTACCACAGATAATAATTCAGTCAGTCAGTTGCAAATCATTAAAAATGTTTAAAACAACAAATAATAACATTTTCTATGAATCTGTGTTTGTAATAGATTATAAAAATATATGTTGTTGTTGTTTTTTTTGGTCAATATATTATTTCAATATTTTGGAACTAAACGCAGTACAGTCAATCAGTTACAAATCCTTGAAAATAAGAGATTAAAACAATAAATAATGAACATTTTCTATGAATCTGTGTGTATAATACATTATAGAAATATATATGTAATTTTTATGTTAATATTATATTATTTCAATATTTTTCAATTTCACGCAGTACAGTTAAATTAGATACAAATCCTTGAAAATAAATGATTGAAACAATAAATAATCAAATTTTCTATGAATCTGTGTGTATAATACATTCCTGAAAAATATATGTATTTTTTTTTTTGTCAATATTATATTATTTCAATATTTTGGAATTACACACAATATAGTCAATCAGTTACAAATCCTTGAAAATAAATAATTAAAACAATAAATGATAACATTTTCTATGAAATATATACATATTTATGTCAATAATATTATGATATATTATTTTCAAAATTAGCAAGAGGCCGCTTGCATTCTGTTATAAGGTATTATGATATGAATACTTTTATAATGTATTACATACTAAATTCAAAGAAATTCATTAATGTAATCATGTATTTTCGTGTCAATCAATTGTAAGTGACTGCATATTTTCCAAGAATCAAGGTCATCCCCACTGATAGGTTTCCCTGTATGTTCACTCTTTCTGATGAGGGCCAACAACTAAAAGACTCCTTAGTTGGCTAAGCAGTTTGTTTAAAAGCCCTAATGGAATATTCAGAGCTAATTCAAACGCTTTCTGATAACTTAAGACGGCTTGCGGTGTGATCTCTCTCCCTCCTCAAAATATTTGCCATGAAGGACTCGAGCTTTGAAATGTATAAAGTGCACCCATTCAGCGGAGCATATCTGTGAGTGCACATCAAAGTGCTGTGAAGTGCTCAGATCTGCTTTGCTCAGTGGAATATGTGTGGATGTGAGAATCTGCCTCTGTTATTGCGATTCAGGACATGAATCTCTAAACTAGCTTGATATGCACGCCTGTTATTTGTAAATACACTTCAAACATCTCAATGGTAGTTTGCAACACAGGGGAGTAAATCACATTTTATTTAAAGTATTTCTACTGTTGGATGTCCTCAGAAGCATTCTCGCCGTGTTACACCATCTCACTCAGCTCACAGCCCGTTCCCGAGCGCTTTCAAGAGGACATCTTGTTTTAAAAAACGGGATATTTACAGGTCATCAATTCGGTGGCACGTGTTCTGTTTAATGCGGTATTTGGATCTCGTGTTGTTCTCGCCACCTCAGATGCCCTGATGCTAGACACAAACATTCGGACTTTCCTTTTCTCTCTCCATCTGTCAGTCTATCTCTCTTTCTCACTCTCGCTTTCTGTGCGTGTATGTGTGTGCGTGCGCGTGTGTGTTTGTCTCTGGGACCGTTCTGTAATTCTGTACTGGAACAACGCTAGGATAATGTAGAGGGTAATGCCTCCCCGGAGACACACAGATGCTGGGTAACACCGAGTCCAAACAGCCCAGGCTCAAGCCTCCCAAGCGGGTTGCTGTACAAATGCAGCCTTTGATGTGTGATTTGGAGAGACCAGGGGCTCAGAACACTAGAGTCTTACACTCAATTCAGGTTAACCTGGAGCCAACCCCTGTGTGTGTGTGTGTGTGTGTGTGTGTGTGTGTGTGTGTGTGTGTGTGTGTGTGTGTGTGTGTGTGTGTGTGTGTGTGTGTGTGTGTGTGTGTGTGTGTGTGTGTGTGTGTGTGTGTGTGTGTGTGTGTGTGTGTGTGTGTGTGTGTGTGTGTGTGTGTGTGTTTGCCATTTTGCTGTCTTTTCTGTTAGGAAAGCTACTTTGAAACTGTACAAGCAATTACAAGCTATAAGTATTAAAGTTGATGTACTGCAGCACGGTACCCATTTAAAAAAAGTTGTTAGCTATACCACTAAGAAAAAGTAGCTAGCAAAGCGACACAATTGTTTTAAAAATACAAGTATAGCTTTTAATGCCATGTCAGCAGCTGAGGCTATTTTCATGGCAAGAATTGAGTTAAAATTTGTAATTTTTACTAGAATAAAAAGAAAAGAAAAAAAGAAAAAGAAAAGAAAAATACAGCAATTAAGATTTACTGGTCAAATTTTACTAAACGAAACTAAGACCTTAAGTGAGCTTAGATAACACTTGCATTAAAAGCAGGACAGTCCAATAAAAATATGTTTATTGGAAACTGAAAAGGAAAAATGTACAACTAATTAAGCAAGAAACAGTCTAGTTTGTTTTATTTTTACTATGTTGTTAAATATTTATTGTAGTATTTTTCATTTTTGTCTTTATTTATATGTATGTACAGTATAGGCTACTACATTTTTTAAATTATTGTTAGACATATTTCATGTATTTCATAACATATTTGATGTTAATATTTAAAAGGTTTTCACACGGAAATCTTTATAAAATTTTAAATTTTATAAATTATAATTGTATTTAATAAAATATTCTATTCTATAATATAATAATAATAATAATAATAATAATAATAATAATAATGAACATTAAATAACATTAAATGATTTTATTTTAATAAATATTGCACGTTATTAAATAATTAAATATTTTATGCTGTGTTTATAATTTTATTATAATTATGTATTTATAATTTTATTATAATTATGTATTTATAATTTTCTATAATATTTTACTTATAATATATATTGTTCATAATTGTATAAGATATATAAATAACTGGACAGGGAAGATATGAAATGACCATCTAAACAAACTGCAGATTAATGAAAAGCTATAGCACTGTTGTGTGATTGTCACTCTAATGAAAAATGTAGTTGTGTTAGTACCATCGCCAACAGTGGCGTTCAAATTGCTTGATGTGATTGGCCATTTGTGTTTGAGGCCTTTTGTGTCTCACCACGAACATTTTGCCCTGTGCAGTTATTGCGGCCCGTTAAAATAATTAGAGAATAAATAAATGACAATCAGGAGATGAAATGAAAATGTGATGGTGTGTTAAAAGGTGTAAAGAGGGACGGATTGGGAAGGACTGATTGGAGAAGAAAGGGTGTAGGATGAACAGAAAAAGAGAGAGATTCAATGTCCTCCAGGTGCCACTACTCGCATGATTTCATCTCAGGGCCATAATCAACCCTCTTAATGAAATACGTAATTAACATATTATAATTGTGGTAAGGATGGTTTTGACAGAAATCATTTTCCATATCTAATACTATGCTAATTTAATCTGTTCCTCACTCCCCGACATGACCCTCGCTGATTAAGTTTCATGGCAGATTTCTTCCTCTGCCTGCCATCGTGCGCGTGTGTGAGACGGAAAGTGTGTGCCTGTGCGCTTGTGTGAGCGGATGCGGCCGTTTATGTATGTGTGTGTGTGTTTGTACCTGTGTGTGTGTGGTCAGATCCTGATGGATGGACGTTCTGCTGAAGTCTCTGTCTCAAACATGGCTGTCAGACTGAGCTGGGACAGACTGCAGCAGATGGCAGAGACAGGCAGGAGACTGGAAGAGTTACAGCAGGTCTGCCCTCCTCCACGTGGGAGGCGGAGAGCAGAGGAGAGGAAAAAGGATTTTAAAGTTTGGGGGAAGAGAAAGGAGGGGGGCGTCTCTTCTGTTTCTCCCTTTAAAACCAGTGCTTGCAGGTTTACCATCAGCTCCTCCCACAGCTGTATACTGGTGGACAACAAAGGCCGTGCTACTGAGATAACATCAGTGGTGAAATTCTCAGATGTTAGCTCAAACGATGTTAAACAAAACAAACAAAACCACCGGTAGCTGTTGTTCTTATTTAGTAGATGACAATACACGTGACTGCTTTAAAATTCACTTTTGTGGTTTTGTCTGTGTATCATTTCTTTTATATCAATGTTTTTAAATATGCATTTATTCTATAATAATTTAGTTGGGTAAATTAGGATTAATTGGATATAAGAGAGACTAGGAGGCTAGTTATCTATAGTCTGTTTGTCTTTCATTGGAAGTACAGTATGTACTGCATGTGTTTTTGCGAATTGTACTTGATTGTTGATCCACTGAAGTAGGTTGTTACTTTTTTTAATGTGGGTGTATTTGAGTTCCTGTTTGAAAACAAGGCTGATAAAGATTGCATGACTGAAACGTTGTATTAAACTAATAGAATACTTTTTTTGACAGAGGACAACGTTTCCAAAAAACAATCCTCATTCACATGGGTCTGCGAAGATAACTTAAAAACTCTGTATTATGCATGCCAGGTCAGTAGTTGAAGAAATCACTCTGTAAAGAATAACTACGCGCCTATAGACTGAACATGTAATACGCATGTGGATGACGTCATCGTTTTCACAAATTCACGTTTCTGTAGTTTACACAGAGATGATAACGATATTGTTTTCAAAAACTTGCACTTTGAAACCCGTTTTCAAAAGTTTGCATTTTCAGACCCCTGTGTTTTGTAAATGAACGGCCAAAATGCATAAAAAGTTTTTAATTTTTAGTCGAAAACATTGTTGTGGAAACGGCCCCTGAGATTTAGCAGTATATGGGATTCATCTATTTTTGTTAGATTACTTAATACTATAATAATAATAATTTTTTTAGTTGCAGTAGCAGCACACACAAGTGTTTTAATGTGTCTGTATAATTTATAAAATAATATTTTATTATTTTTTATGTATACATATGAATTATAATTGAATAATATTATAAATAAATGAAACAAATTTGAAATATAATATTTTATATATCTATTTGAATATCTTTAATATTTAAAATGATTTGTTGTTGTTTTGTTGTAGCAGCAGCAGCGCAGTATGTTACTTTCATTACTTTGATGTATAAATAAACACTGTTTACACAGGTGAAGGAATCTCTCTTTAACCTTCATAAACGTTTTATTTTCTCTTTTCCTCTCCCTCTCTCTGAATCCAGTTGAGTTTTGTCGTGCTCTCCACAGCTGCACGGCCGTCTACGCAGCGGGCTTCTCTCTCTCTCCCCCTCATGTGCACTCAAAAGGTCAAGTAACGAGGGAGAAGAAGTGAAGGAGAAGTAACACGCAACAGCTGAGTGTGTGGGGAACGGGAGATGAGTGACAGCATGTTTGCCACTGCATAATGAGTGGTGCTCTTTCCGCACTCCGTAACTGCCTCCATGCCCTCAGGTGCGCTCAGGCCCAGTGACGCTTCACCTTAACTCCAATCAGACAGCACATCGAAGTTCTCCAGTGAGGTGTGGCCGTCCAGAGATGCCACTTAGTGTTGGCATCCCCCTGGGGACGCCTCGATGTCTTTTCCAGTCATTTGTACTGAGTAAATTAGACGCGGAGCTGACAATGTGTGAGTATATTTGCCCTGTTCTGACAAGAGGGTAAATCGCCAATGTCTACTGCTGCTCGCTTAAAACGTTGGATACATTATTTTTGTCTTGATTAAATTATGTTCGTCCTTGCTAATCGGGTCTATGAAACATCACTGTCTGCTATAAACATGCCTTGGCCCTTTAATTTCCCTTTGGCTATTTTCTTTTTTTTAAAGTAAAGTTTAAGATTATTATCTTGTCCATTTCTGGAATGCCTTTTTTTTTTTTTTGTAAATACACAAAATAAACATATACTTTGGGTTCTCAACTCTGGCCCTTGATGTCCATTTTCCTGCAGAGTTTAGCTCCATCCTTGATCCAACTCTCCTGCCTTTAACTTTCTAGTAATCCCGAAGACTTTGATTAGCTTGTTCAGGTGTGTTTGATTTGGGTTGGAGCAAAACTATGCAGGAAAGTGGACATCAAGAGCCAGAGTTGAGAACCCCTGCTATAAAGCCTACCGAATCATATCTTATAAGGCCTCTACATTATCAAACCTTGATGTCATCAAACCTTTAGCTTCTAAATAATAAAACCTTTAACTGATGTACACAATCTACTACATGCCTTCTGTTGTCTGATTGATAGTTCATAGGCCTTTTAGTATAATTCTAAGAACATCCTCCGTCAGGTACACGGGTACAGGTACTTTGTTATATCAATCATTAAAAATGATTTTTTAAATAAAATTGTTTGGACATCTCCCAATCAACATTGTATTCCATTGCATTATATGTGTTGTCCCCCACAATTAAAAATACAGAGCTTTGATCATAAAGCTAAGCATTTAAATGTCATCTTACCAAGAGATATTATCTCGATATTGTTTTCAAATCGATAGTGTTTTTAAAAGCTCACTGATTTACATTACATTTACATAAGAATTGCACCATTACGCAACAGCACCATATTGGCATATTTTTTTAAAGCTTTTTTTCTTCTTGAGTATGAGCTCCATTTTCTCCTATATCACCTATATCTATACTGTTCAATTAAAAAACAAAATAGATTGTTCTGACTATTCGTATATCAGGCTTTACAGGGTTAAAGTATACAAATACAAAGATAACAGTTTGATAACAGCTTTTTTTTGTTAAATTTCTTTACATAATTATTTAATTGCAAGTTGTCAGAACTTCAAAATGACTAGTCAATTAAATCCTTCCGGCATGATTTACTGGATTTAACCATCTTTTTTACAGTACAGTCACACACAGTTACTCTCTCTCTCTCATTTTTAATGCGAATGGAGTTTCTGCATTAGTGCGGCACATCTGCACCCGCTCTCTTTGATTGACAGGTGTACATGGATGCCACATCAGCTGCCAATACCTGGAGACAGTGATGTCACAATGGCTCGTCTCCCGGGAGACCCTGCTCTCTCGTTCTGTTTTCACACATGAAAGAAGCCATTTCAGGTGACAGGATATGGGGTGGGATAAAAGGAAAACATTTGGACTCCATGGCGCTCCGGGAAGCCTGAGGGTGCAGCTTTGATATCAAATGGATCCGCAGACATGATTAAACGCAGCAATCTGAAACCAGCACAATACTGGAGAACCAAAAATGTGGCACTGGACAGCTAGTCATTCTCTCTTTCCTTGTTTGATTGAACACTCCTGTCCTTTTTACTTTCCGTTCAGTCATAAAAGAGTGTGGGGTAAAGGAAAAGTTTACCCAAAAATGAAAATTCTGTCATTTTTCTCACCCTCACGTCATTCCAAAACCTGAATGGCTTCCTTCTGTAGAACACAAAAGCAGACATTTTGAATAATGCACTTGTCGCTCTTTTTTTATCCATGCAATTGAATGGGGAGCCTCAAAACAGACAAACAAGCGCCATAAAAGTATAAACAAAAGTGGTTCATATTACTTCCAAATCATATTGAGTCAACTTCTGAGTCACTGATTTGAATGTAAGAACCGGGGAGATTCTTGAACAAATTATTCAGGCTAGTTCAGACTTAAAACAATGATTCATTCACCACTTCTCTCAGGAATGTGGAAATTAATTTTCACTTTTGGGTGAGTTATTCCTTCAATTTAAATGACTAATAATTAATAATAATTAATAATATGTACATTTATAAGAACACTCAATAGGGTATTATATAGAGCCCTTTAGGGATCTTGACTCAGTTTGAAAGACCCTTTCATGCCAAAACGTTTCTATAAGGAAAGATGTCTTAAATGATTGCACAATACTTTCATGTTTAACAGTGACTTAAATTGTTCTAGTGATAAAGTATGTTTACGAGCTGTTTAATTCATAACATTTAATTAAAATACAAATGTATTAAAACTGAATACATTAATTAAAACTAAGTCCGTAAAATGATCTCATAATGGGAACCTAAGCTTCTATGAAGAGCCTGACAAAACCCTTAAAGTTTCTATATAGAAACTTTTCTTCAATGTGTGTATGCAACATACTAAAATACAGCCAATTGAGACAGACGGCACAATCCTATAATGAGTTATAAAGTTTTCTCTAGATTCCTTGTGGATTGAAGTTTTTTTTTTGGAGAGGTATTAGCTGCATAATTGAGTCTGTGAATACTTGTACTTGACGTATTCATTCATGTTAATTAACTTACAGCAAGTCACAAGGGAGTTGACTTATGAGGTAACAAAGAGATGTATTTAGCAGTGAGATCTACCCCAGGAACAAACAAAATCTCAGACGTATGTGTATGTATGAGAGCATGTGTTGCTATGTTGCCTCCAGCACTGTGAGCTGAATTTTATCAGAGTGTCACCTGTGTGATTAGTAGAGAGCAAGAGAGACGGAAATAAAGAGAGAGACAGGAATATATTTAGAGAGAGAGAGAGTAAATCAAAGACTCCGTCAAGCATAATCATAATCCATGTCCTACCATACCCACTGAAGATGCAGTGATATCGCAGCATGGCCTGTGAGGTCATTGTCATGTGTCAATCTCTAATTTCCTTCACAGCGGATCTCTTCCTCTGTGCCTCTGGATGTCTTCATAATCTAAAGCAGACATGATATTAACCCTGCGCTCAGCGATTCATATCTCTGGCGGTTTGTCGCCCTGAGGCTGAGTGGAATGACTGAAGTTATCAAACAACGCCGCCACCTCCTGAGGACCCCACCCTTGATCGCTTAGTAACAGCCATCCTATATTCCACCATGTATACACATTAACGTGTGTTAGAAGAACCACCAGTGCGTGGATAGTGAGATGATAAAACTGCATTTTCAAGTTTGAGGAACCATAATAGCATTACCATGGTCTGTTGATGGAACAACGGACATCTTTTAAAAAATAATGGTTCAACAAAAAGTTAAAAATCCTCATCATTGAGGTGAGTTCACAAGTAGAAGGAAAAGAAACTGAACACAAACTTAATTGGTTCTTGCGTGTGTTTAGAACAGGGGTTTTCAGAGGGTTGCAAGAAAAATGGCTTGTAAATTTTGTATTGTTGTTATTATTATAATAAATAATGGCTCATAATAATAATAAAAATAGAAAATTCTAAAATTATATACTTATAATATATATTTCTTTACAATATTTTAAATATATATATATATATATATATATATATATATATATTTTTTTTTTTAATAAATAAATAAAAATAATATTAATAATAATGAAAATAATGAAAAAAAAACCCAAATATGAATACCAGCATTTTACTTTACATACTAGATTTGGGGTACTTGGACGCACTCGGGTGGGCATGGACTCGCACAATAAGTAACAACATAAAATTACGATGGCATATTATGGCATTTAAGATATTAAACGTCTCCCACTCAATTTGAATAAGTACTTGGGCTCGACTTGACAAGGTGGACTTGGACCCAACACTACTAGATACTGTTTGGAAATCATGAGATTAATCACATATCTTTTATTCAATGGAAATGTATAGTTGTATTTATACCTCTGGGTTTTAAACATGGTGGTTAGAAATAATAAAATAGAAAAAGTTTTTTTACACATGAAAATAGATAGCTGCTCATATTTGGGGTCGAAAAAGTTTGAAAAGAAGACTTGGAATGTAGTACAAAGTCATATAGTTCACAAAATAATCAATTTTGTACTCCCAAAAAACAGATTTGAAGTGCCATGAGCATGATTAAATGATGACAGCATTTTCATTAATTTGGTGATCTATCCCTTTAACACGTTCTTGAAATGTTCATAGATTGCATGAACAGCATGATCAACATCTTAAAAGGGGATTAGGCCCCAAAAAGTGTCTAATTTCCCTGGACGCGACATCTCAATAATCCAGGCCTCTCCAGCCAGACGAGCCAAATGTACAGTTGTACAGAGAGTAGCACAGAGCTGTATGGATTGATTTAGAGCAGTAGTGCATTGAGCTGCAGACAGAAATATAGGTTTAGAGGAGCGGTGTAGAGTGATATACAGACCATTTTTGATTGGTGTTCCTGGGCACAGAAAGATGTAAAGCAGTGAGGAGAGGCGGGGAGTTGTATAGAGCAGTGTAGGGCAGTGTAGATCAGTGTAGTTTAGCACGCCTCCCTTCTCCCACTATCTGGAGCAGAGCGACAGACTGCCGGGCCCATGGGGCAGATTCTCTGGCATTCGTCCACACTGCGAGCCTGCTGGAGGAAAGAAAATGGAGCTCTTTGGTAAAACTGAAACCCCCCTTTTTATTTATTTTTTTGCTGTTATCTCCTTTTTTTTTTGCAAATGCATGTGCACTTATTTTTCTGTTCTTCTCTTTGCATAGTAATAGGACCGATAGATCTCCCTCATTGGACGAATTTCCAAAGTCAATTTTCTCTAATTATCATCCGTTCCTTTTTTTTTCTCCTTTTATCTCGCTTAACATCCCCTTTCTACTGTGCATTTATTCTCGTTATCTGATCCTTCCTGTCTCAAATGCGTCTCTGTCTCGTTTAACTCTCTGTTAAACTGTTTAAACCTTTACCACAGCCTTAAAAAACTCATCTCTGTTCATGGGCATGTTAACGCTCCTCAGCACATCTCTACGATGACTATGACCACTGACTTGGGTGGAAGTAATGTTTTTTGTTTTTTTTTAGCAGCTAAAATCAGAAGCAGATGGATTCAGGATGGCTCAAATTAGCCTCTCTCTCCTGTTCTGCTGTTGCTAAG
Organism: Siphateles boraxobius; assembly: GCF_051911475.1. Classification (NCBI taxonomy): domain Eukaryota; kingdom Metazoa; phylum Chordata; class Actinopteri; order Cypriniformes; family Leuciscidae; genus Siphateles; species Siphateles boraxobius. The sequence continues at coordinate 9,252,916 of NW_027508953.1, read as the reverse complement.
TAACAGTTGACAGACAAGGGGTGACAGGCCAGTGATGGCAGCGTTTGATGGCAATATGTCTTTGGCTCAATGGCTCCGAGCTAACATTGAAACAGTGCCTCATTTAAATCAGAAGGGGGGAGAGAGAGAGGGAGTGAGAGAGAGAGAGAGAGAGATAGAGAGAGAGAGAGAGAGAGAGAGAGAGAGAGAGTCTGTGAGCAAGCAGATGAGCCAAACCTACCACACACATAGCCAAAATTTGTCACTCATGTCATATGTGAGAATACAATCATGTTGCCATACGGACATCTGTTGTGTGCCAATGAAATATGTTGTGTTAAGGGCATTAACCAATCAGAATCTTGCCTTTCCCCAGCATACAATCACAGATTTGACTGTATTTTAAAACTGTCAGTCACACAGACCATCAGGAAAAACAAAAGGGATGAAAAACTAAAGAGAAAAAAGTTTTTTATAAACTATTATGTATCATGTTTTTATTGGTAAAATTGGTTTACGTCGATATAAAAAGGAAGATGCAATAGTCTTTTCTTCCCTATTTGTGATGTATATCCAAGTGAAAAGACTTCTCGGTTTTAGCATTCCATGTAAACTGCAAAGAATTACACTGGTTTTCTGATTTGTCACTCATGTAAACCTGCATCGTTGTGGTGGTATTTGTAGTCTTTATGTAGAAACTTGTTAGCAAAAGCTCAACGGTTTTAAAATCACGTTTGTGGCAAGTCTTTGTCTACTTCATGTTGTAAGACAAGTCTGTGAGTACCTTATATTTTACTGTATACTTTTGTTAGCCACTGTTTGTGCAGCTCAATGCATTCATTAAACGTTTTACTTGACATGTTACACATTGCACTTTTCTCCGAAACTATAGATGGCAGTGCAGAGATAATATCGTCTGATACAGCAATAAACCGCAGTAAATTGTCACAGTCACAAATGTCACAGCATACGTCAAATCTTTCTGTTTCAAGTAGGCTCACCCATAGACATAATAAATACATAGATGTCCTATTGGGCGCTGGATCGTAAGTCAACGGCGCCGCCATGTTGCGGAGGGCAACTTTCCCATAACTCTCATTACAGGAATTGAGAAAAATGCCTGCTTCGTGTGCTTCTTGGGGCTGTACAAATCGCAGCACAATTGAAAACAGGTCTCGGGAAATTACCTTTCACATAAAACTGTTAGAAAAGTATCCATTCATTTTGAATTAAACTTAAAGTAAAGTGTTAGCAAGATTCTTCAAACGATTTTTAGTTTTGCCTTGCACAGAATATTAACGGTAAGCAGGTTAAGAACAACCTGAGAATAAATAATACAGAAGAGTCAATAATAACAGCATTGTCATTTTTGGGTGAACGACTCCTTTAATTCCCAAAATTCCACATTTTCCTTGTGGAGTTCCCTTTCAGTCGCTCACGTTCGACATGACGTCGACGTCACGACTCCCGTTCCCTCCTTTAGTAACCAAGACGTTTTTCCCCTTCATTTTCAAGACTTTTAAATAATAAATTGAACGAGCAACTGCAATCATATGTTCCCTCATTTTATTTTTTATATTACTTTGAAGTACAATGCAATGCTTATTATATTCTGTGCCAGTGTGTGTCATTCTATAGCAATATAAAAAAGAGAGAGTCTGATAGAGATGATATAGAGGGAATAAGAAAGAAGCTCGGGCACAGTATTAGCTAGAGAAGGTTTATTATTCTCTGCAGCACTCAATCAAACATTGGCCCTATGAACAGAGAGTAATGCTAGAGAATCAACCTCAGGGCTTCTGTCTGTCTCTCTCTCTGTGTCTCTCTCTCTCTCTTTTATTCCTTACAGTGTGTGAGTGGTATCCATCTGTCAACTGTCAGTGCCAGTGAGAGATATCCAGAGCTGTCACATCTTGTCAGCTCTCTGAGCTGACGCCTTTTGCAGCTGCCTGGGCAGCACACACATACACACACATGCACTGTCCCTGATGATGGCCAGCATGCAGCCGCACTAAATGGGGAAATAATGTGGCTGAAAGAAAGAAAGCAGATAAAAGGCGTATAAAAAAAACGTGGGCCGGAAGAGCGATGGAGGCATGGCAGGAGCAGACAGATTGTACAGAGGGATGATGAGTCAGATCCAGGCTGTAGAACTCTGTGGATGGGAGACTGAGTTGGAGAACCATCAAAGTGCTGTGGACGGGGGGTTAGGCGAGGGGCAGCGGGCATACGGGCAGCGTGAAGAGGATTAACACAGAGAAAAGCTCAGAGATGGCTGTTTCAATGGCCACAAGATGAAAGGGGGAGAGCAGATATATGACAAATATATAGCCTGCCCCTCTTCGGCACACACTGGACGTCCGTTTCTCCTTCAGTCTGCAGATTAATGTTCTTGATAGAGTTTCTAAGACTCGCGTGACTTTGGCGTTAGTTTGAATGGCTGTTAAACGGCTTGATGTAGCTATTTGGCTCTTGTCCCAGCTCTTAAAATGATCTCCTTCTCCCTGTCTCCTTTCCATCATTAGTTCAGATCTTTGCAATATCTGGATAAATAAAAGGAAGATGGCTTCAGCTCCATCTCTATCTTTCCTCATCATGTTAAAAAATCTAAAGAATCTAAAGAGGAGGAAAGGATCTTTTCGAATTTCACTTCGATTTCACTCAACAGGAAGCAAGAAGTCAGGTGCCACACCAGGGGAAACAAAGATACAGCTTATGTTTAAGACGTCCATCTCTGGGGCCCAGATTTGAAAGATTAGTTCATCCAAAAATGTACATCCTGACATGATTTAATCACCCTTGTGTTGGACTGAACAAGTATGCTCTCATTTTGTAAAGTAGTAGGTTGCTTGTGTCTAGATTTTTTAAGTATAATGACATGAGATTAGTATGCTCATTTTTGTGGGGGTATTCTATCCATTTACAAGTGGAAAACCAAAGACATATGGTCAAGTGTTTAAATGAAGCATTCATTTTCTCTGGCTGACACAACATAATGATGAGAAGTACTGTGCATAAAATGAGCGGGTGTGAAAAAAAGAGATAATTAAAGATTGAGAGATGATGTTGATGTACATGTGAGGTTTGTGGCACTTGACAGTTTCCGCATTTGCATCTGCAACCTCAGCAAAACTGATCTTCACCACTCAGACAGAGTAGGTGTGTGCGTGTGTCTCACAATGGCTGATGTGGGGTTGGATGTATTTGATATTAAGGAGTTATTTATTTCACCCTAAAATGAAAATACTGTCATCATTTACCCAGATATTTTCTCAACTATCAAATGGCTTGGGAATATATAGGGTTGGGGAAAGTTACTTTTAAAAGTAACGCGTTACAGTATTGCGTTACCTCTAAATAAAAGGTTACTAATTGTGTTACTTAGATATTTTTATGGAAAGTAAAGTGTTGTTACTTTTGCGTTACTTTTTCTCTCTTGGGCTGGGCTTGCTTGTTTCTTTGTTTTTAATGACAAAAAAAAACAAAAGTTCTATTTTTGCCAAATGTAACCCCAAAAGTGATATGAATAATCCTTAGACTGAAGGAAAAGCAAATTCAACTGGAAACACAAACAAACCTTTTCTATGCAGCCATAAGAACACTTTTAATTTAGCAATTAAAAAACAAAAACAAATGTGATGTTTAACTAAAGTCATTTTTGTTTATTAGTACGGTTGAATTGGATCATGGAAGGTCAGCAGCAAACACTTTGCCTAATAAAGTGAGATTAAATGCATAAGTACACTTGTGTTATTTAACACATTTATATAATAATTGTCATGCATGAGTTTTCATTTAACTGGTTTTATGTATTTTGAGGAAAACTGAATCTGTTTTTGTGCAAGTGAGAAGAGTAAAGGCCTGCTTACATTTAGTCGAACTATAATAAGCATAATGTTTACACAGCGCATATAAGGTGTCTGCATTTAGGCTACTCCCGATTTTTTCTCAACCTGGGGACAGGAGAGGTGTCAGTCAATAAATGGGAAAACAATAAAAGAGCAAAATGGTACAGCAGGAAAAAGTAACTCAGATCATTTGTTTTAAATGTTAAAGTAATTTTACTTTACTAGTACTACTTAAAAGAGTAATCTGATTACAAAACTTGCCTAACTTGTACTTTACCGTCAACACTGACACATACGTCTCAATAGAGAAGAAAAGACTCGCAACGTTTAATAATGATACTATTATGCCCATTTTTTTGAGTGAACTATCCCTTCAAGGTTTCTGAAGATTTAACATGATGTTTTGTAAGAGTTAGAAAGTCTACAAGAAAGTAAGATAGATGTTGTTTGTGTGGTTTTTACGTGGAATAATGTGTGATTGTGCACATTTCCTTACAGGTTCACACACGCACCAGGAGGGATCTGAAGCCCACGCGACACAGACACCTCAACCGAATGTAAAACAAACACACTCGATTTCACTCTTCAAAAAGATGTTCTCCACCTTCAAAGCCTTACGACGAAAGCAGAGCGGAGCGCTCCAAAACACAGGCAACAAACAACTCGTTTATACATTCTCCTAATTCCTCTCCGACGGGCCTCGATGTCTTTCTTCAGCAACAGACTGTTGGGGATCACGGCTTCAACGTTGCGGTTTTAAGACTCCGCCGTCTCCCCTCCCCGCTCCTCAGCTTTCTCTGTGATAAACGCCGGAGCAAATTCAAAGCCAAACAAACACGGATTCAAAGAAAGATTTTCGTGGCAACTTAAGGAAAGCGTGCGTTCCTGACAACGTGTCGCCGGGGAGTTTGTTCAGTCGGTGCTCGCTCAGATAGACCCTGGCTGTTCATCCTGAGCAGGGAAGTGCATTTGCTTGATTATCATTAAAAAAAGAGAGATGATGTCTTCAGAAGTCAGCGGGGATATTTATCAGACTCGCAGTTGGAGACGTGATGGCGTGTCTCTTCTAATAGAACAGCCTCAAGGCTCTGGGCCTGTGTGCGCAGGTTATGATCCCATGAGAAGTGAATAAGTAAAGCGCTGACTGATCACATGTATTTACTTCATGCCTGCCTTTTGTCCTGTAATGAATATCAATGAATGAAAAGACAGATGCGGATGAATAACTTATGCTATTAGATGGCATACTTATTCAAATGAACATTACTGCAGCATAAAGTAGTGTAGACTATACAGTCCCGGCGCCAGGACAAACGACTTGGGGGTGCTTTTACAATTCTTAAGGGGGGCTTACCATGGGGGGGCGGCGGCCTCCGCACCGCTTCACTAAAGATAGGTGCTAAGTCTATTTTCAACGGACGCCGCCTCCAAGCCGCACCGTAATACAAAATAAAAGTAAATAAACACTGTACATTTTAAAAATAAACACCCTGTAAGAACTCCCAATTGTATTGCACACCAATATATCCTTGGTAGAAACCATAGACTGTAAGGTAAAAACTCAAAAATCAAGAAAAATCACATCGGACAGGCAAATCACATGGTCTCGCGCATCCACTCGCGTTGCTTCTGAAATGCTCCTGGTGTGAGTTGGCACCGCGTGGAGGACAGAATAAAATCTTGTTGGAGCCGTAATGCACTGCAGACGTGTGCAGTGTACAAAAGGGGTAAAGTCGAGAACAGTTCAGACGGTTCTCGTTTATAGTTTATAGTATACAGCCTTCTCTTAAACTAGCCAACAGACCAGGCTGGTGTTAATAGTTTGTTGTTGAAACATTGTTCACAACCCATTTTGCTTTTGTTGTACGAGAGCCTATTTTTGAGTTTTGAGTATACTTTATGAGTAAAAATCATATTAAGTGAGAACAAATGGATGCAGGATATTTAATCTATCTGGAATTTGTGATGTAAACTTAAAGGAAAGGCTTTTCATCAAATTGTTACATTTTGATAAAATTGTTTGCCTTTGAAATGTGCAATTTTAAATAACATTGTACACTGAAAAAAAAACCATATGATCAGTAAGTTATGACAACATATGTTTTTGCATTGCTGTAACTCAATAAAATAAGGTAAGAAATTATAAAAGTTATACTTATAAGTAATACGATTCAACTCATTTTTTAAGTCACATTAATGCAATTAAAGTTGAAGTGACTTAAACATCCAAGTTGATAGTACTTAAAACTTTAAAGCAGCAACATTATTTTTTTTTATTTTATTATTTTTTTTTTTTTTACAGTGAGTGTACCAATAAATCATACACATTAAGGCCAGGAATGTAGATTAAGAAAAAAAAAACATGGTAGATTTTCCTAACCATGGTAATTGTTTGGGACTAAATTTAAGATCACACTTTTTGTGAACGAGAAATGAATTTAAAATGATGTTATTTAAGTTAGCAAGATTTACAACGATTCCCTTTTTATTACGACGTGCATTCTCTTGCAGACTAGACTGTGAAAGCACCATAAATCACTCTATTTTTATAGGTGTATATATATATTTATTTTGTTTCCACAACATACTTTTACTGCTTGCTCAAACTTCACACAAAACAAAAGGAAAAACAACATGACCTGTTATCAGTTGTTATTCAAAATCCCATACCTGTCTAAAAGCAAATGTTCAGACAAGAAAGAGAAGCTCACAAAGACAGAGAGGAGGGAGCGCCGCAGGAAAGTTCCACATGCAATCTTTTTTGTTTGTTTGCGATTGTAAACGCAGTTGTGATGAAATATTGATGCTCCCTTCCAAACTGTCTTGTAAGTCGTCTCCGTTCTTTCAGGCTTTCCATCTGTAGCACCTGAGGAAGAGGACGGGAACGCCTGGCTGTCAGGAGAGATGAGCTCAAGCTCTTTGCGGCAGGCTGTCAAATGCGACACATCCTCTTCAAGAGCAGACACAAGAGCAAACTTCCGTTACTCCTCCATCGTTGTCTCTTTCTCTATCTGTGTCGCTGTTCCTCAATCTCTATCTTTCTTTTTCTCGCTGTTCTTCTCCTTTTTCGCCCCTATACTGTTTGACAGTAGGTAAGACTCATGTTTCATGACCTATGGAAACTGAGGCATCCATCATTTGTAGGTAATGTGACTCACCAAAAACAATCCACTTTCTTGCTCATTAGGGCACAAATACTTAAAAGGGATCTAAAATGTGATTTCTGCCATACTGTTTTAGACAAATAGCTTTTTACCTGCAATAATCATGCTACTTCATTTTTCAGTGATTTTTTTGAAGCCATTTAAAATGAAATGTTGCAATGAAGCTACATTTGATACAGCTGAATCTTCAGGATATCCCCTTTTCTGTTTTGGAACAACATAAGGGTGAGTAAATTATGAACATTTTAAATGGTTTGGTCTTTCCCTTTAAATTATAGGGAAACTATATATATTGCAATATGAACAGATTAAAATATAAATTAATTACAAACAGACATGGAACAGAAATGAAAAAAAAATCTCTCCTGACATCTCTCTATTTTCTTTGTGCTCTCCATTAAATTACTGCCGACTATCATTTGCAAAGTGTTGTTTGGCATTTGTGTTTTTCTCTATTGGCTTTGCATGCTTGGCTAGCTGCGCTTGAACCTCTCAGCAGAAGAGACCTAGGCCTTTTTTAATAAGGTCCCTCATGAGAAATCTTCCTCATCTGAGCAGGAGCATGTCTAGAGGGCAGTTAAAGAAGAGAAATAGAAGAGGTAACAAATAAAAAGATGAGGAGATATAGACAGAAAGGAGGAGAGACTGATGAGGGAAGGGGAAGAACGTGATGCGTGATTGAGTTTGTGCATTTTGCCTCTCTGAGAGGTGAGAGCTGCTCTATCAGGGGACAGGAAAAAGCATTCAGAGTGTGACATGTTTGTCACGGTGGGCGACATTGGCATCTGTCACGCAACCTTTGGCAACGCTTGCAATAACGGAGAGTTCCAGAGAGTATGAGACAAAAGGAGACTTTGAAAATGAGAGAGATTTCAGAGGTGTGTTCCAGTCGTAGTGCACAAGCTCAAGGGCTGCAGTGTTCACAGCAGCCTGTCCTGTCTGGATTAATCCACGCATAATGGCCTGAAGTTTGAAAATTAACAAAGATAATATACATAAGAGTAAAAAGAGATTCCCTTGTTTTGCATTAGCAATACGATGGTATTCACATTTGGCACTGTGTGTTCTTGAATAGGACAAAAGAATCAGAATGATCTTCCCTTCCAAATTCATGGAGAGGGGGAGGAGGGCTCCCGTCAGGAGGGAGGCATGGCGCGCTGGTCAGTATATCAGGGAGTTTTAATTAACAGCTCAGTGATGAGGATTGAAGCAGCCCTCATGCCGTTTACCACTCTACGGGACCGGATCAAACCAAACTGCACTGCAGAGTGGGGGGTGGGGGGGTTGGGGATTGGTAAGTGTGAGAGTATTAGAGCATTCAGAAAGTACCATTATGTAACTGAACATATTGGACAAAATCATTGTCCAGGTCCGACATTGTCCAGGTCTGTCATAGAATTAATATATTATTATTATTATTATTATTATTATTATTATTATTATTATTATTATTATTATTATTCAGTATAAACAACTAAAACTACAACTATAATCTAACCATTAATAAGAAATTATAACAATAAATGTTAGTATTCATAATCAGCATAAGCAACTTAAACTACATCTAGTTTAACCATAAATAAGGATATTAGTAATAATAAATATTATAATAATATGAATAGTTAGTTGTATTGGTTTAAATTATTATTATTATGTATAACAACCACTGTATAAACAATTAAAACCTCAATTAGTGTAACCAGAAATAATATTAATAATATGACTCTAGTTGTAGTTTTATTTGTTTCTATTATTATTATTTTGTTATTGTTATAAAGGAAAGATAAAAATGTAAAATTAACTTTAAAATAAAGTCTTATACCTGACTGATTAAGCATGTTTGCTCTAAATCTTTCTTGAAGTAATAGTAATTCACATTGTATTACACTATTAATGTTGTTCTGTGTCTAATCATCCTAAATGGTTTAAAAAGTAAATAATGCCGCCTCTCTCTCTCTCTCTCTCTCTCTCTCTCTCTCTCTCTCTCTCTCTCTCTCTCTCTCTCTCTCTCTCTCTCTCTCTCTCTCTCTCTCTCTCTCTCTGATGAACAGCTCAAGTCAGCCATCTATAAAAGACTGGCACTGAAATCAGCGGCATTTGCATACGGTAATTATTCTGCGAATCAGGCTACCTTTATTACTACCACAGAAATCTACTGTCAGCAGACACACATACATCACTGCACCGGGGACGTACAGTACGTGTATATCTACATTACTGCTCGATCCAGAAGAGAAGGATGGAGGAGACACTTACATATACACATACTTGTAGTACATTGTATTGTAAAACATGTGTGTGTTTGTTTAATTATTGATATATTTGTAATGCCAGTGGGTTTATTGAATTCCTAAATACCATTACCATATTCAGATAGCTGGTTAGCTGTCATTAAGAAGATGTTTTCTTATCTAAAGCTGCACTTGTGTGCTTGCTGCTACACCTATTAAGCTATACGATTCGAGAGGCTGTGCAAATGGCCTGCAAACCATTCAGCCATTAAATATATACTTACAATATAGCACGGCCGGGTGCCGTATTGCTTTTATAAAACTTTTACTAGAATTGAAAAATATTAAGGACACACATTTTTACTGAAGTATTCTGCTAGAATACTCTGCTACCTTATATAATTTACACCAGTGTAAAGATGTTGTGTGCTCAAACACACAACAGTGCATTTCTGTGCATTGTTCATTGCGCATATTTCACATACAAACAAAAATATGTAGTTTGCAGTCATTGTCACTAATGGTGTTTGCTGTGTGTGCCCTGGAGACGGCCTGATCATTTACTGACAACATCATTATCCGGAGCTTATTGATCCCGTCATACTGCTGGGAACAATAGCGCACACAAATACACACACACACACACACACACACACACACACACACACACACACACACACACACACACACACACACACACACACACACACACACACACACACACACACACACACACACACACACACACACACACACACACACAGTCACTGCCTTGCTTTAATTAATAATTAAAGTGACACTGTTCATTTCAGAAATTGTCAGTAAACATCTTGCTCATGTTTTTATTGTCGTCAGCGTTAAACACAATCATTACAGACAGTCGAACTAAGACACAATATCGTATATATTCTGCCGTGACTTAGTCAGATATTGCGAGATCTGTCAATATCAGGGATAGCCTGATTGTCTGCACTGTTGTGTGACCATCAAATCACTGGCCTGCGGTGACTATACATTCAAGTTTCATGCATTGAAAGCCTTTATCAGGAAGCATCATTTGGACAAAGCCGTTTCATAGATTTTTGTTTTGTCGTGTTGTCATTTGAATCTTCAATAGTAATTTAATATAATGAAAGTTCAATTTATGTGAGGCATAATGTACAGTCAGTCGGTTATTATTACAAAATGCACCCAGACAGGGTGATCAGAGCCATGCAATACTCATATGTCAATATTCGCAGAGATGTTACATTATTACAACAGACGAGCTAAGGCGTTGAGTAGAAAAACAAAGTGTTAAAAGTCAATATATTGTTGCTACCCTAAGATAATAGTTAAATAGTTATGTCTTTGTGTGTGGTTTGGAAAGGTGTGTTGCATGGGGGAAAGTGGGGTGAGTTGTGCCAGTTTTTACTCAAAGTGACTTTAAAGTGAGGCCATGATAGTAATGCCTTCAACTTAAGGATGTACATATTTCAGGATGTGGTGCATCCCTGAGAACAATAACTTTGGGTCTGAAATAAATTGTTTCAGATATATAGTTTTTGGGAAAAAAGTGGTCTTGTGGCACAACTTGCCCCTGTTTCGGGGGAAGTTGTGCCTTTGGGGGGAATACGTTGGGGTAAATTGTGCCAGTGATTTCTGAAGTAAAACAGAACATTTTAATGTTATGAACTGTAATGCTATATGAAAGCAAGACAAATTCAATACAAAAATACTAATTTAAGGTTTATTTGGATATTGTCACCCTATTAAACTGTTGGAACAAGTCAACTTAAATACAGAATATATGATATTTGTGAATGAAGGCTTTGGCAATAGATGCCTGTTGACATACATAGAACGCTGTCTGTCAATTATGTAACATATAGGAATAAAGTGACTAGGCTGATTTCTAAACATCCTATTGTTACTTAGGCCACTTGAAAACTTAATAAAACTTCTCTTTAATAACATAGTGCAAATTCAAAACTGAAATCAGTGTTAGTCATTGTTCAGTGTTAATTAAACAAATGGCAGGTTGGCCTAAGTCAAACACTGATGAGGCATGCCCATATCCTCACTTCTCCAGATTATCCCCTGTGAGTATGTAGGTCTAGGTGGTCTGGCCTACTACTTAACATCCCACTATTCAATGCTCTAGGGGGATATAAACTTCTGCTCCCTTCTGCCTGTACCACCAAGTTTTGGTCTAAAAGAATGTCACATAGTTTAAGCGCTAAAATGTAAGAGTACAATGTACAATTACAAATTAATAATATGTTGAAAATAATTATAAGTGGGGGTGCCACTGGCACAATTTAACCCAGGCCCTTTGGCACAAATCACCCCAGACCCACAAGTTTGAAAAACTAGCATGATCCAGCAGTTAGGAGCTAACATCATGCTAACTCTATAGACTCATTGTGTGTCCTGCTAAAGCCCTAAAACATGTGTGAAATGTTTTCAAACTTGTCAATAATTGTTCAGACACTACAATCAAAAAACCTTAATCATAGAAATTTTACTTTGAAAGGAAAAAAACAGTTTTTTGAGCTAAAATGTGCTTACATCTCATGTCATGTGTCTCTCTTCTTTGGAGGATATGTAAAATGGATGGCTTTTCAAAATTATGTGGTCACATGACCAATTTCTTCTATGGTTTTCCTCAAACAAGGGGTGGATCAACTTCCCCCCTGGCACAAATCACCCCACTCTCCCCCTTATATGTTGTCTGTAGCTCAGGGGGATTAAATGACATTTTTTTAAATAATTAATTGTACAAAATTAAAAATTTATATAGTTTATATAATTATAACATTTTGACGCTAATCTATTAGTTAGGACTGTAGCTCAGTGTTTCCCATAAGATGAGCCCCTGTTTGTTTTCAACACGTAAAGGAGGCACACATGCACTCGTCACCATGCAGAGTAGTGCCTCACTGGACTTATTATGGGATTGCATTACTTTACAGTCTGCCCTGAGTCCTATATTGCCTCAGCGTTCTCGCTTGAAACCTGTGCTCATGGGACTCTGGTCTTACTATTAATACACACCGGAGAGTTTTGCTAACATTCATTTACTTTCTCTCTCTGTCTCTGTCTCGTTCTATCTATTCCACATAGACCATCTCTCGGTTTTCTCTCTCTTGCTACTATGAATATATTTGACTATATATGTACTCTGCTTCATTTGTTATCACTGTAACACATTTTTTGTAATTTATTGAAACGATAAAGTATGCTTAATTTTAAAACCTGTTTGTTGGTAAACGGTAAATCTAATTTATACTTAATGAGAGAATACACAAATGAATACATATGTGAACTTGTAAATTGGTAGGCAACTAATTAAATGTGCTGCATAAGACTTTTCTTGGTTATGTTTCTTACTTTAGCTATCAGAAATGTACATTGGGATTGTACCGTTTATAAGTTTGCAGTTGGTAAGAATTTTTTAATGTTTTTGAAAAAAAGTATCTCATTCTTACCAGAGTAGTATTTATTTATTTAAAAAATACAGTAAAAATGGCCACATTGTGTTAAAAAAAATAAAGAACTGTCTTCTATTTTAATATGTTTTAAAATATAATTTATTCCTGTGATGGCTGAGCTGAATTTTCAGCATCATTACTTTAGTCTTCAGTGTCACATTCAGAAATCATTCTAATATACTGATTTGGTGCTCAAGAAGCTTTTATTATAATCAATGTTGAACACAGTTGTGCTGCTTCATATTTTTGTGGAAACCGTGGAAACTTTGATGAATAGAAAGTTCAAAAGAACAGTATTTATTAGAAATAGAAATATTTGTAACACTGTAAAAGTCTTTACTGTCACTTGTGATCAATATAAAGAACATTTGCTAAATAAAATCTATTAATGTCTTAAAAAATTAATCTTATCTTAAACTTTTGAACGGTAGTGTATGTTTCATTTTACATCTAGTTGATGGATTTTTAAAAAATCGTTTTATTAACACGAACGATGCTATCCAAATGTTTATTAAAGGAAAGGCCAACTTTAATTCAAAATGCTGCCTTTTATTGTATCACCTGGATAATTTATAGGTGTATTGGTATTTTTAAAATCATTAGGCAGATAGTTTAGTATTTTAATTGTATACCAATGCCTGAAACATTGTCGTCATATTTTCTGTTTTTTACTGTAAATTACAACAGTTAACAATTTTTAATGTGTACTCTCTCTTCTCTCTCTGTATCATGTTTTCTTTCTCTTTTTTTGCATTTGTGCTCTTGTTCATTTGTGCTCTCACGTTCATGCTCCCTCGATCCTCTTTTCTTGCACTCCGTTTGTTCTTGGATCTCTCTCTCTTTCTCTTTCTCTTTCTCTCTCCTCTAAATGGGAGAGAGGAGAGCTCATGGCCTATATAGAAATCCCAGTGGGAGTGTATGAATCGCAGATCCTCTCTGAGTAGCTGTTTTGTCATGTTTTATATCATTCAACTAATAAAAGGCAACTCCGTTTACTAACGACTCGGTGTCCCAATAGAGCATTGTTCTAAATGTACTGCAAACACAGTTGTTTGCTTCAGAACATGTTCTCTCTTTTTCTTTCTCCCGATTTCCCCTTTTTTGCGCAATTTGCAGTCACGCTCTCTTTCTCTGTCTCACTCTCTGATTTTCTCCCTCTTTAAAGTGCAGTACTGAGATAAAGTGTAATTGAAGAGTACTGAGCTGCCATCCTGCCAGATGAGGAGATTTGGCTCTGGAGAACGAGATCTTTAGAAACATGCTTGCTTGTGCAGTGGAATAATCTTGTCCTTTTGTATGTACAACTGTTATGTGAGTTTTGTGCCGTTCCTGATTGGCCGGTCTTTCAGTCCTCCAGGGCATGGTCAAGATCCGCTTTCTGAAATGGGCTATGATGTCGTTTGCCCTACAGACTACATTCATATGACTTGTCTGATTATTTGCGAAGCAACAAACCGATGTGAAACCTTTCTGAAAGACGTTAAACAATATTCAGTCATTCCCAGAGGAAAATTGTTTTGCTCTTTCATGGCTGAGGATATGTAATGGCGTTCTCAGTTATGTTTCCTTTAACCTTTTACTTTGTTTCAGATGTTTTTCCTCTCTTAAGTGCATTTTAATATAAGTAGTTAATACCATATGGCAACTGTCAAAATGATTGATTGACAGGTGGGCGTGGCTTTCCTTTGATCTTCCCCCGCCCCGTCCGGTTCCTCCCCTTCCTGTCCCGCCCATTGTCCCGCCCCTTCCGGTTCCTCCCCTTCCTGTTACCTTTGACCTAGTTCCGCCCCTTCCTGTTACCTTTGACCTAGTTCCGCCCCTTCCGGTTACAGCTTATGTCAAAATGATGGATGTGTGACAGTTAGTTTGGTCGTTTGAAGTTCATTTGATCAAGAAAAGGGAGGTATTGGTCTTTGATATTAACATAAGCTTTGATGTTACAGTTACAAAGTGATGTGACAGTTAGTTTGAGATGTATTGGCTTTGATGGTGACAGTTACTTTGATTGTTTGAAGTTGGTGTTTTGGTCACCGCATCCCTGAGCTTTATCAAGGGGAGCTGTGAAAGTGATAAGAAAAAAATGTACAACTATTCACTGGACCAAGCATTATGTTCATTTAAATAAAATGGTGAAAGTTTATCTGTTCTTTAAAAGAATATAAAATAAAACCTCACACAAAAAGTTTAAATAAAATGGAGTCACAAAAATATTCCAAACAGTTAAAAATGTATTAGAGAGTTGAAGAAAAAACATACAGCTTATGTAAAACCTCACACAAAAAGTTTAAATAAAATGGAGTCACAAAAATATTCCAAACAGTTAAAAATGTATTAGAGAGTTGAAGAAAAAACATACAGCTTATGTAAAACCTCACACAAAAAGTTTAAATAAAATGGAGCCACAAAAGTATTGCAAACAATCCAATGTATGAATGATCTGACTCTGTCTCAAAAACATAGGGAGCACGCGCGTCTATGTGTGTGTGTGTGTGTGTGTGTGTGTGTGTGTGTGTGTGTGTGTGTGTGTGTGTGTGTGTGTGTGTGTGTGTGTGTGTGTGTGTGTGTGTGTGTGTGTGTGTGTCAAAGCAGGAATTTCCCCTCCCTCCGCATTGCTGAGGACCTTGAAAGTTTATCTCACACAGAAGTTGAAAAAGCATTATGTTCATTTAAATGAAATGATTATAAAATTTACATTTAGTCATTCACAAATATTTGACACTGACTCAAGTTGAAAAACCATGCTGTTCAATTAAAAGTATATAAATTAAACAAAAATAAAAATCATCTTACTGTTTCACCGTGGTTGAAAAAACCCCACAAGTGTTTCCCCTGAAGGCTTTTCTCTCTGTCACACCAGCCTGTGGCTGGCCTGGTATCTGTTTTTGTGACACGTTCCTGAGCCCATTGAAAAGCATTGTGTTCCTTTAAAAGTGTATAAATTAAAATATATCATATATAAAATAAATAGTTTACTAATTTAACTAAAGTTGAAAAGCATGTTGTTCATTTAAAATCTTACTAAATTACTGAAGTTGAAAATCATGCTGTTCATTAAAAAAATCTTACTAAATTACTGAAGTTGAAAAGCATTCTGTTCATTTAAAATAAATAATTTACAAATTTACTGTACCAATTATGTTAGATTTAGATAAAAATAAAATCATCTTACATTTTCACCAGGGTTGAAGAAAAAAAATCACACAGGTAGTGCCTGCCAGCATGGACAGTGTGCGTGACAAATAAGTGATATCATCGCTGTTTTCGAACCACCGGTAATAAATTACTTTTAATTCATAAGACTTATTTTCAGGAGTGACAGTTATCAAAAGGTCTGCCTAAATGCTGGGAATGTGAATTGGCCTTGAACCTGAACAGTTCCATTCATAGAGTACTGAAAGAATATAGTGGACACACAGCTCCGCCGTTTTCCCATAGTTTTCCACAGGCTCTTACTGTAAAAGGCTATAAAATAGCCAAGACACATGGTCGTGTGCCATACCCCATGTCTGGACCAAAAACTTTTGCACCCTCTCTTCTATGACCACCTCATCAAAAATGCAAAACAGTGAGTACTTTCTCTATAATTAATTTATGCTACGGTGCTGTTTATCTGTAATATGCAATGATGTTTAATCTGAAAAATTGTTTATACATAAGGAAAAGACGGTATAATTCATTAGTGGTGATACAGATATTAAAATGTATCTACTATATTAATTTATCAAAGTGGTTTAAAAATATGGAGCATTGTATTATGATATTGATGTGATACAGATATTAACATGTATCTACTATATTAATTTATCAAAGTATGATTTTTTTTTAAAAAATATGGAGCATTGTATTATGATATCGATGTGATACAGATATTAACACGTATCTACTATATTAATTTATCAAAGTATGATTTTTTTAAATATGGAGCATTGTATTATGATTATGTATTATGTTTTTTTTTTAAACCATATTACAAAAGTATCAGTTTAACATGACTGTTTTACAGCAATGTTTATTTTGCATTATGCTATGTTGTTTTAACTGTTGTATTTTTTATCCGATGTAACTAAAATCTGCAGCATTGTTTATTTAAGCTGCGGGGTTTCCATAAAGGACCTTAAAATAAAATGTTTTGGATTTATTCAGTTTTAAATCTTATTTAGAGATTATTTTAGTCAGACATGCTTATATGTGAATAGGCCTATTTAATTCCTCTTCAGTTACTTACTTCTTAAATTTTGCTAGGTTACTTTTTAATTCTTCTTTTACTCTGTCTTTGATTTTAACTTTTAGCAATTTGCATGATAAAATTGTTTAAAATGTAAGCTATAAATATGAATGGCATAATGTGATAACCAAAATATATAAAAGTCAAGTCAAAGCTATTTATATAGGCTAGCACTTTTCATTGCCATTTAAAATAACATGGTCTTTCCTTTTCTCTCTAGAGACAGCAAACACTGCAGGACAATCAGGCACCCAAGTAACATGTTAGTATGGTTTATATTTTATTTTTAATGAGAAAACATTATAGAGTGCAACAGGCGGTATCTGGGAGTAAAAACATTTACTTTCTCCATACGGAAATTAATTTAAAAGACAGACCTACTGTGAGCTAAGAGGTTGTTAATACATGGTATTTGCTTCTGATCAAGCCTTCAGCTTATTTTTTTTTTGTAATTAATCATGTTTTACAGTTGAACTCCAGGTGAATACTACATTACCCATGAGCCATGATGCTGTAGTGAAAATTATGTCAAACATAGTTTTTAAAAAAAAAAAAGCAACACACTCCAAAATAGCTCTGCCCCCTCCCATGAAGCACTGCGAATGACATAATCTCCCTACCCTCTCAAAATACTGAAATGTTTGTATAAGCTATATATGCGTATTTATATATAAATATATATATTTTTTAAAATCACTATGGGAAATAAGAATGAAAAAGGGGTGGGGGAGGCACTGTTGCACTCTATGTATAATGAACAATTGACAGATGAACTGACAGATATTTTATGTAAACAGGCAAAATCTCTGCATCTGATGGTGGCCATGTGTTTTCACCGATCATAACTGGTTTAACTCTTGGCTCCTTTGAGATCAACATGACTTCTGCCAAATCAAATGTACCGGCACATTGTAAGTGTAATAAAACAGTTTCGCCTATGTATTAAATTAATCTTAATTAACCAGTCCGAGTTAACTATTTGGGACCAATTTTAAGGAAGGTTACATTCTGGTCTAACAGTGTCATGTACAAATTTGCAATACAGAATTGTTTTGTGTTTTTGGTACTATTGGATCGAGTTTTGTAGAATTTATTTTATGTGCTGTCCTGCTCCTGGATTATTCAGACTCAGAATTGTAACTATTACTATAGCCTTTATCAGCCATTTATTTTACTGCAGACTTATCAACCTTATTTATTTACTGCAGATTTTATCAAAGCAACTAATTAACTCAATTCATGGCAGCAATAATTAAAGAAGAAAAAAAAAGAAAAAAAAAGAAAAAAAATGAACAATTGACAGATGAACTGACAGATATTTTATGTAAACAGGCAAAATCTCTACATCTGATGATGGCCATGTGTTTTCGCCGATCATAACTGGTTCAAGCTCCTTTGAGATCAATATGACTTCTGCCAAATCAAATGTGCCAGCAAATTGTAAGTGTAATACACGAGAAACTATTAAAACAGTTTTTGCGTATGTAATGTATAAAATTAATCTTAATTAAGCAGTCCGAGTTAACTATTTGGGACTAATTTTAAGGAAAGTTACATTCTGATCTAACAGCATCATGTACAAATTTGAAATATTTTTGGTACTATTGGATCGAGTTTTGTAGAATAAACCCAGATTAATTTATTTTATGCGGTGTCATGCTCCTGGATTATTCAGACTCAGAATTGTAACTATAGCCTTTTATTTTACGGCACTTATTTATTTTACTACAGATTTGATCAAAGCCAAATACTGTCCAAAAGGGACGACTGGGAAAGAAGAGAAACAGGTCAATACAAGGTTAGATTCAATCTTTATATTCTTTCCCATTTTGCCTTCATTTTCCTTTTCCTGTTTTAATTTTTCAATTTTTATATTCTCAGATCATCAAGGGTTTCTGAAAGCAAACACCAGTCAGTTGGTCGAAAAAATGAAGAACATTGATTCAATCATTGACAATCTTGATTGCTCAATGAATCAGTTACAAATGTGCGAGCGAATCCAACACGAAGACGAGGGAACCGCTGGACTATGTGAATTGTGAAAGCATTTTCAACGACCTGGTCAACGCTTTGTTCAAGCATGAAGAATCTCTCATGAAGAAACTGCAATAACCACTGTTGTAGCCTATTGTTTGGCATTATGCACTTAAATAGTTTTTTTTAAATAAAATGTTTTTAATAATTGATTGGTGATGGAGTTTTAATTTTTGTATTTAGAACCAAGTATATTGCACAAGTAAGAAGAAACCAAACTGGCCATATAATGATATATTGCACATAATAAACAATGGCAAAATTTGTATTCCTTAAAAAACAGGCAATGTTTGAGAACCCTAATATTGGTGTAATCTCTGCGAGGTATCAACCACAAACGCAAAACTTTGTGGTGGGTGATACGGGCATAGCTTTACTAAAGGAAAATATTATGGAAGTAATTTTCAAACTATATTTTATTTATTTATATTATGGTTTTCATGTTGATTTAAAGTTTTTGTTATTAACTAATACCTTTATTTTTTACATCCAGCACAAAATTTTGTTCAAAAATCGTTCTCTGACCCCAAATAATCAGATAATGTTGTGTTCACAATCTATAATTAGATATTCTCCTGCTTAGTATGTGTGTAAATAGTTGTGCTTAAATATTTGGATGTATTTTTACAAGCCAACATATTTTGTCACACTGTAGCGATTTTTATATAACATATTTTGTCACACACTTGTAAAGACTATGGCCTACCTTTAAAACATAATCTTTATACAGGAATCACCCGTGTCCAAAACATCCATGTAAGATTCAAAAGACCAAATCACTAAGAAGACAGGGGATGAAAAGCACCGTTTATAATAAATACACAAAGTATTAATGCAAAAAGTAAGTGTATGCTGTTTCACACTTAAACTATTACAACAGAATCACATCTGACTATGCAGATAAAATTGCACAAAAGTAAATTCTAGTGATCAACTTGCTAAAGAGTCAATACAACATGAGCCATTTAAAGCAAATACGAAAAGCCACTTGTGATCAGTTTTGTATGTTTGTAATTGACATTTTATATAGTCAATTAGGCCGTTTACATCTTGCTTCTTTTTGTTTTTGTACAGTTTGCAAAAACTATAGTCTCCGAGCGTGGTCAAACATATAGGAATTTATGAAAAACATGAACAGATATTTCTACATGAGATATTTATTTTAGAACATCTTTCAGCTATGTCTACGAAACATCGACATGAAAGATGAGTATTGCTGTTTTTCTGTTACCTATAAAACTATTATACTTCAAACTCGTCTAGCTATTGCCCATTTCACAGCACAGTCGGTTATTTTTTCTACGTGGCTAAACAACGGTTAAGCTAATGAATTACCGTTGAAAGGCGGGATGATTCATTTTTTATTCCGTCTACACCGATACTTTGACACAAGAGTTTTAGTCAGGGGGTCTTTTAGGCCTGATCCAGAAAACAGACATTGTGTTTTATGTCTTAATAATCGTTCTTCTTTTTATGAAAAGTAAGCAGTTTTTGGCCTCATCATCAAAAATGTTTAAACATATTGTAAATATCAATTGTTATATAAATTATATGTGAAACACGCTCAGTCGCATTAGAGTCGGATTCTTGTTTATATTGAAGTTTGTTATTGAACCGCTAGTGTTCTTAAATTGTTTACCACGGTTTCATTTTTAACAACACAATCGTAACACTTTTCGTATTTTGTACGATGTTTTCTTTACACTCTCACCCCATGGATATCGGTTTCCTACAGTTAGCTGTAATGTTGGTGAACTCTAGGCCTTCTCTTTTTCATATACGACAGTATTTGCATGAATTGGCTTGATTTAATAAAATGATGGTTTAAACCACATTATATTATTATACCATTTTTAAATTGCGCTTAAATGTATATTTTATATTTTAACCCTTTATGCAAATATAGAATAGGCCTACCGCACAAGGATCTCTGAAATATTTTTTTCGTGTAAAACATCTATGTAGATCTATGTTTTTAAAAATACAAAGACATCTTTCTACCAGCGACCCTCAAAATCTGGGCATACAACAAAACACAGTGCATCCGTGTAGCTACGATGATTGATCAGAAAATTACTTTTGTCGCTTTGTTTGAAGAAACACTTTAATCAGCTGGTGCTTGATAACTATTAAACAACCCTCAATTCGGTAATGATGCGATATTGATATCGCGTTTTAATTTCAACTCAATGCGCTAAAGGTCTATAACTGAACTTTAACGTCTTAATATTTGGTAAAAGTTAACTTAAAGCCTTACTTTCTAAACGCTTTTTACGGAACTTGTTGCGAACATTCACTCAGCCATATGTTTAAAAAATATATATATTGGTGTAATTAATAGAATTCTCTCTGGCGGTATATGCATAACTTCTCCATGACTTATGATTCAATGAGGCTTTAATCCTACGTAACAGTTTACGATGTCATGACGATGACACCCCTATACAACTCCTCCTACGGGCGGGTGAGCACTATCAGTTGTCCTGATAAACTCTACACAGAGCCCAGCCTCAGTTATCGCACGCAAGCCGGTTTCTCCTAACTGTTTGTGTGTGTGTGGTGGTAACGCTGCTAAACCTGGTTTCGACGCTACAGACGGTTGCTTCAAATGGATTCAAAATCGTAAAAACGCTGACTGTTGGGTCTACTGCTACATCTCATTAATCAGAAGTTGAAGGAACATTTGCGAGGAACCGTGGTAAACATTTGGTTGGCCTGCTAAAGCTTGCTTCGACATTCCTGTTTGTTTGAACCTACCGCAAACTAGTCTTCTACGACTCATCATAGCATTTGTCCTAAACAGGTGCGGGTTAAAATCACAGCCTGAGACTATTCAAGGAACACTCGGGGCTATTCTGCGCGAATTAAAAGACGAGCCATTCATCGGTACTAAACTACAAGAAATCAGAGACGAGCTTTTGGACAAATCCAGCAAGGAGATCGTCTCCGACGTCGTCGACCTCTGGCTAGGTTTCTCAATCGTGAATGGAGAGTGACCAAACCCCCACCAGCATGGCTGCTGCCTTTAGCCGAAAGAGTTACATGGAATTCATGTTTAAAGGACATTACAGAACCCAGCTGATTTCATTAATGGAAAGAGTCATCGAGTATTCAAGTGAATCGGATGATGATGATGATGATGATGACGACGTTAATGTTGAAACCAAGCGTGTAAGAAATCTCAAGAAACATATGAGATTGATAAGAGGTACGCCTGATTCTTGGGGTGAATTATCAAACATATGTGTCAACGGTATTGAGCCGCCGTCTGTACTTGTAAAAGATGCTCTGGTTATGATGCTTGAATGCAGCTGTGAGTTAGAAATCCCCGATGTACTCTGTATGTGTACGTATGTGGCCGATGTATGTAAGCTAATGATACCAAAACTAAAAGACAATGACGAGGATGACACGTCCAGAGTTATCGAAATGTTTGTCAATTACATCATAGATCGTAACATGATGGATTGCAGAAATTTCATCTACTGGTTAGACTATCAATGATGTTATTGTTACCCCTTTTTTCACTAGCCTCTAATGTCATTATATCATTTAGAGTTTTGTACGACCATTATTTATTTTATTAATTCTTTTATTATATTACTTATAACATGTAGTCATTATCTATCCTGTTTTTACTGATTGTAATATTAGATGTGTCATTTTAATAAAAAGGTTGAACCACGATGCATATGTGTGTGTTATTTCTTTTACAGAGGTCGAAACGAGAACATGTCGGAGCTTTTGAAAAAGCTTATTATAGACCGTCTAACCCTGAGTCTTTAGGCGGTTAAAAACGTTTAAAAGACGCAGTCTTAAAGGATAATGGAGTTCGACTAAGTGATAAGAGGTTTCGGATCGGTTGTCTTCAGGAATTCTATTAATTACACCAATATATATATTTTTTAAACATATGGCTGAGTGAATGTTCGCAACAAGTTCCGTAAAAAGCGTTTAGAAAGTAAGGCTTTAAGTTAACTTTTACCAAATATTAAGACGTTAAAGTTCAGTTATAGACCTTTAGCGCATTGAGTTGAAATTAAAACGCGATATCAATATCGCATCATTACCGAATTGAGGGTTGTTTAATAGTTATCAAGCACCAGCTGATTAAAGTGTTTCTTCAAACAAAGCGACAAAAGTAATTTTCTGATCAATCATCGTAGCTACACGGATGCACTGTGTTTTGTTGTATGCCCAGATTTTGAGGGTCGCTGGTAGAAAGATGTCTTTGTATTTTTAAAAACATAGATCTACATAGATGTTTTACACGAAAAAAATATTTCAGAGATCCTTGTGCGGTAGGCCTATTCTATATTTGCATAAAGGGTTAAAATATAAAATATACATTTAAGCGCAATTTAAAAATGGTATAATAATATAATGTGGTTTAAACCATCATTTTATTAAATCAAGCCAATTCATGCAAATACTGTCGTATATGAAAAAGAGAAGGCCTAGAGTTCACCAACATTACAGCTAACTGTAGGAAACCGATATCCATGGGGTGAGAGTGTAAAGAAAACATCGTACAAAATACGAAAAGTGTTACGATTGTGTTGTTAAAAATGAAACCGTGGTAAACAATTTAAGAACACTAGCGGTTCAATAACAAACTTCAATATAAACAAGAATCCGACTCTAATGCGACTGAGCGTGTTTCACATATAATTTATATAACAATTGATATTTACAATATGTTTAAACATTTTTGATGATGAGGCCAAAAACTGCTTACTTTTCATAAAAAGAAGAACGATTATTAAGACATAAAACACAATGTCTGTTTTCTGGATCAGGCCTAAAAGACCCCCTGACTAAAACTCTTGTGTCAAAGTATCGGTGTAGACGGAATAAAAAATGAATCATCCCGCCTTTCAACGGTAATTCATTAGCTTAACCGTTGTTTAGCCACGTAGAAAAAATAACCGACTGTGCTGTGAAATGGGCAATAGCTAGACGAGTTTGAAGTATAATAGTTTTATAGGTAACAGAAAAACAGCAATACTCATCTTTCATGTCGATGTTTCGTAGACATAGCTGAAAGATGTTCTAAAATAAATATCTCATGTAGAAATATCTGTTCATGTTTTTCATAAATTCCTATATGTTTGACCACGCTCGGAGACTATAGTTTTTGCAAACTGTACAAAAACAAAAAGAAGCAAGATGTAAACGGCCTAATTGACTATATAAAATGTCAATTACAAACATACAAAACTGATCACAAGTGGCTTTTCGTATTTGCTTTAAATGGCTCATGTTGTATTGACTCTTTAGCAAGTTGATCACTAGAATTTACTTTTGTGCAATTTTATCTGCATAGTCAGATGTGATTCTGTTGTAATAGTTTAAGTGTGAAACAGCATACACTTACTTTTTGCATTAATACTTTGTGTATTTATTATAAACGGTGCTTTTCATCCCCTGTCTTCTTAGTGATTTGGTCTTTTGAATCTTACATGGATGTTTTGGACACGGGTGATTCCTGTATAAAGATTATGTTTTAAAGGTAGGCCATAGTCTTTACAAGTGTGTGACAAAATATGTTATATAAAAATCGCTACAGTGTGACAAAATATGTTGGCTTGTAAAAATACATCCAAATATTTAAGCACAACTATTTACACACATACTAAGCAGGAGAATATCTAATTATAGATTGTGAACACAACATTATCTGATTATTTGGGGTCAGAGAACGATTTTTGAACAAAATTTTGTGCTGGATGTAAAAAATAAAGGTATTAGTTAATAACAAAAACTTTAAATCAACATGAAAACCATAATATAAATAAATAAAATATAGTTTGAAAATTACTTCCATAATATTTTCCTTTAGTAAAGCTATGCCCGTATCACCCACCACAAAGTTTTGCGTTTGTGGTTGATACCTCGCAGAGATTACACCAATATTAGGGTTCTCAAACATTGCCTGTTTTTTAAGGAATACAAATTTTGCCATTGTTTATTATGTGCAATATATCATTATATGGCCAGTTTGGTTTCTTCTTACTTGTGCAATATACTTGGTTCTAAATACAAAAATTAAAACTCCATCACCAATCAATTATTAAAAACATTTTATTTAAAAAAAACTATTTAAGTGCATAATGCCAAACAATAGGCTACAACAGTGGTTATTGCAGTTTCTTCATGAGAGATTCTTCATGCTTGAACAAAGCGTTGACCAGGTCGTTGAAAATGCTTTCACAATTCACATAGTCCAGCGGTTCCCTCGTCTTCGTGTTGGATTCGCTCGCACATTTGTAACTGATTCATTGAGCAATCAAGATTGTCAATGATTGAATCAATGTTCTTCATTTTTTCGACCAACTGACTGGTGTTTGCTTTCAGAAACCCTTGATGATCTGAGAATATAAAAATTGAAAAATTAAAACAGGAAAAGGAAAATGAAGGCAAAATGGGAAAGAATATAAAGATTGAATCTAACCTTGTATTGACCTGTTTCTCTTCTTTCCCAGTCGTCCCTTTTGGACAGTATTTGGCTTTGATCAAATCTGTAGTAAAATAAATAAGTGCCGTAAAATAAAAGGCTATAGTTACAATTCTGAGTCTGAATAATCCAGGAGCATGACACCGCATAAAATAAATTAATCTGGGTTTATTCTACAAAACTCGATCCAATAGTACCAAAAATATTTCAAATTTGTACATGATGCTGTTAGATCAGAATGTAACTTTCCTTAAAATTAGTCCCAAATAGTTAACTCGGACTGCTTAATTAAGATTAATTTTATACATTACATACGCAAAAACTGTTTTAATAGTTTCTCGTGTATTACACTTACAATTTGCTGGCACATTTGATTTGGCAGAAGTCATATTGATCTCAAAGGAGCTTGAACCAGTTATGATCGGCGAAAACACATGGCCATCATCAGATGTAGAGATTTTGCCTGTTTACATAAAATATCTGTCAGTTCATCTGTCAATTGTTCATTTTTTTTCTTTTTTTTTCTTTTTTTTTCTTCTTTAATTATTGCTGCCATGAATTGAGTTAATTAGTTGCTTTGATAAAATCTGCAGTAAATAAATAAGGTTGATAAGTCTGCAGTAAAATAAATGGCTGATAAAGGCTATAGTAATAGTTACAATTCTGAGTCTGAATAATCCAGGAGCAGGACAGCACATAAAATAAATTCTACAAAACTCGATCCAATAGTACCAAAAACACAAAACAATTCTGTATTGCAAATTTGTACATGACACTGTTAGACCAGAATGTAACCTTCCTTAAAATTGGTCCCAAATAGTTAACTCGGACTGGTTAATTAAGATTAATTTAATACATAGGCGAAACTGTTTTATTACACTTACAATGTGCCGGTACATTTGATTTGGCAGAAGTCATGTTGATCTCAAAGGAGCCAAGAGTTAAACCAGTTATGATCGGTGAAAACACATGGCCACCATCAGATGCAGAGATTTTGCCTGTTTACATAAAATATCTGTCAGTTCATCTGTCAATTGTTCATTATACATAGAGTGCAACAGTGCCTCCCCCACCCCTTTTTCATTCTTATTTCCCATAGTGATTTTAAAAAATATATATATTTATATATAAATACGCATATATAGCTTATACAAACATTTCAGTATTTTGAGAGGGTAGGGAGATTATGTCATTCGCAGTGCTTCATGGGAGGGGGCAGAGCTATTTTGGAGTGTGTTGCTTTTTTTTTTTTAAAAACTATGTTTGACATAATTTTCACTACAGCATCATGGCTCATGGGTAATGTAGTATTCACCTGGAGTTCAACTGTAAAACATGATTAATTACAAAAAAAAAATAAGCTGAAGGCTTGATCAGAAGCAAATACCATGTATTAACAACCTCTTAGCTCACAGTAGGTCTGTCTTTTAAATTAATTTCCGTATGGAGAAAGTAAATGTTTTTACTCCCAGATACCGCCTGTTGCACTCTATAATGTTTTCTCATTAAAAATAAAATATAAACCATACTAACATGTTACTTGGGTGCCTGATTGTCCTGCAGTGTTTGCTGTCTCTAGAGAGAAAAGGAAAGACCATGTTATTTTAAATGGCAATGAAAAGTGCTAGCCTATATAAATAGCTTTGACTTGACTTTTATATATTTTGGTTATCACATTATGCCATTCATATTTATAGCTTACATTTTAAACAATTTTATCATGCAAATTGCTAAAAGTTAAAATCAAAGACAGAGTAAAAGAAGAATTAAAAAGTAACCTAGCAAAATTTAAGAAGTAAGTAACTGAAGAGGAATTAAATAGGCCTATTCACATATAAGCATGTCTGACTAAAATAATCTCTAAATAAGATTTAAAACTGAATAAATCCAAAACATTTTATTTTAAGGTCCTTTATGGAAACCCCGCAGCTTAAATAAACAATGCTGCAGATTTTAGTTACATCGGATAAAAAATACAACAGTTAAAACAACATAGCATAATGCAAAATAAACATTGCTGTAAAACAGTCATGTTAAACTGATACTTTTGTAATATGGTTTAAAAAAAAAACATAATACATAATCATAATACAATGCTCCATATTTAAAAAAATCATACTTTGATAAATTAATATAGTAGATACGTGTTAATATCTGTATCACATCGATATCATAATACAATGCTCCATATTTTTTAAAAAAAAATCATACTTTGATAAATTAATATAGTAGATACATGTTAATATCTGTATCACATCAATATCATAATACAATGCTCCATATTTTTAAACCACTTTGATAAATTAATATAGTAGATACATTTTAATATCTGTATCACCACTAATGAATTATACCGTCTTTTCCTTATGTATAAACAATTTTTCAGATTAAACATCATTGCATATTACAGATAAACAGCACCGTAGCATAAATTAATTATAGAGAAAGTACTCACTGTTTTGCATTTTTGATGAGGTGGTCATAGAAGAGAGGGTGCAAAAGTTTTTGGTCCAGACATGGGGTATGGCACACGACCATGTGTCTTGGCTATTTTATAGCCTTTTACAGTAAGAGCCTGTGGAAAACTATGGGAAAACGGCGGAGCTGTGTGTCCACTATATTCTTTCAGTACTCTATGAATGGAACTGTTCAGGTTCAAGGCCAATTCACATTCCCAGCATTTAGGCAGACCTTTTGATAACTGTCACTCCTGAAAATAAGTCTTATGAATTAAAAGTAATTTATTACCGGTGGTTCGAAAACAGCGATGATATCACTTATTTGTCACGCACACTGTCCATGCTGGCAGGCACTACCTGTGTGATTTTTTTTCTTCAACCCTGGTGAAAATGTAAGATGATTTTATTTTTATCTAAATCTAACATAATTGGTACAGTAAATTTGTAAATTATTTATTTTAAATGAACAGAATGCTTTTCAACTTCAGTAATTTAGTAAGATTTTTTTAATGAACAGCATGATTTTCAACTTCAGTAATTTAGTAAGATTTTAAATGAACAACATGCTTTTCAACTTTAGTTAAATTAGTAAACTATTTATTTTATATATGATATATTTTAATTTATACACTTTTAAAGGAACACAATGCTTTTCAATGGGCTCAGGAACGTGTCACAAAAACAGATACCAGGCCAGCCACAGGCTGGTGTGACAGAGAGAAAAGCCTTCAGGGGAAACACTTGTGGGGTTTTTTCAACCACGGTGAAACAGTAAGATGATTTTTATTTTTGTTTAATTTATATACTTTTAATTGAACAGCATGGTTTTTCAACTTGAGTCAGTGTCAAATATTTGTGAATGACTAAATGTAAATTTTATAATCATTTCATTTAAATGAACATAATGCTTTTTCAACTTCTGTGTGAGATAAACTTTCAAGGTCCTCAGCAATGCGGAGGGAGGGGAAATTCCTGCTTTGACACACACACACACACACACACACACACACACACACACACACACACACACACACACACACACACACACACACACACACACACACACACACACACACACACACACACACACACACATAGACGCGCGTGCTCCCTATGTTTTTGAGACAGAGTCAGATCATTCATACATTGGATTGTTTGCAATACTTTTGTGGCTCCATTTTATTTAAACTTTTTGTGTGAGGTTTTACATAAGCTGTATGTTTTTTCTTCAACTCTCTAATACATTTTTAACTGTTTGGAATATTTTTGTGACTCCATTTTATTTAAACTTTTTGTGTGAGGTTTTACATAAGCTGTATGTTTTTTCTTCAACTCTCTAATACATTTTTAACTGTTTGGAATATTTTTGTGACTCCATTTTATTTAAACTTTTTGTGTGAGGTTTTATTTTATATTCTTTTAAAGAACAGATAAACTTTCACCATTTTATTTAAATGAACATAATGCTTGGTCCAGTGAATAGTTGTACATTTTTTTCTTATCACTTTCACAGCTCCCCTTGATAAAGCTCAGGGATGCGGTGACCAAAACACCAACTTCAAACAATCAAAGTAACTGTCACCATCAAAGCCAATACATCTCAAACTAACTGTCACATCACTTTGTAACTGTAACATCAAAGCTTATGTTAATATCAAAGACCAATACCTCCCTTTTCTTGATCAAATGAACTTCAAACGACCAAACTAACTGTCACACATCCATCATTTTGACATAAGCTGTAACCGGAAGGGGCGGAACTAGGTCAAAGGTAACAGGAAGGGGCGGAACTAGGTCAAAGGTAACAGGAAGGGGAGGAACCGGAAGGGGCGGGACAATGGGCGGGACAGGAAGGGGAGGAACCGGACGGGGCGGGGGAAGATCAAAGGAAAGCCACGCCCACCTGTCAATCAATCATTTTGACAGTTGCCATATGGTATTAACTACTAATATATGTTCACTACTATTCAAATGTCTGAGTCTGTATTTTTTATGGGGGGAGAAATTTATACTGTTATGCAGCAAGGATGCATTAAATTGATCAAAAGTGACATAAAGGCATTTATAATGTTAGAAAGGATTTATATTTCAAATAATTGCTATTAAATACTGTATTCATAAACTAATCCTGAAAAATGGTTTCCACAAAATTATTAAACAGCACAACTGTTTATTGACCATCAAATCAGCATGATTTTAGAAGGATCCTGACACTCAAGACTTGCGTAATGATGCTGAAAATTCAGCTTTACCATCACAGGAATACTGTATATTCAAATAGAAAATGGGTGTTTAAAATTGTAATGATATTTCACAATATACCTGTTTTACTGTCTTGGTGAGCATATAAGATACTTCTTTCAAAACCATTAAAAAAAATCTTATCAATCCTAAATGGTAGTGTACTGTATATATTGGTATTTGTTTATTTTGTTTATTTTTTAGGATTCCATTAGCTGAAAGTCTGTGCAATCAGCTAATCTTCTTGGGGTCCATTACAAAAAAAAAACAAAAAAAAATACGTTACAACAACAACAACATTTAAATCATCACAATTAACACATATACACATTTCATATATGTACATAAATACACAAACACACACTCATACATACATACAATCTAGTTTCAATTCATAAAAAATAAATCTAAATACCGTATTATTTACAATTACCTTAATCAAAACATGTAAGAACCTACATCAACACATAAAACCTTAGACTTCTTTTAAATGACAGCTTATTACAAAGCTGACGAACTTCAATGGGAATGTTATTCCAGATGACTAATAGCTCTATACCGGACGGTTTTCTTCATAAAATTAGTTTTTGGATAGGGGGTCGTTATATGACCATTATTTGCCCTTCAGGTGTTATGATTATGCACAGAATTACAATACACTATTTGATTAAACAGAGAAATAGGCATTTTCATTGTCAATGTGTTATGTATCATAGTGCTTAAAGTAACTGTTATTCTTTGGTTTAAAGTGAGCCATGAAAGAGCAGAATACATCTGATCTCTACTTGTTTAATTTGAGCAGCCCAGAACAAGTCTTGTTGCTTTATTTTGTGCAAGCTGAATTTTGGACAAGTCCTTTATAGTTGCAGAAGACCACACCTCAGTGCAGTATGACAAGTGACATAATATTAATGACTCTGTTACTATTTTTAAAGTATCCTGATTCACATAATGACAACATTTTTTAGTTAATGCAATGCCGCATCCTATTCTGTTAACAATAGTATTTATGTGTTCTGTCCAAGAAAAATGACTATCAATAACCAAAACCAACAGTTTGGCCTTTTCTACTCATTGTATTCTTTGCCCGGCTATGTGTAACTTTAATTCCGATCCCAGCATCAATTTTTGTTTTGATCCAATGATCATACTTTTAGTTTTGGAAATGTTTAAGACTAATATGTTTCCACTAACCCACTTATACACCGTATGACTTGACTTAAAAGGTATGACTTGAATAAAAGCCCATACACGGTTGAGGTAAATAATTTACTCTGAGCTGTAAACGACATAATTTGTGCTGTTATTAATTGGCACTTTGCACTTATGCCTCTTAAAAAAACTCTATTTCTATGTTGTCTTTTCTATGGATTTAATTTGCAGGTTTTTCCTTTCCATATGTTTGGAGTCTGTGAGATTACATTACGTTTTATGAGAAACTATTGAGAGATTGTATGAGAAAGAGTGTGATTTTGTTGATCTGTTCTGTCTCAGCAATTCGGCATTGAATTGCTTGAGCTAAAACCTCTGTCCCCCTCAGAATTCAAGGAAATTTACTTAAGGACACAGAGAGATAGAGAAAAAGCAAGAGATCGGAGGAGAAAGGGGGAGAGTTTAGATGCAACCCGATCAATATGTCAGTCAGAAGCAGCTTTGATTGATTTGAGTGTGTGTGTGTGTGTGTGTGTGTGTGTGTGTGTGTGTGTGTGTGTGTGTGTGTGTGTGTGTGTGTGTGTGTGTGTGTGTGTGTGTGTGCGTGCGTGCGTGCGTGCGTGCGTGCGTGCGTGCGTGCGTGCGTGCGTGCGTGTGTGTGCACTAGAAGGTGAGGGAATGCATTCAAGAACACAAAAACAAGGCAACATTTCTCAGAACCTCAAATTCCCGCATAATCCACCTAACACAAAACCGACTATGCAGAGAATATATCACAAGACCCTTAGATGGAGTCTCGGCAAACGCTTTCCACACCCGTCCCTGTTTCCATTCAAACCAGTTGTGGGATAAAGTCAGAGCTTCTCCATCCAAGTGACCCTGAGCTTCCCTTCTGTCTCAGCGGCGGTTTTAAAGAGAGCTCCGAGAGCTTTATTGCTAAGTGGGCCTAGGCACACTAAAGTGGCTGGTGACTGTGTTTAACAGGACCATTAAGAACAGACAGGCCGATCAATACTTTGAGGGAACAGGAGAGAAAGGAGATGTGTAGTTAGTGCATGATTGTCTTGAGGTGTCGGCAAATCTTAAACACACCGATCCCTCTTTCATCCTATTATTCTTTAATATACCTGACTCTGCTACAATTAAACCGAACCCTTGCAGGGCATAATGCGCACCGACCGTAAAAAATGAACATGCCAACGTTTCTTTACGATTGATTTGCAATCAGACATATATTATATCACCTTATAAATGCAGACAATTCCTCCCTGATTAGGGATAGTGTGCTTTAGTGATTAAACAATCTGAGTTGAGTTGGATTTGCGTCCGTGCTTTTATGTGTCTGCATTTATCTAAATTTTTCTAATCAAACCGTTTAATTAATGTGTATATATACTGTACCTAAAATCAATAATGGTGACACATCAATAACATCGACGCTTGTGTCATGACGTCAATTCATGTGACATTCAAGAACCAATGAGGTTTGATGTTACTGATGTGTCATAATTGATTTGTGAGACTGTATGTATGCGCTGATCAGCGATATGATTTTAGAGTGAAATGGCCACTTAAATGTTTGCTTCAGAGACTTTATGTTGTATGGATTACTTTTATGCAACCTTTATGTCTCTTTTTGGAACATTTGTATGAACAGCTGAGGCATTTTTCAAATTGTGTTCCAACAAAGAAAGACATTTTTATTTTTAGGGCAACTGTTCCTTTGAAGAGCCATAAAAAGCTCATTTTTGAAGGTCAAAAATAAGCAAAAAGATTGGTCATCATAAGATTGTTGGTTTGAACCCCAGAGGCGACAATTTGTTTGAGGCCATTGTTGTGCCCTTGAGCAAAGTAGTTAACCCCAACTTGCTCCATACAGACCGTCCACTAAATAAAAAATGTATTGTAATTTGCTTTTAGATAAAAACATAAAACAAATATAAAAATGTATCTAATATATTTTTTTACCACTACAGGTAAAGATAACTTTACATCATGATACTGATCCGTGGAGTCCGTGGAGTAATAGAGGTCACCGGAGAGCTGCTGAGTAACTGCACTGTAGTACGAATTATAGATCCTATAGCATCTAAAAACAATATGTAGAGAGTTTTTTTTACACTTCCACTGAAGAAAAGGCAGTAAAAAAAACAGCTCTGCATAAAATCTCTCCATACAATCGTATTTAGTCTAATCGTTCAGATTAGAAGATATACAGATCAAACAACCAATCAGATTTGAGAGACGAGTTTACAATTTATGTCAAGTTTGGTCTTACAACCAGGGTTAGGGGCTTCTACATCAGTGTTATTCACCGATCATTTCCTTCTGGTTTTAGGGATAAGTTATGGGTAGGGTTATGGGTAGGACTACATTTTCAGACAGGAATGTTGTTCCAGGATCAATGAGATATGTTGACCCAGGTACAGTAACTCTGCAAAATCAGGACTTGCATGTTATGATTTTTTGATTAAAAATGACCAAGTTCAAAAAATAAACATGCATGGTTGAATCATTTGCAATAAGATCAATAACATGCATTTAGAAATAAATGGGGTGAATTTTCATTTTATCCCGCCAATAGCCTTAGCATTACATCCCACCCATGAACATGATCTGCTATTTGCTATTGCTAATAATAACTAAAAACAAAACTTTGGATAAACCCATGAGACCGAACTCGTTTAGGTCCGATTTTCCCAGAAGGCAAATATTAAAAAACTTAATCTGTATATTCTTCTAATCTGAACGATTAGACTAAATACGATTGTATGGAGAGATTTTATGCAGAGCTGTTTTTTTACTGCCTTTTCTTCAGTGGAAGTGTAAAAAAACTCTCTACATATTGTTTTTAGATGCTACAGACTTCACCAGCACTACCGTGAGCGTTTGAGTGTGTGCGAAGGAGACCGGGAAAGTGTGTGCCTGACTGTTTGACTGTTTACGTGGAGCGGTGGAGCTGATATATTTATTTCTATCTCTCTCGCTTCCTCAGAGGGTGGTGTATGAAGCTGTGTTTGCCTGCGGCAGATCCCCCTGGCAGTCTCTGAGAGCTGCCATCTTCTTCTGCCAGCCCTCCATTAGGCCTGTAAGGTGTGTCAGTCAGCGCTCGTACACAGGGGCTTATGGGAAGACTGCGGGGAAGTGAGGAGTGAACGGTAACTTGTTTCGCGCACACACACAAATCACCCACACATGCCAGCACGTGTCAAATTAGGACAAGCAGGGGACAATTAAACTCTCTGTCTCTTCCACTCACTCTCACACAAACACATACACAAAGTTGGCTGTGGATGCAGTTGTCTCAGACCTCTTCCTCTTGTCTTCTCGTCTCTTTCTCCAGGTGATTATATGTACTGACTACTGCAACTCTACTGTAACACAGTGTCCTAACCAGGCGCGATCAGCCGCGGTTCTAGACTGTTTACAGTGGGTGGCCGCAGCGAAGTTTGCCTGATGTGTCATGATGTGTTGACTAAAACTAGGACTATAAAATATTTCAGTGAAAGCATGAGACAACAAGGATGTTGTGTAGATGCTAGTAGGCAAAAATATGCATTCTGCAGAGGTTATATATATATATATATATATATATATATATATATATATATATATATATATATACTTTTATGTACACATATATATATGTGTGTGTGTGTGTGTGTGTGTGTGTGTGTGTGTGTGTGTGTGTGTGTGTGTGTGTGTGTGTGTGTGTGTGTGTGTGTGTGTGTGTGTGTGTGTGTGTGTGTATATAACTACTTATACTGTTTTTAAGGCATACATTTTAGCAGCTTATTCATACTCTGGGAACAGTGCTATATTAGTATTTTATTATTTATGTGCTATTATAATATTTATTAATATTTTAAATTATCTTGTACAAATTTGGGATTTTAATTGTAGTTTAAGTTTTATTAATTTAGTTACATGCTTTTTTCGTTTTTTTTATTTCTTTTTAGCTTTATTTTTTTCAGTTTTCAGTAATTTAGTTACTTCAACTAAAACTTTATTTCAGCTAAAGTTTTTTTTAAGTTTTCACATATTTATATTTTATTTCCCTATATTTCAATTAGTATTACTATTAATTTTATTAAAAAATAACAATACTGTTTATGGCTTTGGTGTTGCTAGCACCATGCTCTACTGTTGGAATTACAGTAGTGCTAAATAATAAAAGAGTAATTAACTCTGCAGTTATAGAGTCAGCTACACAACTACACAACTTCACCTGAGTTTGAGAACAATAATACTATTCAGCCAAATTCTGCCAAAGTCTGCTTACTCTACTTAAAAACACTTGCATCCTTACAGACAGGGAAAAAGAGACAGAACGCTACCTCAGAAAAGTGGCTTACACCTGTGAGTTTGCTGAAAAGAAAAATCTCTGTGTCATCGTTCAGCAGGATATGTGCAGTTCAGCTGATCATATTAGCTTGACGAAAACATGAAATGGTTTGTTGAAGTTCGTTTTAAAGGTCTTGTATTGTACCAAGTGGCCTACAATACTTTGCATTATTTAAATTACTTTCTTTTTTTAATAGAACACAAAAGAAGATGTTTAGCGGAATGTTTGTGTGCTGCTCTTTTCTATACAATGCCAGGGAATGGTGACTACAGTCTTTCAAGCTCCAAAAAGATAAAAACAAATTGCATAAAAGAAGTCCATATGACTTCGTAATCGATAGCATTGTGTGGGAAACAAACACATTTTTTTTTCTGTTTGCATCTCATTTAAATAATATGTTTACACCCACATAAATGTATATATATATATATTGGTGCCATATTGGTGTCGTTGGTGCCAGAAGGGCCGGTCTGAGTATTTCACAATCTGCTCAGTTACTGGGATTTTCACGCACAACCATTTCTAGGGTTTACAAAGAATGGTGTGAAAAGGGAAAAACATCCAGTATGCGGCAGTCCTGTGGGCGAAAATGCCTTGTTGATGCTAGAGGTCAGAGGAGAATGGGGCGACTAATTCAAGCTGATAGAACAGCAACTTTGACTGAGATAACCACTCGTTACAACCGAGGTATACAGCAAAGCATTTGTGAAGCCACAACACGCACAACCTTGAGGTGGATGGGCTACAACAGCAGAAGACCCCACCGGGTACCACTCATCTCCACTACAAATAGGAAAAAGAGGCTACAATTTGCAAGAGCTCACCAAAATCGGACAGTTGAAGACTGGAAAAATGTTGCCTGGTCTGATGAGTCTCGATTTCTGTTGAGACACTCAGATGGTAGAGTCAGAATTTGACATAAACAGAATGAGAACATGGATCCATCATGCCTTGTTACCACTGTGCAGGCTGGTGGTGGTGGTGTAATGGTGTGGGGGATGTTTTCTTGGCACACTTTAGGCCCCTTAGTGCCAACTGGGCATTGTTTAAATGCCACGGCCTACCTGAGCATTGTTTCTGACCATGTCCATCCCTTTATGGCCACCATGTACCCATCCTCTGATGGCTACTCCCAGCAGGATCATGCACCATGTCACAAAGACAATGAGTTCACTGTACTAAAATGGCCCCCACAGTCACCAGATCTCAACCCAATAGAGCATATTTGGGATGTGGTGGAACAGGAGCTTCGTGCCCTGGATGTGCATCCCACAAATCTCCATCAACTGCAAGATGCTATCCTATCAATATGCGACAACATTTCTAAAAAAAATGCTTTCAACAATTTGTTGAATCAATGCCATGTTGAATTAAGGCAGTTCTGAAGGCGAAAGGGATCAAACACAGTATTCGTATGGTGTTCCTAATAATCCTTTAGGTGAGTGTATATATAGATGTCTTGTGAAGGAGTGTTAAGAAAAGTTACATTAAAGTAAAAGTAAAAATTGATATATTCAGAAGTTCAGATGAGTTTAGAGAGATGTTTACACCTTATATTTCGGTCTGTTCCTCACACTTCATACAGGTTTGGAATGGCATAAAGTTGGGTAAATAATTAGAGTATTTTCCTTTTTTGCTATTCTTTTAAAACTGTGGACACAAGCAGTAAAACTTAAACTATTTTGATTAGTTTTTGCCCCCTGAAGTATGTGTGGGCGGTCTAAGTGTGTGCAGTACTTGTTTGCCATTACTATTTGAGAGCCAGTGCATCAGTAGTCAAGCATAACAATGCATATGTGTTTCAAAGCAAAAACTTTTGTATCCTCTTCACACATTTATTGCATTTCCACAGTCTCAGCACTCAAACTCATGACAGATCTCACTCTGTCTCCATCTGTGTCTCTCTCAAGTCTCTTTTTCTCTCTTTCCCTGCGGAGGAGGCCTGCCCCATCTCTCTTCTTTCTTGTTCTTCACTGTTGTTCATGGATGTGGGGGCAGTACAGTATCAGATAACTTTATCCTGGGCCAGTGCCAGTATTTTGCACACACAAACGCGCACACATACACACCAGCTGTGTGGGTGACTCGGCTCCCAGGCAACGGCAGGAGGTCAGGTAGTCCTTTGCATTGCATGCTGGGAGTGTAGGAGTGAGGGGGTGTGTGACAAGTTATTTAAGCTTTTGTTTAAAAACACGTGCAACAATTTTGCGAAATGTCCAAAACGAGTCGCGCAGGAGTAGCAAGAAAAGACAAGATGAAAGAGTGATTCTTGTCCAAGTGGATTCAGTTTGAACCGGCTAATCTGTCAGATGGCCTGAGTCCTTCATGAAGTCTTTGCAATAATCCATCACACGAAGGACTATCACGGTGATATATGACTTCCATTTCGTTCACATGAGGTTCATATGGCGTCGTCAGCTTTGCTTTTAATTATCGAAACCTCACCTGATCCCACTGTTCACATCTCCCTAAATATTGATTTGTCTGTGGAGCACAGCTAAATCAGTCAGCGCATTTAAAGCATTGATTGTGGGTGGTAAAAAATGAGACAAAAAAGGGGGAAAATTAGAGTTGTTTCCATTACCATGACAACTATTTTTTACAAAAATTTCGTTGGCTCTCAGGTCAGATTTGGATGGGGGTTTGGACGTCTTGTGGGGAACAGGTTGATTTTGCTCAGCCTTGCCCAAAACAATGTCACATTTTTAAATGCAAGGACACTGTACTTTTATTTGAAAATAATTACATTTTTAAAACGCCTTTCATCTTGCATATGTGGTCTTTGCGAAAAACATCAGATTACATTTTTTATTTATTTAATTATGCTTGTACACTGTAAAAAAAAAAGTTGCTGTTTTAAATTTTTAAGTACAATCAACTTGGATGTTTAAATCCTTTAAATTACATTAAACTGACTTAAAAAAAATTGTTGAATCTTGTATAACATAAAAAGTTGAAAATTGCTTAACCTATTTTGATGAGTTAAAACAATGTAAAAACATAAGTTGTTATAACTTATGGATCATACAATTTTGTGTACAGTGTAGTTTTTATGACCTTATATTAACTATTACATTCCATGTAATAATTACATGGGATGTTTGTTTCACCACATGACAAAAGTGCACATTTAGGGGCATAAATTTGACACAGTCTCACAGGATCTCGGTGCAAATCTAAAATGGGTTGGTCTGAAGTAGCTACATTACTCATAGGTGTTGTTTGGGCGTAACGTGAAATAAACCAATCAGAGCGTCAGCTCGCATTCCCTTTAAAAGCAGGTGTGCTTGTTCCATGGCGGATTGCTATTATAATGGCGGATTTGCCAGGTGCACGCCAGGAGCGGTTCACAGCCGAGAAGACCGACGTTCTCGACAGGGGCCGTAAGAGAGAGAGAAGTGACTGTATGGGGATGAGAGAAACCCACCCAAATTAGCTTCGGTTAAACAGGTGTATAATCATTTGGGTAAATGTGTAAACTAGATTTATGCCTATGTGTTCACATCTTCATGGACACCACAATGATTTCCTGCGTGTGGTAATATTTTTCTTTGTAATTATGTATGGTTTGCAAAAATGGGAACTGCAGCATCTGTGTAAATGAGAGAAGCAAAGTTTATGCGCGTTGTGTACACGCTATGGCCAAGCATGCACCCTTGAAATAGCATCTGAATAACGCACCACTGACTTTAGACTAGGTTTTTCCTGGTCTGTGACGGAATTGTTTTCTGAAACTGCAAAATAGCACCAGGGAACGTTTGCGCAGGAACACGCCGCCTCTTTTCGCTGAACCGCCCCCGGGAGCGCAAGTTCATTCCCTAATTTATCGACGTTCGTTTGTGGAGGGAAAAGTCCTGCTGTGTGTCGGGTGCAAAATAGGAATGATACATCTGTCGGTGTACAAAGTCAATTGCGCTGGGTGCAAGATAGGGCCCATAGTTTGATAATAAAAAGTTTAAAAACAAGCAGCATTTTCATAATTAAAGCAGAAATACTGGAAATATATATTCTATATTCAGGTTCTTTGAATATGGTGTTGGACAGAATGTATATATATATATATATATATACATAATTTTTTCGAGTTTCACCTTTATATATATATATATATATATATATATATATGAAACTAATATATTTAGCATTTAACTATGCATGATTATACTTTTCAGAGGGCCGACATTTCTGTATTTAAAATCCTTTTTTTATTGATTTCTTGTAATATTCAAATTTTCTGAGATTTTGAATTTGGGGTTTTCATAAGCTGTAAGCCATAATCATCAAAATTATAACTTTTGCACGATATTCTATTTTTTCGAGTTTCACCTAGGCCTACATATTGTTGTTAGAGCTTTTCTTGACTGAAATAGCAGCTAGAAGCTTAAAGAAAACACTTCAGCTCACAGTAATGGCAACAGTAGCACAGCACAGTACAGCTGATTTTAAGTCCATAATGAGGTGACTCGAGGCCTTTGCTTCATCAGCACTGCTAGCGTCTGTCTGACGGTTACCATGGCAACCGGGGCCCAAGAATGCCTCTAACTGCTCCTGACTGCCACCTGATGGCTGGGCCAAACACCTTCGTTTACTAGATTAATCATTGTGTGTTTAACAAAGGGAGCACAGTACTGCAGCAGCGGCTGTAGTTCAAGAACAAGACAGTTCTACAAAGTGCCCTTTGTTAGAGGAGCCGTAGTTGGTTCAAGCATCCAAAAAAATAACAGATGGATTCAACTCTTTGAGCCTTGGGCAACGAACACATCCCATTAAGTTCTGTCCCTCTAACACACACACACACACACACACACACACACACACACACACACACACACACACACACACACACACACACACACACACACACACACACACACACACACACACACACACACACACACACACACACACACACACACACACACACACACACATACACACACACACACACACACACACACACACACACACACACAAAGCCTGCAGCTGTCCTACTCTTCCAAACTCCATGTGTTGTTCTGGATTCATATACTCTTTCTCTCTTTAGGCCTTCTGGATATGTCTCAGTCTTCACTGAGGGACTGGAAGTAGCATGAAAGGAGAAGCTGTCGTGCAGTTCTTGATGGCTGTACACTAATTGCTGACCCTAACAGGTCCAATTAGAAGCTACACGCGCCCCGCGCAGGCCCAGGGGACTACACATCCCGGCATGCCGAGCACTGACATTCTCGGAGTGACATGAACAAGACAGCAACCAGACGTTCCCTCTTTCTTCTTTTTCTTACCATGCTTTTCTCCATCGTAAGTCTCAGGCTAATTTGTTAGGGCTGAGAGGCACATCCAAGGGACTTTTTATGGACCACAGATACAGATGCATTTGCAGTTGGAGTTTTTGGCACTTTAATTTAGACAGAGATTATGAAATTAGAAAGTATCAATAGTTTTCAAAAGCACATGAACTTAAAAGTAAAAATATGATATAGGGATATGTCTAAGGCCTGGGACACACTAGACGATCTCTGGAACTATAGAGTTTTGTTTTGTACCTTTAAAAATAATAATATAATGTAATTAATATAATATAGTGTAATATAATATATAACAAAATAAATATAATAAGATTATATTACAGAGAACAAGCGGTTTGAAGTATATATATGTCTGGATTATATGGTACTATTTATGATTTTCCATCTACTGTCCAAACAAAATTGTCGAAGCCTCCCCGATACCAAATTCTAAATATCAAACATATTTGATATTTACAATTTGGGATCTGGGAGGCTCCGACTCCAGTTGGGATCAGTAAAATATTCAGGACACAATATACTGTAGTATCATACTACTGTAGTATCTCTGTAGGGTAATTATTTTATATTATATATAAGGTACAAAGACAAACTCCATAGTACCAGAGGTTATTTCACTAACTACATATCACTATTTTAGGCATATTTCACTATTATACTTCTAAACTGTTCTATTTTCACAATCAGAAGTGACATATAAAACAGTGTATGTGCTCTTGAAACTATTCATGCTCTATAATTTCATAAACTACAATGTATAAAATATACGTATTATTATTATACTGCAATGTATAGGCTATATAGACATTTATTTGCAAGAATAATAATATAATATTTTTAAGTACACTAAAATATTTACAATAAATTATTATTTATATATTACTACTATTATACAAATTTAACACTTTTACAGCCCGGTACTTTGTAAGCACAACTTTGTTTTCCGGCAGACTTGTGCTTGTTGACTCCAGCCCATCACATTAAAGCTTGTCAGTTTGAGAAAGTGCTTGCTTTTTTGTGTGAAATATGCATCAGGCGGTCAGTGAATAGACTGGGGGTGGGCCGCGGGCATGACGCTGATACTAGTTTGATGGAGTCGTGCTGATGGACCTTTCCTGGTCCCTTCTATCTATGGTGCTGATCTAGTGGTCTCCAGCAGCCCCATATGGATCCTATTATGTCTCGGCTCTGTCAGAAAGGAATTACAGGGCATCAGGCATGAGAACATGATGACCGTATCAAAACGTTGTCATGTCCTCTCTGCAGAGCTCTGATGTTGTACGCACACATGCTCTGACGTTGCCCCAGATTGCGGCATGGTCGCTGTCCACACGATTCGCAAGCAAATCAATAGCATTATGTCTCATAGCCCTCACAATCTTTACATCACAAACAAGTCCCCAGGGTCTGAAAATAAACAGCTGCAGTTGGGAATAAAGCAACCTGAAATTGTTTAAAGGAAATACTTTTAGCATATGAAGTGGTGCGTGTATTTCTTTGTCGAAGATAGATACAGCAACCATTTGTGTTCTGTACTTAAATCTAAAACGTTACTCTTTTATATCCGATCTTTTACATTTGTACATCCATCTCGCTTTTCATTCTTCACTTGAGCTCTAAGGCTCTTGAAAAATTCATTCAAAGAACATTGTTTGTTGATTGATTCTCAATATGGAATATTAATCCCAAATCGTATAGATATTTTATTAGATGTGAGTATTTAATAGTTTAATCTTGAAATAACGTAAGTGATTGAGCCGTTGAAGCTCATGCAGTATTACATTATGTATAGATGATAAATCACGCCGGCTATGTATTTTCCTCGGGAGTTAGAGGGAAAGACAGCGATGTTAGCTCACAAAAGAGGAAGAGTTGAGAGATCAGCCCCATTTTCTGCCATTTTCAAACACCTTGTTTAGTTTCCCGTGTTTACCGAACGCCTGCACGTTGATTCTCCTGACATTGACGCATCGCCCTGGAAAAAAAGAAAAGAAGCGGAATAGATAAATAACACAACAGCGACACTGCTCCGTAATCCCTTTTGTTTCGCTGGATTTGTTCTTCTCATACGCTAAAGCAAACAATCCCCCGTAAAAAAACTTGGCTTGGAACTTTCCCCCCCTCGACAAGCCCCCTCCCTTTACACCCGTGTGTGAAAGAAAAAGATATTTAGTGACTTTGATATGTAAAGCTACAAAATCTTACCTGAGGCTACACAATCATCTCTCTTCCACAATCCAGTCAAATCAGGAGAGAGAGCGAGAACAAAAGAGATAGGATAGGACACCGAAGAGCAATGCAAATCTCGCTTTCTGATGAGAACAACAAAGAAGGGGGGGAAAAAGGAGTGAAAGGATGGATGAGGAGATTAAAGGGAAGACAAAACCCCACATTTGGCCAGCGCTGGATTCGAAACGCTGCTCTCTCTCGCAGCAACCCAGTCCGTCATTCCTGAGATGTAGATTTCCATTAGGAACACGTTATTAAATGCAAAGGGTTAAAGGCGAGAGCTGTGAGGTGAAAGTGGACAATAGACTAAATGCTACATGCGCTCAGGGCAACACATCAGACTAATTTAACAGAGCATGCCTCTGTGATGTAGAGGTCAAATCTGGAGAGTTGCAAGTCCTGAAGCCCACAATGCTTTTTTAATGAAACCGGCAATGGAAAGAATGCCCAGCCATTTAAAATGCCTGACCCTGGACTTTAACACAGCACTTGTAAATTAGCCACACAGACAGCCTTAGCTGAAAGGTCACGAACGTGTTTTTCTGCTCCTCTTTCTTTGACATAATCTAAAACGGAGGGTCTGAAATTAGCTTTAACCTCCCGAATGACACGTTTATTTACATAACTGCTATGGACAGAGGGAGCGGCTCCACGCTAGATCAAAATCAACACATTGTTTTTGCCACGTCGCGAGCAGTCGCCCAGTGACCATCTCCGAGGGGCCCGGGGATATTTGTTGTCAGGACGAGAGCTAGGCAAAGGGCTTCAAATAATCTAATCTGGTGCATCTAAGTGTGTTCTGTCCTAACGCGCCTCTGACCCCATTCTGTTCTCGCGGATCCTGGCGGTGGGGGCCGAGGGGGGCTCATGTGCTGCGCGCTAATCCGCCGAGTCAATAGCGGCAGCGAGCACTCGCGAATAAACCGGTGCCGCGGTGGTGGCACTATCGCGACTTGGCTTGACTCTAATGCCAGTGTCTCCTCAGGGGAAGGACTTTATTTCAGCGTCGTTAAGGGAGGGTTTCGGAAAAACATTAGCGTCAAAGCGCGTGAGCTTTTATGGAACAGTACAGAGAAAGAGTGCGAGGAGAAAACCTGTCACAGCAGTTCTAGTCTCTGTGATCGCATGAGGGCGACCTGCAGTTTTAACTCTGTCAAGGCAAGAGTCTAGAGGTTTCCTGCTTCTCTCTGCCTTTTGATACAGCATTTGAAATGCAAGAATAAACGTGTCAGCTTGGCACACAATCTGTGTCCACTGGGCCTTTGTGAGATGACCTTTGGCTGGTGAATGTCGGACTGAGTTTTTAAGTGTTATATGCATT
Source organism: Siphateles boraxobius (assembly GCF_051911475.1). NCBI lineage: Eukaryota > Metazoa > Chordata > Actinopteri > Cypriniformes > Leuciscidae > Siphateles > Siphateles boraxobius. The sequence goes on along the minus strand of NW_027508953.1, from coordinate 9,208,452 downwards.
AATTTGAGTGATTATTCATATTAGTGCATGTGCACAAGTCTTTAACTGTTATTTTGTTTTCTTTCTGCTTCCTTGAGGATGCCACAGACCTTTATGCTGGGCATCATGTACCTTTTTTTTGAGGGAGCACCAGTGACAGTCTTGGTTCACTGAATTGTAATAGAAATTCTTATGGTTTTAACGTTAATTAATTCATTAATTTATTTATTTATTGAAAATTTAAAAGTTAATGTTTTAAAATTAAGTTTTTAAAAAAAAAAAAATTTAAATTTTTTTTTAAATAATGTTTAATAATTTAAACATTTAATAATTAAAGCAATATTATATTAAATTATATTATATTCTATTCTATTATATTATATTATATTATACATCTCCTCTCCAAAACGCATGTTCTATGTAAGGTGACAGGACTATAATATTATTATTTTTATTTCATGTACACTGTATAGAATTTCAATATATATATATATATATATATATATATATATATATATATATATATATATATACAAGTACTTGTATCATTTATTAAGATAACTTATTAAGTTATAAGTCAAGATCCTCTTGTCTCACTAATTCAAGGGGCACACACACACACACACACACACACACACACACACACACACACACACACACACACACACACACACACACACACACACACACACACACACACACACACACACACACACACACACACACACACACACACAATATATATATATAGTACTTATATCATTTATTAGACATAAGTCACATTCAAGATTCACTTGGCTCTCTAATTCAAGGGGTACATGGCACAGTAAGGTGGGTAGACTGTGTGTGTGCCACCATGTGCGTTTTTTCATACATGCAAAAGGTTTGCGTTCTCAAGTGATTGATTAGATGAGTGAGTAATGTGTGTGTGAGTGTGTGTTTAACAGTTAACGCAGCAGGGAGTGGACAGAAGGGCCAAGTGTGACAGGTGGACAGCCATGATAAGGAGAGAGCAGTGCAGCCCAGCGCTCAGCAGAAGCAGAGCCCAGGAGAATATCCAGCCAAAAGCAGCTAATAGCTGATACTCATCAGAGATAGAGCCGCTGAAGATTTCCTGTCTCTGTGGAATAGTCTTCATTCAGCTCCAGCCCAAACTCTCCTCCCTAAACATGTACTGTATTTCATATTGTCGTGACAACATTTTTTTTAATCAAGTTTTACACAAAAGGACAATTAAAGTTGGGACTGAAGGAAAATGCCATGGTTAGTATAGTTTACAGTGTACGCTGTAATTTAGGTTATTTCTATTGTTTTGTGGGTCTGTAAATTGTGATATTGACATATAGTATGAACGTTATGGTCTTTGTGACTGCTCATAAGAAATAAAATCACAAATAAAGTGTCTTTAATTTCACTTTTTTTCTCCTAGATACGAATTAAATCAGATGGAGACTAAACTGAGATTTTCTGCTTCTCATAGTTTACACCAAAGTCTAAAGTCTTTATACTGTACAAGGATGAGGAAATTGTGCCTTTCTGCTTCACAGAATTCAGATTCAGAACAGATCTCTGTAATGTCGTTTGGTAAAAGAAAAATCTTGGTGAAGACTTTTCACTAAAAGGTGAGTGATTTCAATATGAACTCAAACATGTCTCATTAAATTCAGAACAAAAGATCTGCGCTATGCCATTTATAAAAATATGTATAGCTCTATACATTTACTGCCTGTCAAAAACGGACTCATTTGTTTCTATTTTTATTTCTTAAAGGACGAGGGCGACCCACTAAACACACACAATTGTAATTTTTGGCCCATGAATTCAAGCGATGGCCCCTTTCTGTGAGACAAATACACGTATAGGCCTACATACAAGATTTTCAGATATGTAAAGACGATTTTGATTGATATGTATTTACTTAGGCATCAAACGGATTGAATGAAGGTTCAGATTGGAGCTTGTTTGTGTCGAGCCGAATGATGTTTACGGTACAGTATCGTTCGAGCTTAGTGATTTATCACAAACGTGGCAAACAGTGAGTCAGTCAGCAGTGTGGGTGGCAATGTGTCACCAACACACAGCGCCATCTGCTAGGAGTTTGTTCAACAAAGATCGATTGTGCTTCGAGACGCTCCCTCTCTCTGTCGGTTTCTCTCCTGTGTTCATTCTCTCACCTCCTCTCCTCTCCTTTCCTTTCCTCTACTCCGCACAGAGGAGGACGTGCGATGCCAAAATAAGAACGAGATGTTGGAAGGCACTGAAGAGGAAAAATGATCGGTTTGTCCTCTCGTTGGGAGCGGTCCAAATCTGTAGCTTCATCTGAAAAGTTAGTTGGTCATTGCTTATAAAGCCATTAAATCTGTACAAATGCACATATAACGTCAGCTCACGGCAGCCCCTAGGGGTCAGTCAAGGCATGTCGACATGTGACTTTCAAACCGCTGTTTAACATACAAAAATACATCATGTTGCCCTGCAAAAGGGTCAGGTACAAATGGTTAGATCTCAGGAGACTAAGCTTCACTCTAAACGCTTCCTGCAGAAATCAAGATCTACGATACGTGTCAGCCATTATGTGAGACGTACGAGGTAAAATTGCTAATGTAAAATTGGTAATGTGATTAGAACGGTCCCTGGCAGGCGAGGCCAGGGCAGCGGTAAACAAGCCACCGCTCCTTATGTGTAAGTGAAGATGGTGGAGGAGACACAGACTCGACATGAATAACTTCAACCCAGCCTGTTTGCCCCAGAGCTAGAGGTCAGGACCCGTTTGGAAACAGCGTGTTATGGCGTTTGGACATACTTGTGCGGGTGCCGCACCAGTCTACTGTGTTTTATGCCCTTTAGCTCCTTACATGTCAGTTAAAGTCGCAGAGGACAGCAGCCGACATCTCCTTTTGCGCTAAGACAGGGGATCCATTTGTTGACAGAGCCGTCCATACATACGCCAGATTGGGATCTGTGGCCTTGGTAAAGCCAAGGGTCCTACCCCCATCAGACTCACTGCGGTGACCCTCGTTTTGGTGTTTACGCCCAGGCAGGTGTGCCCATGATTGCAGGGTGCGTGAACTGGCATCCATCAGGGCATCCGTTCCCTTAGTGTGAATGTAAAAGAGCCTACAGTCTGTGGGTGAGGCCCTTGTCTGTTCACCTGCCAAAGGAGGGCAGAGAGGGGGCTTTAAGCACAGAAGGCCTCCTATGACCTGGTGTTCCTGATGCCCCTGGGGTCAAGGTCCCTCGTTTAGCTCTCTAAAAGTACTATAGGTATGTTTTCATATTTGTTTTATATTATTTACGTAGCCTATTGTCATTTTTAGCACTTGATTGCACTGATACTAGTCGGGAACGGGTCTTGTGCCCTGGCAGCTCTCATTAATTGTTGGCTCTCTTTTCTGTCTTTGCTCGAAGTCAAGAGGTTTCCGTGAAGCAACGGCACTGAGTAAGAGTTAAAGAAGTATGTTGCTGGACTGTCTCTTTTTTCAGATTCTAACATTTTAATATTAAAAAAAAAAATCTTATATTGAAAGTCAAGTTTAAGCTTTGATCGTTCAGGTGATCAGCAGGTGATCAAAATGTGAGATATTAACAGAATAATAATATTTTGCTCATTTTGGGGCACACAGTGTTGACTATCTAGGAGAATCTTGTATGTATCAGGATAGGTACTGTGTCGTAAAGCCAACAATATTGTGTGTGTGTGTGTGTGTGTGTGTGTGTGTGTGTGTATGTGTGGCCTGGTAAACCCTACCCAATGGGGACAAAATGTCCCCATAAGGATGGCAATATCTGAAATCCTTGTTCGTGTGGGGACATTTTTTGGTCCCCATGAGGAAAACAGCTTATAAATCATATTAAGTGATGTTTTTTGAAAATGTAAAAATGCAGAAAGCTTTTTTCTGTGATGGGTAGGTTTAGGGGTAGGGTTAGTGTAAGGGAATAGAATATACAGTTTGTACAGTATAAAAATCATTATGTCTATGGAAAGTCCCCATAAAACATGGAAACACTACATGTGTGTGTGTGTGTGTGTGTGTGTGTGTGTGTGTGTGTGTGTGTGTGTGTGTGTGTGTGTGTGTGTGTGTGTGTGTGTGTGTGTGTGTGTGTGTGTGTGTGTGCGCGGCCCAGGTAAACCTTACGCTATGAGGACAAAATGTCCCCACAAAGATGACAATATCCGAAAATGGGCAACCGGACATTTTTTGGTCCCGAAGTGGAAAACTGCTTATAAATCAAACCAAATTATGTTTTTTAAAAATGTAAAAATGCAGAAAGTTTTTTGTGATGGGTAGGTTTAGGGCTAGGGTTAGTGTAGGGGGATAAATAAAACATGAAAACATCCCCATAAAACATGAAAACCCAACATGTGTGTTTGTACATACCACTTTTTTTAAAGACATTAATACTTTTAGTCAGCAAGGATGCTTTAAATTGATCAAAAGTGATAGACATTTATAACTAATTAATTATATTTCATATCATTTTTTTGAAATTTGAAAATTTGAAATCTCTAAAATGTATCATGGTTTCCATAAAAATACAAATTGATGATAATAAGAAATATTTCTTGAACATCAAATCAGCACATTAGAATGATTTCTGAAGGATCATGTGACAATGAAGACTGGAGTAATGATGCTGAAAATTCACCTTTGCCATCACAGGAATAAATTACTTTTTAAAATATATTAATATAGAAAATGGTTATTTTAAATTGTAATAATATTTCACAATAGTACAGTTTTTATCATATTTTTCATCCAATAAATGCAGCTTCTGTCATCCAAGAATATTACCAACCCTACATTTTTGAACAGTTGTGTGCATATGTGAACATATGCAAACAAGGGGCAACAACACCAAATTTTTTGCACTTCAAACACTGTCTACTACCCCACCCTCGCTGCTGACAATGATGGGAATCTGATTTGTAAATTTACAAAAGAAAGTGTAATAGCCTGCATATTGTAGTCATTAGAACTGTTTTTCTGGTTATTTCCTCAGGGACGAAATGGAAAGATAGAGAGGGAACGAGAATAATAAATGCAAATTATGAATCCGTTTACAGAACACCGGTAAGAGCAGCTTACTTTCTATTTTTTCTAACACCCAAAACCTCACCACTTCCTGCCTGTCCTTGGGGAAATGGCCACACTTCTCCAGTCCGCCTATGAACAAACATCTGCCGTGAAACAAGGAAGCGTTCCCCTGATGATGTGTTTCCAACAGATCCCCTCATCCCATGTGCTGTTTAATCACGTGTTAAAACTGGCGACAATAGAGCAAGTCCCGGCAATCTGAAAATTAGACAAAAAGTCAGAGAACAAATTTACAGTTTTTTTAATGAAGTTTTTTTTCTTCTTCTTCTCCATCTTGATGCGTCTCGCGCTCTCCTGATGTGCTCTCAGCAGTGCCGCGGTTCCTCCTCCGTTAATTCAGTTCCTAAACACCTGCTTTTGCACCTTTGATAATTATGGCTGGAACGTTTGTTAATCCGCTCTAATAGTGCTCAAGCTGAGTCCGTTTGCAGCTAATAATTACGGCAGTCGGCATGGGGTTTGGCTCGTCTCTGGTGTAGCCCGTGTGATATAATACCGATCACAGCTCTAGCTAGCTAACATCTCGACTGGGATAACTCAACATCACGTCCCTGCCTCTTTCTACAGCTGTCTCTTAAAACTCTGCGCTCTCCGAATGCAATATTCATCCCTCTTTTGGGACATTTATTTTGGAGATATTAGTGCAAACTTGACCTTAAAAAGAGATGAATTAATAGGATGGAAATATATCAGGAAAAATAAACGAATTCTTGAAGCCCTCAAGGAAGAGCAAACAAATCATTGGCACAGATCTCACCTTTGGGAGTTGTCATACTTTGCTTCTTCTTCTTCTTCTTCTTCCACTTTCTCTCTCTTCTTCCTCCCTGCGAAAAGTTAGCAAGCGCTTGCATATCATCATTAGTGTGGCTGCTGCTCCTTCAGAGATCAAATGCTGTTTTCTCAGCACTAGCAGAAAGTCTGTTGGTTTTAAACTCCAGAGGGTTTGCCCCGAGGCATTAAAAACATAGGCATGTCAATCTGTGCATGTCGAAAGCACTCTTACAGGCTGCTAGATAAAAAACGGCGATCATTTAAATGGTAAATAGTCTAAATGTTTGGCGTTTGAAGAGTGGAGGAATGCCAAAATAGATGCTGCTATGGTTCATAGGGAAGCAACGAGGGGCAAAGAGGCTTCTGCCTACCGTTTCATATGCTATGGCTAATCGTGCGTGTATCGGAGCGTCTGATCGTTAGCGTTGGATTGAAAGGGGAGTTCTAAGGCCGGGATTCCAGTCTCAGATCTTTCTGTATTGACACGTTATAGAGGTTCAGACAAGAACATGCACGCAGCAAAACACAGTGAGGAGAAGATTCAACAGTGTTTCTTTTCTGGCTGCAAATGCTTTAAAATATATATATATATATATATATATATATATATATATATATATATATATATATATATATAAAATAATCCTGAGGTGCAATCAGTGAGTGTAGAACATGCTGTAGAGCAACAACGAAAAAAGAGAAGGAAAAGGATGTGTGAATGAATTTATGTTTTGTTGTACACTGAAATGAAGAATTTCAAAGTACTGACAGAATCTTAAATATAAACCCTTAATGAATGTAAAACTTGACCAATCACATTCTGGTACTATCATCTATTGGTAAATGATGAATAAACTTTGTCAGATAAAGGCAGATTTGTTTGTAGAGAAGTTTTTGTTGCATGAGAAAAGTCAAAATAGGAATGTTTCCTTATGAGAGTGTTAGTAAAATGGTTTAAAATTTAAATCATGCTGAATATGTTGATGTGTGGCAGTATCTACCCAAACATATAACAATTCACATTTGCCAGAACCAGACGTTTCATACCAGTGAGGTTTGATATTTTACAAAAAAAAAATGTTTTTTACATTAGCATCATATATATGTGATGTTTATTTAACTGATAAATGCATATCATTTATTCATAGCAAAAATATTAATAAATAATATTTAAAAAAATTAAATTTTATAAAAAATGTTTTTTGGTTATTTATGATACTTTTTACAACTTCTGTAAACAAGCAAAATTAAAATATTTTTAAAAATCAACACTTCTGTAAACAAGTGCAAAATTAAGTTGTGCAGTATACACACACACATGCACGCGCACGAACGCACGCACGCACGCACACACACACACACACACACACACAATTACTTAGCTATAAAAATGGGGACATTGCATAGACTTCTAATGTTTTTATTAGCAGCTTGTTATAATTATTAATAATAACCCACAGCTTTCTGCATTTAAAAAAAAACGTTTTTGTCAGGTTTAGCTAATTCTGGGTACAAATTGGTCCCCAAATAAGTTAAAGGTACGCTATGTAACTTTTGGCCCTCTAATGGTAAAAAAAAACCTGCAATCATTTAGAGGAAGTACATTGTTTTGGTAATACTTTGGCTCTGTGCTCAAATTGATGCTCCATGACCCTTCACAATAGATAATGCATTACAATGATAATGCATTACAATGTTAGAGAGATACAGTGCCTAGCATAAGTGAACACACCCATGCTAAATTTGACTAAAAAGAGGAATTAAAAAATCATCTTTTGGAAATTGATCTTAATGCCTTAATTTAAAAAGTGAGGAAAAATCCAACCTTTAAGGACACCAATTTTCTTTGTGAATGAATAATGTATTATGAATAAATAAATGTTCTTCCTTTAAATACAGGTTGCGTAATTCAGGACACTCCTATGTTAAATTCCTAAAGAGGCAGTCAGATTTTTATTTTTAAATACCAGGATCCAGGATACTATGCATCCCGATAAAGTTCCCTTGGCCTTTGGAATTAAAAAAAGCACCATGCCAATCTCTAGGTATGGTGAGGGGAATGTGATGATGTGGGGATATTTTAATTCCAAAGGCCAAGGGAAGTTTATCAGGATGCATAGTATCCTGGATCCATGAAACAACTGGCCGTTAAAAATAAAAATCTGCCTGCCTCCATGGGAAGCTAACATAGGGGTGTCCTGACTTATGCAACCTGTATTTTAAGGAGGAACATTTATTTATTCACGATTCATTATTCATTCACAAAGAAAATTGGTGTCCTTAAAGGTTGGATTTTTCCTCATTTTTGAAATTAAAGGGATAGTTTACATTTATCTGACGCTTTTATCCAAAGCGACTTACAATTGCTATATTTCAGAGGTTGCACGCCTCTGGAGCAACTAGGGGTTAAGTGTCTTGCTCAGGGACACATTGGTGTCTCACAGTGGATTCGAACCCAGGTCTCTCACACCAAAGGCATGTGTCTTATCCACTGCGCCATCGCCACCCCTGAGCAAGTTAGATAGTTCACCCAAAAATGAAAATTCTGTCAGTATTTACACACCCTCATGTTGTTCCAACCCCGTAAGACCTTCGTTGATCTTCGGAACACGAATTAAGATATTTTGGATGAAATCTGAGAGCTGGATCACTCCATACTAGTCCAGGCTTCTTCAGGAATTGAAACTTGCCAGCCCCGAAAAGTTATTAAAGACATTGTTAAAATAGTCCTAGTGACTACAATGGCTCAATCCTAAGTTTATCAAGCTACAAGAATACTTTTTGTGCACAAAAAACCCCCAAAAATAACGACTTTATTTCAACTATTCATTTCCTTCTCTGTGGGCCTCTAGTCAGTTAACGTAGTGTGATAGCGTAGTAATATGTAACACATAGGCTCACTATTGGCCGACGCTGGTCATGTGTGTGATGTGTGTGGCGTACAACAACAGAAGTGTACGCTGTTAAACTAGTGAACTGACTCGAGGCCAACAGAGAAGGAAATGAATAGTTGAAATAAAGTCGTTATTTTTTTTTTTTTTGGCGCACAAAAAGTATTCTCGTCGTTTGATAAACTTAAGATTGAGCCACTGTAGTCACTTGGACTATTTTTCCAATTTTTGTATTCCTCTTTTTAGTCAACTTTAGCAAGGGTGTATTCACTTATGCTATCCACTGTACATATGTCATTTTATCTGTTCAATAAAATACCTTACTCATCGTTGAGTTATAAACGAGCCATCTCCGCATCGCTTTTACAACATTTTTATCTCCCTCGGTTCTCACCATCTCCAAAAAGCCAAGCCAATGTTTATTCTTGTTTTATCCTCTTTTTTGCCAGCAGACTGTCCTTTGTTCCCGTTATTTTTAAATAAAAAATGGGTGGTTGGAGATTTAGAGGCTCCATGTCAAACTTTCTCGCTCATTGTGACAACGAATAACCTATTCCACTCCCATATCATACACGCATCAAAGTTGCCGGTTATGACGAGACACGCACAAATGAGTGATGTATGGACGATGGAAATATATATATATATATATATATATATATATATATGTGAGAAATTATGACTTCATTATTTTACATGTGGGTCAATGCAGTAAAAAAGAATTGTGTGCTTTTACAGCTGTTTAACACTACATGGGAAAAAGAGGCAAAGATGACAAAAAGACACGACGGATATATTAGCACAGGATAAGAGTCTGAGACGTAGAACCATGGCTGTGGTACGACTCCGGCCTGCTGTCCTCCGTGTGTCCTCTCCCAGCGCCCTTAGATTCACGCATCACTCATCGTGTCACAGTGAACTCCAGATGCTCTCACCCAGGAGAACCATCCCACCCCTCTCATCCCTCTTCATTCCCTCCAACAATTTAGTAATGAAATATTGATTTTTAGTTAGATTCATATTGATGCTATTAGCTTTGCATTGATAAATCACAGCTCTGTGCCCGTCGGTGGCAGAGCAAGTGTTTGCGGTGCAGTGCCGGGGAGATTACAATCAAGCCATTGATGTGTTAATTTGATGGATATCTTTGATTTCTGTGTCGTTTTTCCCCTCCCTTTTTTTTCTACACTGTCCTCTATTTCCACGAACCGGGTTTCATAACAATGCTTTAGCACAAATCACACACAGCTGGATTTATGAGACTCACTGTCCATTGGACCGCCTGCAGCCTACTACACACTCTCCTGCTCCGTGTCTTAGTGTGTGTTTGTGGGAAGGTGATATCATACTCTTCGCCTCAAATCACCCACGCAGCATTTGAGTGTCAGCCTGCACACATCCCAATTAAAGCCCTGAGAGAAAAAGAGGTGAAGCTAAAACTCAAAGCCCTTTTAGTCTCCACCCACAGAATGTTTCTATAAACACAGCTGAGCAATAGATGATCATCAGCATTTCATGTAACATGATTAAATACACAATATTTTAATAAAGCCAGTTTCTACAGATGTATTTCTTCTAAAACAAATACGTGGGGTGACTGTTGCTTAACATGTGCACAGTTCATAAAATTCTTTGGTCAAAAAGCACCTGTTACATGATAATCTGCATAATTAATAATATAATAAATACATCTTTATAAATAAAACATTATAAAACTGAAAGTCTTATACACTGTTAAGAACAACTTTATTTAGCAAATGCAAGCTGACTAACATTTCAGTCGCAGACACAAAAACTAAATGTAAATTACATCTACATCTTCAACAACACCCAAAAAAAAGAAAAAGAAAAAAGAAAAAAGCATGCTAGACTAACAATATTTCCCCAAATGTTGTCCCAAATAGTCAAACACATTTTTTTCTGAACAAACACATTTCTCATATTGAACAATTGATTCCTTGTGTTGCTTTGCTTCAAAGTAATGTAGGCCTATGAGTGTTATACAACTACATGTATAAGTTCAAGTTATAGAGATTTTTTTGTTGTTGTTGTTGTTGTTCTGCCAATTTATCAATTATTATTGAAAGAATTCAGTTGTGAATCATTCCTCTTTTTTACTTTTTCAGCAAGTCCTTTATTTGCATAAAGTTGCTACCAAAACTACCTTGTTTGTCTAAAGCACTGTATTACTTGGTGCAGTTGGTGGAATAAATATTATTATCATGCATTATTTTTACCAGGTTTAAGTGTAATATGTAATATGACCTTTTATTGCTTATTGCTTTAATAACATATTATAAGAAGAAATACCAATACATCTATCCAGTATCAGGTCTTGTAGACCTGCCTTTAAAACAACACAACCAGTTCTCTCCGAATAACACATAAAATATTTCTAGTAGCCAATACATAATTAAAATAAAACACTTTTCCTTCCTCATTGCCACAATGACATTCAATTTGAGTTTAATTGGAAATTATAATGTCTACACACAACGAAAGTTCTCTCTCATAAGTGTATGTAATATGTATAGAGGGTAAATAAATGTAGGTTGTAAAATGTAATGCTTGCCTGTTTGTCTTCCCCTTTGGCCCATACAGGCAAGAGGAAGTTCACAGTCTCCAAGGCACCAGATTACTCCATTGATCCGAACCCAAAATGGCTCCATGTCTGGCATTTCAGAGGCTGTTTCCATGTCAATGTCATCCTATTGGCCCCAAACTAAACGAGACAAATACAACCAGAATAAGGTATCTTCCTCCTTATAAGGCACCACAGATCAGAACTAAAATAGTTTAGACTGATTCACTGACCAACAAAATAGCGCCAGAGCTTCAGTTCGATAAAACACAGCCTGTAGCCTTGCAGAGTGTCGTTCCCTTTCTGAGTAAAGTAATACCATAGTACGACAAAAAAAAAGTAGTTCTACAGTTAGTTCTACTAGTTCTATAGTTCTACAAACAAGTTTTGTCTGTAGAAAGGACAGGAAATATAGCTTTATTTATCTTTTCATATATTCATAGTGATTTATTCTTAGTAAAAAGTTAAATCGATTGACGTTTTTGTATTTTAGCATTAATTAATTAATTAATTAATTAATTCAGCATTAATTAATAGCCTGCAATGTATTCATACTAGAGGTGTAGCAATATATCGTGTCACAATATATCGCAATACAAAAATGCAACACTATGGTGGATAGTGACATGTATAATTCACCTAAAATAAAAATTACTGTGTTTTTAGAGTTTTAGTGTCAGTACTACATTAAGCTACTATATATAATGTTGAGTATAATGTATAATAATGCAATGGGGGAATATATGTAGGTCCTGAAAATGCCAAATGTCTTATGCTACCAGTAAAGAGTCGCCTACATTATTATAAATATATCTAGTCAGTTATCGAGTGCAAGCATATTGTCTAAAATAATTATGTATTTTCAGCTTTTTATTCTGGTGTCTCCAGATTGCGTTGGGTTATCAGCACCAAGTCCAAGCCTATTTATTTACACCCATTTCAATATTAGGATTTAAATCAACCTTTTATCATATGTCTTAGAGTATCGCAATAAGATTGTAACATGCAGTTTAGAATCGTGATATGTATCGAATCGTGACATGAGGGTATCGTCACACCCCCAATTCATACTGTACATTTGAAATGCTACCATAGTAAAGTGCTTTAGCAGGGCCATAACTGAAGCCTTCTCTTGCAGGTAAAGATGGAGTGGTTGCCTTGCTGTTGTGCTGGTATCAGACATGGGCTCTTCATCAGATGACTAATGGAGTTGTGCAGCTAACCAGGAGGCCCAAGGCTGTTTGTTAGCTCCTAACAAGGTGAACCAGCTCCTCCGGAACAGCACACTAGCGCTGAAGGATTTATTATAGATCTGCGTGTCCGCAGGCCATGAACGTTAGCGCCAGTCTCATTGTAGTGGGTCCACCACACTAGCAAGAGGGCTTAGATCATTATTGCCTCATTGTTTTGATACAATTTTGAAGAGCGGATGATGGATGGATAGATAATCGGATGAGTAAAGGAGTTTCGGTAGAATAGCACATGAGAGTAAAGGATGGATTGCAGAAATACATGGGAAAGATAGAGAAAAGTGAATTTTGAACCTATTTTGAGAAGGAATTTAGAAAGAAGTTTGCAGTCTTTAGTAGTTGTTTAGTAGTTGACTTAGACTTGTTGGGTAGAATTTGTGATGTAACATGAATATATATATATATATATATATATATATATATACACACACACACAATTTGTTTTTCCCAAAGGCTCACAGGAAAATTATTATCCTGTGGTAATTAATATTATTATTAATTATTATTAATAAATGCATTATTAATATTTTGTTGGTGCTCTCTTGTTTTTGCATATGTTCATAATTTCTTTGAATGACAGCATGGTTAAAAATTACATTTTATAATAGCCGATGGGAAAATTACATTTCTTTATTCATATATATATATGATTTATTTAACATAATTTTTTTAAAAATGTATTTAAATTTAGAATTTAAATTTATTTTAAAAAAAAAAAATCTAAAATCTTGATTTAAAATAAAAAGCTTGTGCTAATACTTTTGGAGTTGTAGATTTAAAAAAAAAAAAAAAAAAAAAAGAGCACAAGCTTGTATTCATAAAACACGACAATCCGGCATGTAAAAAAACCCGCAAATTCTCCCACAGGAAACTCTGTACCGTTCTGTCCTTTTGTCCCTCAGTCAATACAATCAGCCGGTGTCATCCAGCGGTCAGTCTCCATGCAGGAGGGGCAGGTTTGTGAGAGGTAGCGGGGGCTTTAAGCGACGCTAATCACCGCGCTCGCTGTCAATCGCCTGCCAATATCAGCCGCCCCGTCCCCATCTGTCAGAAGCGGGCGCGATGGCTCCCTCGTTAGCGCCGATCACCTGCCCTCAGCCGGAGCGCCTGTGCTAACATCCATCACTCACCCGCGCCCATTTTTCCGCCGCCGCTGTCTAATGGCCTTCGTTCAATTGTCTCCTTTAGCTCGGGCGCTACAAAGTTAGTAGAGCGCAGGGGTGATGGGTTGGGGGGAGGAATGTAGAGGGAGGGGTGCGACAGAAGCAGCTCAAACATTTCAGACACGCTGCGGTGGTGTAATGAGCCATGGCAGCTGGATATACCTGTGCATGCTTTGATAAAGGTGAGCTGACACACCAGGGCCAGATAGGCACTTTGGTGTCGCAGACATATGTCTATCTATCACCGCAGAGTGCTGGAGGGGAGAGAGAGAAACAGGGAAGAGCAGCGTGAGCGGGAAAAAGCCAATAGGGAGGAAATGGTGTGAGAACAGCTGCTAGTATTTTGTAGTCATCAGTACGTACAAGCACCGGTCTCCAAATTGGACATTCATGGCTAGAAGGCTCCTGATCTCAGTTTCCCCTCTAACAATCCTCTGAAAGCGGAGCGAGATGATAAACTGCGAAGAGCGTCTCCAAGCTATTCCTCTTGTGTGGCCCTCTGCGTCTCTCTCGATTCCCCCATATTCTTCGCTGTTTCTGTCCTTTTGTCCGAAAAAGGAAAGGAGGGAAGCAAACATTTAGGGGTGCAGTGTACCATGCTGGACTGATGCAATACATTCTCTTTGTGGGACCGTAGTGGTAAAGCCGCTGGACTGTGGCTCTGCTCACCAGCCGTGAGATGATTAATTCAAACTTAACACCAGAGAAGACACTAATATTCATCACCTCTGCTGCATTCCTTTCCAACGCCAGCCAACAGCTCTCCTAATTCATCAGCACAGACTACTACACCCCAGCGAAGCTGCACAATGTATGCGTATAGAAAACAATGCAGGAGAACTCAAATCGGCGTACATTTAGATTTTTACCAGGGGGCTGACGCCATTGTTAAAATTTGGCCTTCGTTTAATTGTCGTACATAAATTGTCTGTATTGTAATAGACACACCTGAATTCATTTAGTCAAACTGGAAACATATATGCAGTAAATATACAGTATATATATATATATATATATATATATATATACACACACACACACACATATACATATACATATACATATACATATACATATACATATATACATATACAGCCAAATCAAAAAATATTCAGACACCAGATATATTTTTTTGATATTCTTTTATTAGTGGGTGCTGGACACTATAGTTCATTTATGTAAGTGAGGGTAGCAAAATAAAGTAAACTGTGACATATTATACTCAAACATTCTTCATACAGTGCACTACTTAAAATTAAAAACAGTACAATTTATGAAAAATTTGGGACCAAAAATTATTCAGACACTTTAACGTGACCATGTTTTGCTGAAGTGTTTTTGCTTTAATTGCTAATGCGACCCTTTTACACCACAGACTGAACAAAATTAAGCATTGCTTGGTAATTGGTTGACTTAAATTGGTATTATCTAATTGTTTACTTAAATTTAACAGCTGACAGCTATTTCACCTAATTCATTTGTGAGACGGTCTAACAGAAGGATGGCAAAAACCAGTGAAATATCAACTGATTTGCGAACTATGACTTCTTGTCATATTTTATTACCATTTTCTAAACTATAGAGAATAAACTGTGATAATGTGAGAAATGTTAAAGGTGTCTGAATAAATTTTGCTTTGACTGTATAGGCACAGTGTACCATAATATTCTAGATAAATGAAAACTTTTCATATAATATTAAAGTTATGTAACTTTTTTTGTTGTTTGCTATGGAGTGCCCAATGGTGAGCGAACATAAAGTTACTCGGGGGAACACAAAACATTTGCAAGAGAACGCAAAAGCATTCCTTTTTTTATTTACTTATTACTTATTACTTTTTACTCCCATCACATATTTTTTTTTCATGTGTCTTTAGTGGCTCCGTAGTTTGCCGACCTAAATAGTAAAGTAATATTTTTACATTTACATTTTTCCGTTTAGTCATTTAACAGTAAGTAATCAAATAACTTTGTTAGAAAACATTTTTATCAAATAGATAAACTATAATACATTTATATAATAATAATAATAATAATAATAAATTATATTATATGTTTAAATAGTTTTTCATCCTAAGTTTACTTTATAAGTAATCTATTTCTGTTCCAATTTATAACTTTCACACAACATTTTAAGCCAGTTCCATTTAAACCTTCGAGTCATCTTTGTGCATTAAGGAAGAGTTGTCGATAATAGTTTTTCTTCAAATCTTCAGATCTCTTGCTCTATGTAATGCATGTTGGTTTTACCATTGTGACATTCAAAGATATTTGTAAATATGTGAATGTAAAAAAAAAAAAGTGAATCTGGAGTTATTTGCATTGAGATTTCTAAGATGTGCATGTTTGCTTACAATTCCCATATTTTGGATGGCAGTATATAATTTGAATACAAAGGTCACAGTTAATGTAAATAATCGCGCCAGGCCTAATGCGATTTCATATTGAAGTCCGGCCCCTTTTCTTTATTTCCATATATGACGGTATGCTGAAACGAGTAGTCCTGTTCTTTTTGTTCTTTTGAAAAATAAATCCCATTTGTCTATGCGACATCATACACTATTGTGTATCTCTTTTGTTTCATGCCATTCAGATGCCTGGCTCGAATGAGATATAGATCATCTGAATCGCGATAGTTGAATGGAAGGATTGTTAGCATGTAAATTCATCCCTTAAATTAGCACCTTTCATTGTGTAATCAACTTCTGCTGTATGCTGGAAAATAAGACTTAAAGGTTCTGAATCCTGCGTTGCTATAGAAATCTTTTTTCTTTTTCTTTTCTTTTTTTTGCAGTACAATCCCTCTCCTCATCAGACGGAGAAAATACCTCACTTTGTTCTGTTGTGCTTTGCATTGTTGTTGGCCTTCCATTCAAACAAAGGAGACATTTTATGGTGCAAACGGTATATTCAGTGTTGCCTTCTCTCATAACTCCTCTCAGAAACAGCCTTTTATGCTAGAGAAACACCCTCATATGTTAAACAGACAAAAAACCAAATCTCTTCTTCCAAGAGGGAAAAAAGAAATGTGCATTTTGCCGAGAGCTATTTTTCTCGTTTTGTCACAGGGGAGCGAGAGTTTACACGTGCCTCAACATGGCGGCCTTGACCGCGTATGAAGTAGAACAAAAGTGCTGACTTCATCTCCACTTTCCTTTTCTCTCAGTAGCCAGACAATCTCATCAGCATTGCTTCTCTTCAGCATCTGTTTCGGTTATGATGGCCACCTGTCCTGTTGTCCCTCGAGACTAGCAGATAGGACAGACAATTCACACATGTAGAATGCCAAAATATGGTGTTGGCGTTCACACCAAAATCTTTTGCTTTTTTGTTCTCAAGACATGTATATTCACCTATGGTCTGCAGGCAGGGTGTTTTATTGTTCGCAATATGCCTCGCTCGCTTTTCACCTTTCAGGTTTAAGTGTTTATGCATTATGTGGTGAATAGCATGACTGAACGCAGCCTGAAGAGAGTGGTTTGCATCTTTAGGATAATTTCAGGGTTTGATATATATATTTTTTTCAGATTTGAAATACTGTACTTCAGTTGCAGACATGGAAATCCAGCATCAAATTCCCACATTTGCCATTTTCAAAGGTGGGACCAGCTGAAATATTTCAAAACAATTCTCATACATTTGAAATATTTCTTCTTGTTTTAGACCTTTTGATATTTTCCAGCACTGGTAATCTAAAATAATCATCAGATAATGATCCAGCAGTACAATGCTTTTTAAATAAATAATAATAATAATAAAAAGGTTTTAATGCTTTTTCACAAGTGGTCTCAGACTATTGGACCCCACAGTACATCCATGTATTTGTGTTTGAATGTGTCTCTTCAAAAGCGGTTAAACATACCTGTAAAATGTCTAAATCTAAGTGTTCTTTTGATTCAGAGAGGAAATCAATTCCTGTCTGTCAGATTTTTCTCGTCCACAAGGTTTGTTTAGTAATTTGTTTTAACGTTGGCAATCTTGACAGCTCACGAAGGTGAAAATGGCAAACTATGTGGGACCAGCTGAAATATTTCAAAATGATTCTCATACATTCCCTAAGAACATTTGAAATATTTCTTCTCGTTTTAGACCTATTGACATTTGCCAACACTGGTAATTAAAAAATCATCAGATAATGACCCAGCAGTACTTATTTATTCAGAATAAATGAATAAACACATTTATTATTGAATAGAGAAAGATTCTCTCCATGACCTTTTTACAGTTTGAATGCAAAGTATCTTTAAAAAAAAAGAAAAAAAGTGCTGATGGTATTGAGCATTGCACAGTCACTGACTTTCACCTCTGGAATACTTGATTCTGATTGGTCGATCGCTGCATTCTACAGTCATGTGTTTTGTATAATGATAGTTTACCTGTATATTTGAATTTGTGCCAGGCAACCAATTTCTTACCTGTAATTTCAAACGATTTTGAAGTATCTTTCTTCTCACCTAATAAAAAACGGTAACACTTAATAATAAGGTTTCACTTGTTAAAGCTGCAGTCCGTAACTTTTTGCACTCTAGCGGTTAATAAACAGAAATGCACGAGTCTTGCGGAAGAACATTGTAGCCAGAGCTACTTCTCTCTGTTTATGTCTATGACGAGTCACGCAGGTTCTGGGCTTCTCAGCAGTGGTACGACCCGTACCAGTCGAAAATATCTGAATATAAACACTTATTATAGGTGTACCGTAGTGATTCAGGATAAGACAAAAAAACTGTTGGGAAAATGGATTCTTGATGTACTCGCTTAAATAAATTTTATTATATAAATTGTTTACATTTTGACCACAAAAAAAGTAACGGACTAGATTAGTTATAAAAATTAACTATACTTCTACAGCATTTATTAATCTTATCTACTGTCCACCTCAACATTTACTAATACATTTGAATGCACTGTGAAGCAGCATGAACATTTTTAATAGGCCTATATAACATTAACAAGTACTGTAAAAAAAAAGATATTGCTTATTGTTAGTTCATGTTAGTTAATGCATAATGAGACCTTATTGTAAAGAGTTACCCAAATGCCCACTTATTGATTCATTTGTAACATTAGTCGTTATCGCAAAATAAACCTCTCCGTGTTGGTTTTATGATGCGATAGGCTAAAGAGTGGCACTTCGGAGCCTGAAGTTTCACTTGATCGCCTTGCATTTCACAACACCATTTAAATCGAGTAAATGAAACAATTATCTATTATTTCTTACTTTAACTAGTTTTGTTAGTCTTTCATAGCAAAGGCTCGTACACCTGCTTTTCTCCATTGTTACAGATGGGTCGTGTGCTATCATTCGGCACAATAGCTGCCTTTTAACTCACAGAAATAGCTTGGGAGTGACACATTAACACAGGTGTTCCTCTCACAGCTAAGTGCTCCACGAGGTGAAAGGCCTTTAAGTACCTGTTGATAGGTGACAGGGAGGGACATGTTAATAAATACTGTTAGGCTGTGGAGAGGGGCCTGGTGTAATCGTGTGCAGTAAGTCAGATTGCTGTCTGGCTTTCCAGCAACAGTAAAGAGTTAATGACACGCTGTGCCAACCGCACGCCTCCTCTGCCTCGCCTCCCTATTGTAAAGGCCCTGCGCTACACAAAGCTGAGAAGAGGGATGAGTGGAGAGAGGCGGCGTGCCTGCCGATGAACAGGAAATGAAACAAAGAGAGAGAGGATGGCCTGATAGCAGTGATTATTACCCAAAATATCATATAAAGATGGCAGCGAGCATGAGGGGGAGGACTAGCGTGCCGCCCACTTAGCCTCGCATTATGAAAACGTGCAAGGTGCGAACACGGGCCAGAATCGTGCTTGTGAACGTGTATGTGTGTGCGTGAAAGAGAGCGAGAGGGTGGGTGGGTGCGAGGGATAAATGCTAGGAATGTAAGTGTATTTTTCGTGAATCCGGCAGAATATCAAGGTTACTAGAATTCATTTGTCCTTTCGCCATTCTTCGGGTTTACCCTGGAGAGACGGACCGCGGTTCTACCTTTTAAAAAGGTAGTTAATCTGGAACTGAAACCTATACCGGCTCGACGTGCCCTTGTAAGACGTTGCTCGAAATGAAGGAGCCGATCAATCTGCTTTTGATTCATGGACATATTTCTCAGATTAACTCTCCGCTGCCATTAGAGTCACCGGATCAGTAGTGAAACGAGGTTAAGGCGTGCAGGGATAGGTAGCGTTTCCTGTTTATGGTGATATTACTATGCATTAACAGCTCTCGCTCCTCCAAACAAATGAAATCCACAGTAAACTGACTTTAAATCAATAGTTTTCATCTGTAGCCTGCAGAAGTTGGACCGAGCTGAAACAATGCTGCAGTCAATGAGCAGGGTGAATAAATCTTAGGATTACGAGTCGGACGTGCGCAAGCTGTGACCTTACTGAAACTGAAGTAAATGCAAGGTCTGTTATGGGGTCTGTTACATGTTACAAATAATTTTGTTCCCTTTCAAGGGAACTTCGAGCTGCGTCAAACGCTGCGGGAACGCCCCTGCGTTGTGCGTCATGAAGCACGTATGGAATCAGCCCAATGGAGAGATGAAACGTCATAGGCGGGTGACGTCATCGACCAGGAAACTATAAAGCACCCCAAAAACACAAGCGCATTAGCTTCTGTGCTTTCAGTCGCGCTACATGTGAATCTGTCCCTGTGTGATATTGTCTGTCTTACATACCCTGCACCACACAAACAATTTATCCCTATATATATATATATTGAGAGATTATGGCGGACGAACAGCAGTTTAGAAAGTGTGTTCCTCCCTGCTCGCGTTATTTAACGAGCGGGGATACACATGATCTTTGTGTTGTTTGTTTGGGAGTTCAGCATGCCCAGTTTGCTCTCGAGGGAGCAGACTGTGAGCATTGCGAGCGTTTGCCGTTAAGGACGCTCCGCTCCCGCCGGTCGCTCTTTGAGGAGAGCGGTTCGGTGCGCGCTCCCCGCGGTTCGGGTCCCGCTTCTGCCGAGGCAGAGCGGCGGCGCTTATCGTGGGGATCGCAGATGGATCTCACAGCGGGGTTTGAGACGGGCTCTGCCTTATCTCTCCCTTCACCTGTGAGATCCAGTGCCTCAGTCCCGGGTTCGGAAGCACGCGCTGCGGTTTCTTCCGCTCGGGCTGAGGCACCAATGCTATCCAGTTCTGAGGAACTTGATGTTGTTAGTGTTGAGGGAGATGTGGAGGATTCGCCACCCCACACTCCTGAGAGTGATGAGCTTATGGAGGTGTTAACAAGAGCTGTTGAAAAACTTAATATTGAATGGCCAGTGACTAGACAGGAGTCTGTTTCTAAATCAAAGTTGGATGAGAGATTTTTGCCGTCACGTGTGCAGCCTCCACGCCGGTGCCTGCCGTTTTTCCATGATCTCCACACCGAGGTGTCGAAATCATGGAGAAAACCGGTGTCATATAGAGTGTTTAGTCCCCAGACTTCAACATACGCTAATATTATGGGAGCCAAGGCTCATGGTTATGGTGCGTTGCCTCGTGTGGAAGAGACGCTTGCGAGCCATCTCTCCCCCGAAGCAGCATCATCTTTTAAGGCACCGGCATTACCCACCAAGCCTTTAAGAAACACTTCGGCTTTGGTGGGTAAAGCATATTCGGCAGCAGGTCAGGCTGCGTCATGTCTGCATACTATGTCAATCTTGCAGGCATACCAGGCTGATCTGCTAAGGGACATGAGTGAGAGTGAGGAGGTCAGTACTGACGTAGTTCGCGAACTGCGTCAGGCTGCTGATTTATCCCTGCGTGCCACCAGAGAATCGGCCAAATTAATGGGTCGTTCTATGGCAGCTCTGGTGGCCGCAGAAAGACATTTGTGGTTAAATCAGACTAATATTAAAGAGAGAGAAAAAGCTTTTCTTTTAGATGCTCCTCTTTCTCCCATGGGGTTGTTTGGTGATGCTGTGAATTCAGTTATCGATAAATTCCAAGAAGAAAAGAAACAAACTGCAGCTTTTAAAAAGTTTCTTCCCCTTAAAGTTCATGTCCCTGGGGCTGCTGGGCGGGAGCAGCCCCGGCCGTCTTCGAGCTCATCACATAGAGCGCAGCAGAGGCAGAGTGTCGCGTCTCGTGCTCCCCCTGCTGGACAGTGGGCTCAGCCGCGACACTCTCAGCCGAAGCCTTCTCCCAGTAGAACTGATCTGAGGACAGTTATATTGGCTAAGAAGGCTTCGGCTAAGAAGAAGTCCTGACGCCAAGCCGTTCAGGATGCTGAGGGTGGTCCCCACCGAGGCGGAAAGGTGTTCACCTCTTTTTACGGTGCCCATTCCTCCTCGGTGCCCTCAGGGGCTCGTTCTGCCAACCCCGCCTTTATGCCGGGGCACAGACGATCCCAGCGAGCGCTTTCCCGAGGGACGCTCGCTCCCTCTGAGGAGGGTCTCAGAGCGGTCAGACCAGTTGTTCCCTGCCGGTGCGCCGTTACAGGGCGCTGCGTCTGCTGCTCAAGTTACACCAGAGGCCAGTCTCGAGAGGCTGGTACCCTTAGTAGAATTTCTGGCAGAGTGGAAAAGCCTTCCAAAAATATCTCATTGGGTCCTGCAGACAGTAGAAAAGGGTTATGCTATCCAGTTCAGGTGTCGTCCACCAAAATTCAGAGGGGTTCTGCACACAGTGGTGGGCCCCGAGCAGGCTCTGGTATTGGAACAAGAGGTGAAAACGCTCCTTCAAAAAGAGGCTATAGAACGGGTTCCTCCTCCCAGTTTGGAGTCAGGTTATTACAGCCGATATTTCATCGTTCCAAAGAAGGATGGGGGGTTGCGTCCAATTTTAGACCTGCGCATATTGAATCGCTCGGTAGGGAAGCTAAAATTCAAGATGCTCACTATCAAGCAGATCGTGTCTCAAATCAGGTCCGAGGACTGGTTTGTCACGATAGATCTGAAGGACGCATACTTCCATGTGTCCATCCTTCCACAACACAGGAAGTTCCTGAGGTTCGCCTTCGGGGGCGAGGCGTACCAGTACAGGGTTCTTCCGTTTGGCCTAGCTTTATCTCCCCGCACTTTCACGAAATGCATGGATGCAGCACTAGTGCCTCTGAGGCTTCAGGGCATTCGTATTCTCAATTACATCGACGATTGGTTGATTTTAGCTCAGACCGAGCAGATGGCGGTTCGGCATCGAGATGTCGTCCTCGCTCATATCAGAAAGTTGGGGTTGAGGCTGAACGCAAAGAAAAGTGTATTATCTCCTTCCCAGAAGACCACTTTTCTGGGTGTCGTTTGGGATTCGGTATCGATGCGGGCGCGACTCTCTCCGACCCGCATCGCTTCGATTCTCTCAGCTGTGAAACAAGTGAAGCTAGGCCAGCTACTCACTGTCAAGCAGTTTCAGAGACTGTTGGGTCTGATGGCAGCAGCGTCCAACGTTATACCTTGCGGCCTGTTGTACATGAGACCGCTACAGTGGTGGCTCAGGACCAAGGGATTCTCCCCGAGGGGAAATCCGCTCCGCACGTTCAAAGTCACGCGGCGCTGCCTTCGTGCTCTGGTCATGTGGAGAGAAACTTGGTTCCTATCCAAAGGTCCTGTGCTGGGGGCTCTTTGTCGTCGCATAACGCTAACGACGGATGCTTCCCTCACAGGGTGGGGGGCGGTCATGAGTGGTCGCCCAGCCCAAGGTCTGTGGCAGGATCATCATCTTTCGTGGCACATAAATTGTCTAGAGATGTTGGCTGTGTTTCAGGCTCTGAAACACTTCCTAACAGACCTGAGAGGCCATCATGTGTTAGTTCAATCAGACAACACGTCGGTGGTCTCTTATATAAATCATCAGGGGGGCCTGCGGTCTCGCCGGCTTTACAAGTTGGCCCGTCAGATCCTCCTGTGGTCCCAAGGGAAGCTACTATCTCTGAGAGCAATGTATCTCCCTGGGTATTTGAATGTGGTAGCAGACTCCCTGTCGAGGCAGGGGCCGAGGCCAGGGGAATGGAGACTCCACCCCGAGGTGGTGGAGCTCCTTTGGTTGAGTTTCGGTCGCGCCGAGGTGGACCTATTCGCTTCCAAGGAGACCACTCATTGTCATCGGTGGTTCTCCATCACTCTTCCAGCCCCCCTGGGGTTGGATGCTATGGTGCAGCCGTGGCCGAGGTCACGTCTGTACGCCTTTCCCCCGATTGCTCTGTTACCAGGAGTTCTGGAGAGGGTCCGCCGGGACGGGGTCAGTCTACTACTAGTAGCCCCGTTCTGGCCGGCCCGAGTATGGTTTGCGGACCTGATTTCTCTCCTGGACGGTTCTCCTTTGGAGCTCCCGGTCAGGAGGAATCTACTCTCCCAGGCGGGGGGCACGATACTTCACCCCCGCCCAGAATTGTGGAAACTGTGGGCTTGGCCTCTGAGGGGGCCCAGCTCATAGACTCCGGTCTCTCAACCGAGGTTGTTGAGACCATTCTTAACTCCAGAGCTCCATCCACGAGGAAGCTTTATGCCTTGAAGTGGAAACTTTTCACTTCTTGGTGTGGAGAACACCTGCAGGACCCAGTTAACTGCCCAGTGGGTGCAGTGCTGGAATTCCTGCAGGAGCGCTTCTCCACAGGGTTATCCCCCTCCACACTAAAGGTGTATGTGGCGGCACTAGCTGCTTACCACGTCCCTTTCAGTGGAGTTTCTCTTGGGAGACACCCGCTTATAACTCGTTTCCTCCGTGGCACTTTGAGGCTGAGGCCAGCAGTTCGTACGAGGGTGCCGACTTGGGATCTGGCCATTGTATTAGAAGGTCTTTCCCTAGCTCCTTTTGAACCTATCGAAGAAGTTCCCGAGAAGTTTCTCACTTTTAAGACTATCTTTTTGCTTGCTATCTCTTCACTAAAAAGAATCGGAGATTTGCAGGCTCTGTCGGTTTCACCCTCGTGCCTGGAATTTGCACCTGGCATGGTTAAAGCTTTTCTGCATCCTAGACCAGGTTACGTTCCTAAGGTTCCTACTAATATTGTTAGACCTACGGTTCTGCAGGCTTTCTGTCCTCCTCCATTTATGTCATCGGACCAGGAGAAACTTAATTCACTCTGCCCTGTTAGGGCATTAGACGCTTATGTCCACAGAGCTGCCCTGTGGAGGAAATCAGAACAACTTTTTGTATGTTTCGGGCCACCCAGGAAAGGGTGTCCGGCGTCTAAACAGAGAATGAGCAAGTGGGTGGTTGAGGCTATCTCACTTGCTTATGAGTCGGCTGGCCAGCCTTCACCTTTGGTTGTCCGAGCTCACTCTACCAGGAGTATGGCTGCTTCTAAAGCTCTTTTGTCGGGGGTTTCCCTGAGTGATGTTTGTGATGCGGCTGGATGGTCTTCACCGCATACTTTTATTAAGTTCTATGACCTAGACTTAAGCTCTACCCCTGGGGCACAGGTGCTCTCGTCCTCTGTGCGCTAGTCTCACATGACGGTCATTTGGTCCTATGGCGACGTGGGTATTCGCGTTCCCGCAGCGTTTGACGCAGCTCGAAGTTCCCTTGAAAGGGAACGTCTCGGTTACGTATGTAACCCTAGTTCCCTGATAGGGAACGAGACGCTGCGTCGCTCCGCCATACTCCCGGCACTCCCGTTAGCGCTTCCTTCAAGCCTATCAGAAGCTAATGCGCTTGTGTTTTTGGGGTGCTTTATAGTTTCCTGGTCGATGACGTCACCCGCCTATGACGTTTCATCTCTCCATTGGGCTGATTCCATACGTGCTTCATGACGCACAACGCAGGGGCGTTCCCGCAGCGTTTGACGCAGCGTCTCGTTCCCTATCAGGGAACTAGGGTTACATACGTAACCGAGACGTTTCTGATTGGACGACCTGCATCTGTGAATGTGCCGCACATTCTTTATTAATGTGCTGCTATGTTGATTGGCACCCGTGAACAGCCAACAGTTAATTAACTTGACGAAAGAATCATTATAATTCATAAATTTAACTACATTTCTGTGTATTATCAACTTTTGGTCTCTCAATAATGATGCATTTTTTTCTACAGTACAGGACTTTTCCATGAACTTTCAAGTCATTTTTTGACTGAAATGTCATTATTGAGTAAGGATTTTTTTTAAAACATTCATAATGCAGATTAAATTATTCAGATTGATTAGTTTGGTTGATTAATTGAAAAAACAATTGAATGATTTGCTCACAAGGCAAACATTTCTGCAAGTTTTTCACTCAATAGCAAAGTAGCCAGTGAAATATTTTAGAAATATTTAGAAAAACAAATAGTATATTCACTACCTGTAAAAAGACTTCTAGTTGTTGACAATTTCCTGGCCTTTCCCGGGTCATTTATCAAGTCAAGTCACCTTCATTTATAGAGCGCTTTTAACAATATAGATTGTTTCAAAGCAGCTTTACAGTGATAATATGAAATTATTGTAACAAAGATTGTTTTGTCTTTACAGCAGCTCTAGAATAGAAGTTATTTAAGCTAAAGTTAGTTTTGATTGATTCACTTCCGTTGCAAAGATCATTAGTTATTTACTTAGGGGCCGCTTCCACAGCACTGTTTTAACAGAAAACCCTTAATGATTATAGGAAAATCATTTATTTTTATTTCAGGCTGATTTTTATAATGAATCTTATGTGAACCGATTTAGTCAATCCATTGAAGAAGAAGAAAACCTGCTCAGAAGAATGATTCACTCACAGGCTGGAATTCACAATTGCTTCAAGCAATGAAATACAAATGAAATATTTTTAACAGAGCATACTAGAAAACTATATTCACTATAGAAATTTCCATGACTTTCCCAGGCCTGCAAGCACCATTTCATAAAATATACTTGATATGTCCAGGTTTTCCATGACAGCGAGTTTAGGAATGACAGACAAAAAAGTTCCCTGGCTTCAATTTTAACCGTGACATTTTTAAAATTGAAACCTGAAAACGTCCATTTTAGCATGAGCGTGAACTCCCTCTTTTACCTGCCGTCTGTTCCCGCAGTCTGACCTCCTTGTATAAGGTGTTCTATTATCTTTTAAAACGATGGGCAGATTCTATTTCCTGTCCATCAATCAGACACTTAAAATGTACTATGCTTGAGATTATGACGAGCAAATTACACATACAAGAGCTCTCAGCTTCAAAATGGTTATGAGAGTCGTTAAGAGTGTAATTAACCTTGTGTTAAGTGGCATTTACTAATGATTAATGTGCAGTATTATAAAGGCAGATTGTTTCCTAAAATGAATACCTCGAACATAGCCAGTTTAAGGCTAATTGATTCAGACATCAATAACCTGATGCGGGATCAATTACAGCGCATATTATCAGAGCGACGGCAGAGCGGGCCAGCTTTTAGTTGACACAAATGGCTTACTTACTTAGTGATATCAATTTATTGTGCCATATTTGCTGACATTACATTCAGTCTAGGGTTTGTTGTGACTTGAACTTTGCATCTGGAAAGTTTGCAATGTACCAAATACTGGAATTTGTCTTCAAGACAAAGCCGTCATGTCGAATCTTGATGAAAAGGGGCATTTGAGGACTTTGTCTCTCCCCTTGTTCTTTGTCCGCTCCGCTGACCCGCTGTTAAGCTCTGTATTTGTGTAGCTTCTGCTATGTGTTAGGCCTCTGCCCCTCTGTCCCTTTCTTTCTCTCATCCTCTCTGTCTCCCCCTTTTGCTCGATCTAGTTTTACATGAGTCCGTGCCTGTGTGTTTGTGTGCGTGCATGAGGGCCTGGCCTCTCAGTCTGCCTTTCACAGAGCGAGATGCCTGTCATTCTAATCAGCCGGCTGCCCATCTCTTCCACCACCAGCTGGCTGAGTCAACAAGAGAGAGGGCGAGTGTCTGAGTTGACTGGGCTGCCAAAGAACATATGCCCCTGTAACGGTATCTACTCCCCGAGCCCTGAGCGCTGGAACTCACGTTCTTCTCTAGCTGGCAGGGCCGTCTATGATCCGTGTCTGTTAAACCCATGTCTGACTGACACTGCCAGTGAGCTGGGTCCTGACACGCTGACGCTCAGCCGATCTGACACGCCGAAGCTCGCGCTGGATGATTCCTCCGTCCAGAGAAGCGCGGTAGGAGGAAGGAATGGCGCAGCGATATTTCAGACACAGGTTTCAACAGGGATGAGATAGAGATGGATGGGTAAAATTACATTCTACAAACACAAAATGAAAAAAACGATAAACTGTTACTATAGCTATCCAACCATTTTTTATTCATTACTAAATGTCTGAATAATCAGCTAATTTCATGCAGTGCAATTAATGGAAACTGTTATGGGATAAAAAAACAAACAACAACAACTGAAAACTGCACAGCGATTGCTGACCTCTCTGAAAATTAATTTCTGGAGGCAGTGTTCTCTGAAACTACCTCCAGCCCTCAGAAATAATCTGCTCTAGGGTGCTCTGCTTGCCGTTGCGCGCCATCTGCTGGTTGCTTTAGTAACTGTCGATAAGACGCAGCTGGCTCGTTTGATGGAATGTCACTCAACACTAAAATAATATTAAGTGAAATATTTCAGTACAGGTTTACTTGATTATCATAGATATATTTTTTTTTATCTTTTATATGTGTAGAAGAACTCTAGTATTTTCTCCAGTTCCAGTACGAGCACTTAGGCAGCCTAGGATAGAGACTGTGATGACGCGTTTAAACGGCCAACAACACCGTAAATCCTGCAAAGTTTTTTTATATTTGCATTTATTTTATGTGCATTTATAACACCATAGTTTGTATTATATTATGTTTGCATCAAATTAAGAGAAACTAGTTAACGCTGCTGTGAGGATGTTTCCAGCTTAGGCTACAGTGGCTTGTGAGAGTGATGGGAAAATTTACATCTTTCTCTCTTCTGACTGCCGTTATCAGTCTCACTTTTTGAAAGTTGTGAAAACAATAATGTAGAGTCTTTCTTTTTCTATTTGAGAAAATGGGAACACACAAAATGTAGTCTCTTAATTCACCGCTACGTTTACCCAACTACACCTTCGCCTCTGAGAAACCCGGAAATGCAAATCTGTAGAAAAGTTTTGCTGTAAGTCTAAGCTTATGTTTCTTTGACAGTTTTTCTATTTGTATGCTGGATTTCATATCCCATTACTTAGAACCTACCAGGAATGGGGCAACATATTATTTTAAGAATTTAGACCGTCATGTTTGTTTCATCAACTTCAGCTTTGCAATTTAATGTACGTCATTTAGGGAGCATTTAATCCGCTGAAGACAACTGTGTAAAACTCAAATGCAATGATGGTCGTTATATAGCCGTAGGTTAAGTTCACCTTCATAAAGTCACTATTTGGCTCATTAAAGGTTCTTCCATTAACAATAATCCTTCAGTATTTGGCTTAAGGTATTTGGGCAAAGGAGAAGCACGCAAATGCTCCGCTTTGTCGACTTTACGGCAACACACTGGAATACATTAAACTCCTGCGCCCTTCTCCATAACTGTTTCCCGCTGTGAGTAATTAGCATTTCTGGGGTAAAAGATTCCAGCATGATTGTCAAGTGTATTACAAAAGACTCAAATTACTCACGTTTTTTTTTTCTTCTTCTTTTTTGAGACCATTTATCTAAGGACTGACAAAGTCTGCTTCTGTTCCTTGTGAAAGAGAAGGGGGTGGGAATAAGTCTAGGACACATTGCCATGTTATGAGAATGCATATGAAGAGCGTATGAGAACCCTAAAATGAATTACATTTTAAACCTTTGGATATATATATAGCCTACTTTTGAGGTAATATATAGGCTAATGTAATACTAAATTATACTATATAATTATTTTATATAAATAGATTTCAAAACTAAAACTAAATAGTACTGTTGAAGTAAATGCAAACCTTAATGGTGATCTGTGATAATCAAGTGAAAATCAAAACATTGCTCTGTTTGTTTGAGTAGCCTGACCAGCCTGACATAGCAACACTGGCCCAATGGTGTGAGTTTGGGGGCGGGACTATCTGTTTGTTGACCAATGACTGACGAGGGAGGGAGTGTTCTGTAAACATGTTTGAAAACAGTGTTTGCAGTCCCATTTGGTACCCCTTAGTTGTGGACAACTTGCTTTTAAGACAGTCACCATGAAGATACTTGGTTTTATTACGAGAGGCCATTCATCATTTGTCTACTAAACATCCAGTTAAATACATCAGCACTTCTACTTATGCTATTGTTAACATCACTGTTTGTTTAGAGATCTTTCCTCCTTCTTCTAGCCCATTATCAGCTCAATGCATGGGAAGAGGCCTAATCAGAAATTCCACTCCACTTGGACTGTGAGAGTCGAGTCTTCCTATCACAGTTGCCAATACTGCGGGCTGTGCCTATAAAGAAGTCCCTAAAGAAAATTACACAAGAGTTTAAACCTTCAAGCTAATAGCATTGGCACAGACACTTTGCCAATATACATTTATCACCTTCAGCTCTGGCTGGGCCAAAGGTAGTGGGCCAGAGTCATGTCCTTCTTAGAAGTGTCTGGTTGGAAGATTGGACTGTCCGTCATCATTGGCTCTGCCCATTTCCCATGAGTGTACAGAAGGTTGAAGAGTTGTTTGTGTTGAAGGCAAAGTGATTGAACCATTGTCCTTACACTGTTCTGACTTTGAGAACATCAGTTCTAGGACATTGTTAGAGATCTTTGCGCCACCAGCTTAGAGACCACTGTTGACAGAAGAGGACAAGAGAGTTATAAATGGTACATGAGAATGTTTATAATCGCGCTAGTCCATTTATCTTAACTTGTACTGGTCTAGTTGAACAAATGACACTTGAATCTGTTGGGCACATTAGAAGAGCTGTAGAATTAGCTCTTTTGACTAATCCCATGCTAGTCGCTTTAATTGAACACTGGATGGTTTGTTAAGAGGCCCTGACTGATATCCCGGGCCCTGTATTACAGGATTTACTTTAAACGGCTTCTTTAAAATGTTCTGAGACTGTTTCTCTTTGCTGTTTTGTCCTTTTGTCAAAGAATAGACTATACTGGTGCTCTTGCTATACTTCTGAAGGATTTCTGCCAAAGCATAGCATTAGTTTAAGCTGTAGGATCCAGCTACATACATCAACTGTTAAGTATCAGTAAAAAAAAAAAAAATTAATGGGAAAGGGGGATGTATGAAATGTCCTTAATGTTAATGCTAATCACTTTTTGCCTATTAAGCACAAATTAGTGAGGGCGATGTTAAATGTCACTGGATGTCCTGGGAACCATTTGCACTTTTGAGAGTGCAGACCTACTGAATAGCTTCTGATTAGCATACTTTAGATATGGTTTAATTCTTTCCTCTGCTGATATGAGTCACGAATCACACAGAGCCATAAAGCTTTGACAATGATGCTAAAAGACAAAGGCTTCTGGCTGTCAGAAAATATGCCGGACAGGTTAATATGTACGATAGGGGTTGTTCTTCTTTAAGGTATATGTGCCTGACTAGTTTAAGTGTGCTAGGGAAAACAATGTGATTTATATGTTCTGCTTTAAAGAGCAGTTTAGAATGGGTTACTACTGCTGATAATTTGGGGGGTGGAAGTACTGTGGCAGTATGATATATACCATGATTATCATTATTGATGCACTAATATTAAAAATTCTGGCTGATATTGATTATTTTCATGTTATGGCTGATAACTGATAAATGGCTAATATTAAAATTTTATATTATTTTATCAAAGTAAATAACCAAATGTTAAAAACTTTTTAAATAAATGTAGGCCATACATGTTATAGAAAAATGGATATTAATTTTGAGATTTGCTTAAAGATTACATTCAAAAGTGCTATTAAATCATTAGTGTTTTTAAAGATTAACTTTAATTGAGCATTAGATGATGGCTATCTAAAGATAATCTAAAGATACAAATATATAAAATATCACAATGAAAAAAAATCTCATATTATTTAACAATAATCGAATTGGTCCTCGCATATTTATGCATGATTAATAACCATTTTGGTATTTATGTAACTTCAAGACAAGTTAAAGAGTATGGTAGTAGTACCATGGTATATGTCAAAAAATTAAATAAAACAGGTAACAAAATCTTTTCAACTAAAGAGTAAATAAAAATGTTAAAAGGTAATCAGACTTTTCAATGTCTTTTATTTAAAATGTCATTCTTTTTGTCATTTTAGCCAACACGTTTAATGTTTAGAGAATTTCAGTCGATCCATAACCCAGAGCCTCCACATCGAGAGACTTAATTTTCTTGGCCGCCAGCCTCCTGCATTTGACTATGGCGATGCGAGGTGAACAGAAGAGAGTGTCTGCGTCCCTGATGACTAGCGTTCGCTCTTTCAGCTGTTTGGCTGTAAATAATCGTTGATATGCATAAACAGCTCTCTCCATTCATTACTGTCAGCATAGTGAGGGGCCTGCAGGCAGAGGTCGTCCGCCAGGGGTCCGCTCTCCGCTCTCAACCCCGCGGTACCCGTCACTCCAACCTGCTCCGCCGGTGCCCTAAACCCTCCATTAGCAAGGCTCCGGGTCGCGACCTCGCTGTGGCATTTGCAATTCCAGATCGTTTGATTAGCAGCGTATTTACATATTTCCGGCCGCAGACACTGTTGGGGTGTCGGAAACACTTGAAGTGTTGTAATTTTCTCTGGCCTTTTTGTCGCGTGGCGATCGGGGCCCACGCTCACACACAAATATGCACATGCACTTCTTTTCTACTTACCTCCGATGACAGTGACAGCGTCCTTCGCTTTCCTGCACCAACTCTATGTTTCTGCTCTGACCCCCAGAGAAGTGCGCAGTGAAGTGGATCACAATCCCCATCTGAATCGCCCAAATATGGGTGGCCTCTTGCCTTTTAAATTTAGTCTGATTAAAGGTACTGAGTTTTTAATGCATGATTCATATTTTACCAATGACTGCTCTTCATTCTGGGACTGAGAAGGGACTGCATCAGTCAAACCAATTCATTTAACCCAGCTGCAGAGGCAGTTTAATTTCTTGATAGTAAAACAAGATCACAAATTAGATCTGTTTAAAACATTATGGAACCCGCAGACAATCCTATATAATGCCCAGTTTTTCCAGCCCATTTCATACCAAATGTACATACATATATGTGTTGACAGGGTAGGTTCAACTGTGAGCTTGAACAGCGCCCCACAGAGGTTTGTTTCTGTTCAGAGGTCTGTTGTGTGGTTAGTAGATCAGACAGACTCCTCCAGTTGTTTAGCAATGTAATCCCAAGTCATTTGTCACAGCACAGAACAGCAGCAGTAGCTATGCATGCACAAAAGGAGATCAATGCAATTATCAGCCATTTCAATGCAAAAGACTTCAATACTAATGTAAGTGAACACACATGACCGAGAGAGGTCAGAGAGAAAAAAGAGGGAGAGAAAGAGATATGTCTGATTGAGTAAAATGCAATTTAGACCATATTATAATTTGGAGCTTTAGACATTTAACACTTACACAAATAGTAAAGATGAATCTTTACAGTAGATTACAGTATTTGCATGCTGCAAAGCAGTATCTTGAATGACAGTGTGCATAAATGGACTTTTTATCTGCTGTCTAGAGCAGTGTTTCCCCTACGATTTTTTCACACAATTTATATCGAATTATAGCAACCCGCAACAGAGATTCTTTCCAGGGACTTGAATATTTTGAATCTGGTTGCTGAAAAAGTAGGTGCTACATTTTAACAAGAACTTATCTTGCGACCATTAAAAAGCTTTGTTCTACATAGTATGAATGCGTGTAGTATGAATTGAATTCGGAATTACTGCATCTGCCATGATGTCACCATCATGTGACTTATGAAGTCAGTTGCGTTGCTTCACTGCCATTCAGACCTCCTCTCCCGTGGCCTCATGGGATAGTAAAGTGTCCATTAGATGTACACCTCGGAATTTCAGCAGATCTAGTAGGTCATCCGTGTACTTTAGCCCTACTATTTTATGAATACTATGAATTTGGACATTCTACTATTTTTACAAACTGTCTTTCATCTACTATATATTAGAGAAGAAGTCACAGGGCGAGTTGTTCATGGCAGAAGAGCAAAGTCTTTAACTAAAATTGTGGGGTTTCTTAAAAGATCTGTAGATATAGAGAGTTTAAGCAACATAAAATGACACACTATAGAAAAAAGACTAATAAGTTTCAATAATGTCCTTACATCATTTTAATTTTGGTCATCATTAATTTTTGCACAAATCATCTTCCCATTTGTAAACTACAATGACATGTGGCAAATTAAGCGCATTACATGCTTCCTCTTCTTTAATTGGTCAGCAAAATTGTCCCTCTCCTTCAGTTGTTTAGTTATAAAACAGCGATTTGTTAATGTTATTTCACAACTTGAACTTGAATGCTATTGGCTCTTATTACTGTCAGTTTTTAACGCAAGCAGAGTAGCCATACTCTTAAAAAAATGTATGACTTTAGTAAATGAAATATGAGTCATAAAAAGTCAGAATCGTCTACGAATGAAATGTCAAAGTCTTAAAGATAGTGGTCTAGCGGCCTAGATCAGTGGTTTCCAAACCTGTCCTGGAGGACTCCCAGGTCTCCCCTATCGGACACACCCAATTCAGGTCTTGCAGTCAAAGCCACTTAAAGGCATGCCTCCAAGGTAAGCAAAAAATAGCGTAATGCTGTGATACGCAGGGAAGGGGACCAGAGGCTGTTTTTTTTTTATCTACTCTTCAACATGTTTGCTCTTAAACATTTGGATTGATCCCTTTTGAGTTTACATCGGAAAAAAAAGCTGTTTTATAAGAGAAGTCACAGACAATTGTGCGACAGGTATGATTCAGTGTATGGCACTTCTCATTCATTTCTATGGTATCCGCAAACAATAATTGACTGTCGCACAACTCTGAACGAAATTCAATGATGTCAAGGCTGTAATGTGATTGGTTATCAAGGCACACGTGATCCAAGTTGGCCGTTACACTTTCTCCAATGGTAGGGACAATAATAAGACAATCACATCCTACATCCAAAATCGCATTCTTCCCTACTATATATATATATATATATATATATATATATATATATATATATATATATATATATATATATAAACAGTATGCGACAAAAGAAGTATGTCGAAATTCACAGTCCTCATAAAAGAGTAGGCAAAAAGTACCCGGTTGACCTACTACTTCTGGCGATTTCTGAAGTGTGTATATGATGGACACTTTACAATCCCATGAGGCCACGGGAGAGGATTTATGAATGAGTTGAAGCGAGGTAACTGACACTGGTAGGTCACATGATTATGACAACATGGCAAATGTAGTACGTCCAGATTACATACATTCATACTAGGATGTACATTTTTAAGCGGTCGTGATGTAATTGCTTATTGCTAAAAAGAGAGTATACGAATTCGGACGCAGCCACTGTTGCAGTCTCTACTAATAAGCTGTTGAGTTGAATCAGGTGTGTTTTATGAGGGAGAAATACAAAATTTGCAGTGCTGGGGATACTCCAGGACAGGTTTGGGAACCGTTGGTCTATAATATTAACCCCATTTAATATGTAACACAATTTAGACCAAAGGTAAAGGTAAAGTTTAATTTAAGTGGTTCAAAACTTCAACAGTTGACAATGTATGAGATGGAGATGATGTGATGATGACAGTTGACAGGTTTTGTGTATTTGAACAAAATATATGTGGAGGGGAAAAAAAGAAAACTTTTAAACACACAAAATACATTCCATACATTCAACTACTACTTCTATTCAAACCACAAAATTAATAGTGTTACATAAAGAAAAAACAATCCAATTGCAAATGAATTCATAACATGCTATTTAGTTTTCTTAGGTCTTCTGCTCTAGTACTTAGGGGGTAATTTAGTAAAAAGCTAACAGGAAAAGCTATTCATGTTTTTTTTTTTTGAGCCCTAGGACCAATTTTAAAAGATTCCATGATTTACTGTTAGTTAATTACAATTAAGCAGTCACATTTCATTCTATGCAACTTTCAAGAAATCAATTGCAGGAACATAAAGTCCCTATAGAACAACCAAGGGTTAAGTGCCTTGCTCAAGGACAATGGTGAACTGTTCTCAGTAACTCTCAGTTCCTGGGTCACCACCACTGCTTAGAACCTGCAACATGTTACAGTTTGACTGCTGACCATCAATACAAATGCATACTGGAGGATCTTCTAAAACAAAATTTGTAATGTAGGATCAGTTTTCTTGGCTTAGTTTCCAACACAAGGACTTAGGGAATATAAATGCTCTAGATAAATGTTAATTTTTGACTGTTGTACATATCTAAATGCAATTAAAAGTACACAGCTGTGTGGGACTGTATTCGTAAATACCTAATTACCATATACAGCATCCATAGAAATATATGGACAAGAATTTCTTTGCTTTTAAGTTTTCAAACTCTAAAAAATATGGCATTCTAAAGCTTTATAAGTAGCATTATAAAACGCACTAAAATCCCCCAATCTAGTCTTGCTCTAATTACTACTCTCTCTTAATGATGCAATAATTTAAATGATTATACAGACAACTTGCAACTCTTCATGTTAAGATTAAAATAGATCCTTCATCAAGAACGTCAGCATTTTAACATGGCTTTAAGACCTGATGTGCCATTGAAAAGTTTTCTTTCTCTTTTCTTGAAATACAATTATTCATAATCCACTGAGGCAAACATATTTGATGGAAAAAGGAAAAACACATGAAAATTTAAGCGCAGACAAATAATATTCCTGACTTTGTTGGACCAATCAGATGACACTAACGCAAAATATGGCATGTGTCTTTACCTTAAACTCTTAAGAAAGATGGTTTATGAATATGACACTCAACGCAAGTGGAAACCCATGTAACAATACAACTGCGCTTACATAAATACTTTAAATTCCAGGTATAGCACAATACAAAAGTGTTTTGGACATATTTTGATTATAGTGCCAAGTGTTTGTCCAACCAGTGACAAAACACACACACACATCTATATTATATATGCCTATAATCAGCAAAACTGAAATCTTAAGTACTGAATTTCATTGCATGTCTCCTTCGTGTGCAATTGTGCACTGGTGTGAATGAATGCAGGCTTTGGAATTTCATCTAACTCAAGTCCTGAGAAATAGAATGTGGAAAACACAATCGCACACGCACGCACAAACTACACTCGTTGCGGACTAAGGCTATTTAGTTTAACAACTAGTCATTCGAGGAACTCGGAGGCAGCATTTCAAGTTTAGGGGATCAGCTGAAGTCCTTGGATTTGAGAACGCAGCTCACTGTCATACTCCATCAGCTTTGACCTTGTGTTGCCAAGGCTTTAGCCCTCAAGTGTTTTGCAAGTTCTGGATAAAGGAGGTGTAAACATGTTGCAAACATGTCATCAGCCTGTTATGCGTAGTTTCGTTTTAATCTAGAGCTTTGTGTCAGGTGAAAATAAAAAAGGAAACAATTCCCATCAAACTAAACTAAAAACACAAACAAATCCAATGCCGTACGTTACACAAAGTCTTCCTTGAATGCCGTATTTGTGCATCAAACAGTTTTTGATGGACTTTTTATAGATTTCAATCTTCATTTGAGCTGGTCGTGAGGAGGTGGGGATGTTCAGTGAGATCCGGAGGGGTCCGTGGGTTCATTGATAGGGGCTTGGCGGAGTCTCCTGTCTGGGTACTGTGCGTTGTCGAAGGCTAGACGGTGCACGGTCTGGACATGAGTCTTCAGGTTACCTTTCTGCGAGGCGCTGTAAGGACAGTATCGGCACTGGAAAGGTCGCTCACCTGAAACGGACACACAAAAAACAAGATGAGGTCAGAGCCTGGACCCGAAGGTGAGAGCGAATCCAAGTTTTGGAACCAGAGAGGAGAGAAAGGTGACGTGGCGGTGATGTCGAAGGGCTGGCTTTGAGAGCGCTGCCTTCCCTTTTCAAGAGGAAAGAACAGAGGCAGGTTGGGAAGGTGGGGGGAGGGGCCGTGGCATGATTGATGGGCTGATGACATGCCATATGGAGACGGTTGACTGTTCCCCCCGAGGGGACGTCAGCCTTTTGTTTTCTGTTTCTGTCAGCTGTTCGTACAAACACACAAACTCACAGACACAGGAATCTCTGCCTGCCTGCCTTCCCCTGAGCAATAAGACGTCACACCGATGGTAGATGTCGAAAGTCTGGGCATATCAAGTTTTGCGAGGAGAGGCGAACTTGACAACCACACACAGACCTAGTTTCTCCTTCTGCCCATGTCTGTTTGGGGCTCAACACTGGAATAATTGTCAGAGTCCCAGTTTCAGCGTTTAATTAGACTGATGTACAACGTTGTCCTCGCGCAATCGCATAAAAATATCCCCCCACACCTGAGCAAAACAAATGAGTCTGCCATTCAATTTCTCCGTATTATTATTTTTGAAAAATGAATGAATTATCCACTAGGAAATAATTGTCATTCCGAGGGGCTGAAAAAGGGGTATTATCATAAATCATGTCTCATAAAAAAATAAAGACAGACACAATTAATCAGGACTATCTGAGGCTGGGTTGCGCTGGCTGCCTGATAAGGTCTGCAGCACAGTAAGAGCTCATCCAGGGGCACCGTGGTTCCCTAGAGGAGTAGAAAGTGAAACCCCGATCCAAAACAGAACTCGCCAAATTACATTAAAGGTTATTGTCAGAGCATCACCAAGAGTGCGGCACAAATTTAATTTGACCTTTACTCTCGGCCTGCTTTTGCCATTTGTAATATGCAACACATGCAAAGGGGTAATTCATTAAGGGTGGGCCTCCCCGCTGCAGCAAAGCACATCTCCGACTGTTAAGCTGGATGCTGGATGTAATCCATTTGATCCCATAACGTCTGTTAATTTCTAGAATTGTCTGCATGGTAACAATGACGGCAGGTTGAAACTGCACATCACAGAATGTAGAAAGGTGAAGAAATGATTGACAGGACAGAAAAAAAAAACACAAGAAACACACAAATAATGCAAACAACCGAACGAAAAGTGGAACATACTTGTTTGGGGGCTTCTGTAGAGGATGGACTCCAGTTCCCATGAGTCCATTGGACTCAAACATCACTGTGGGAGCAAGGTGGCCGGGTTAAAAAGAGGAAATCAAATGTAAAAGTTGCAAAATTTGGAACTTGTTCCCTTTCATTGTCACCCAGCAGGGTGTAAACATCGTTCTTGTAAAAATGTAGCTTCTAAGTCAATACAAAATCAAAATTGATGTATGTTTTAATCACATGTTTCTGCTTGGTTAAATAGTCTTGCTAAAATAGTCTTCCTTCTGACATATGTAAGCCACTTTTTACGGCCCAATCATTTGGGCTGAAATTATTATTATTTTTTAATCTCACTGAATAGCCTGTTTTACTGGCACGTCAAAGTTTCACGTTGACTTTACTGATGTTCCTGCTTTTCCTGGTCAAATTTAAAGCAAGTATTGAGCGTCCTCAAAGCAAGAATCCATTTTAAAACCACTACGGTGCAAACCAAGAATCCACCCTCTCATCGAGCATTAGCCGTAAAGGCCTTGAATTAGTATCACCAGTTAGCGTGGCCGCGGCAGACAGTGAACTGAAACTACCAATTTAAAGTGACACACAGAGTTAGTGTGCATGCTAATGGAGGCCGGGGGCCCCTGCCCCGCTTCATTTGGAAGCTCACACTGAAGAGAGCAATCACTGATGACGTAGATTGTAAGTCTATGTGCAGAGAGAGAGAGAGAGAGAGAGAGAGAGAGAGAGAGAGAGAGAGAGCTTCGTAAAATGTAGCATTTGGCCTCTGTCACTGGGGATCAGTCTGGATAGTATGCACAACCTTCACACAGTCTTCAAAACAAAACATTTAAAAAAAAAAACAGTCCTCTCATGATCCGAGCAGCTAAGTGCACCCCTGTTTAAAAGAGTGCAGGGAACCCTATTCATTTGGACAACTAAGAATGGAACATGATCTCTTTATATTATTAAAAAGCTGCTACAGTGCAAGCTTATGATGTGCAATATAGCGCTTTTCCCTAGTAAACTGGCAATGACAATGACAATGAATCCTAACAAGCCCCCAGTTGTTTATGTAATCATTCAATGGCGCACAACCTCATTATAGATTTATTATGGCGTATGAAAGTTTGTTGTTGAACATGGATGATGGATATAATCGTATCTGTGATGAAATGAAAAAGACCCCAGATTGAGTAGGGGTGTGTGTGTGTGTGTGTGTGTGTGTGTGTGTGTGTGTGTGTGTGTGTGTGTGTGTGTGTGTGTGTGTGTGTGTGTGTGTGTGTGTGTGTGTGTGTGTGTGTGTGTGTGTGTGTGTGTGTGTGTGTGTGTGTGTGTGTGGTTTGATGAGAAGACAAGGGCAAACTGTCACATTTTCTCAGTGAGCATTTGACACATATCATACTGGACTGGTGACTGCTCAGCTTATTAGCATGCACAATTACAGCTCCATAAGTGACATCTGATTAATAATGTATACAATTTTCACAGGTCAGAGTCACACGCAAATATGTTTGCGGCGGAAAGAAAGAAAGACTCTCGTTCAAGGACAGAGAGAAATCGCTCGTTATACATACACACACACTTTGCACATAAACGCATACATGCACATTTAAATATATATGACATTTTTATGGTAATGTATAGGAATCATTTAGCAGCTTCTGTCTTATCCAACTTGACTTTGGTGTATTTATAAATTTTCACATTTTATATATAATATTTCATATATTTATAAGGAAAAGTGATTAAAATAATAAAACACTTATATTAATGTACAATTTTTTACTTATTGGATAAAGTATCTTATAATATTAAAAATATTTATAATTATATTTACAATGATAAATAATATATAATGTAACATTAAAAGCAGTGTTTAATAGCACTACACTACAATTTATTGCATAAAGTATCTTATCATTTTTTATATATTTATTATTACATTTATAAAGATAAAACTGTGACACAAAAAACAGCATTTTTAATAGGAAAAGGTATTTTGTGACTGGAGACGTGAATAAAAAAAAATGTAGTTAAGTTAGTAGTTTCAGTTAGTTGCTTCCCAACGTTTTTTTGTGTGTGTATCTCACCTGTGTGTGATCTCATGTGTGTGCGGTAATGGCTGGGCTGGTTGAAGCTCTTCCTGCACACCGGACACACATACTCCCCCTGCTGAGACCCTGACCTCGCCAACCCTACAGTTCACAAACACAAACAGAGAAAGAGAAATGGAAATTAATAGGAAAAACATGTAGCCGAACTTACACAGAACAGATAGAGAGGTTTGGAGACGGAGAGATAGATAGAGAGAGAGAGAGAGAGAGAGAGAGAGAGAGAGAGAGAGAGAGAGAGCATCATTAGTATGTTTTAAGTGTCATTATGGGAGGCTACCTTCAGGGCTTGGATGGGGAGCTGTCATGCCACATCACAAGAGCATCTCTGACAGCCTGACATGAACACAGGCCCATGTGACCGCATAAATTACAGTGAATTAAAAGCCTTGCCCTGTGATGTGCCCCCATCTGCGCTACCATGTCACATGTCAGGTGTGCTGCTTTCCCCTTCCTCCTTCTCTCCTTGTCTCCTCTCTCGCTCTCACTGCTCTTTTCCTGCCCGTCGCTCTAGCTATGTCAGCCCTCGTCCGTGCGAGCGGAATCGCTCGGACACGTGCGCGTCGGTGAAGGACTCGCTGAAGTAACAGGAACGGATGTGGAACCTGAAGCAACCGGCATTCGTTTCCCCTCAGGGCGCTTTAAGAGCGTGAGCTGAAATGCTGTCCCTTTGGCTCGTGTCCGTCACCTGGCACTGGTGGTCCTACCTGCTCCGACCCCTCGGGCCAAGCTTTGTCGTAGCGCTGAGCCGTGACTTAGAGTGTTGGTGGCAGTGGTAAGCAAGGCTACGTTTAGTAAACATGAGTCTGTGAGTTATTACCATACAGGAGCGACGCAACAGGAAAAGCAGAGGACGGCACAAACAAAAGGATAGTCTAATATTGGAAAGGT
Source organism: Siphateles boraxobius (assembly GCF_051911475.1). Lineage (NCBI taxonomy): Eukaryota > Metazoa > Chordata > Actinopteri > Cypriniformes > Leuciscidae > Siphateles > Siphateles boraxobius. The sequence goes on along the minus strand of NW_027508953.1, from coordinate 9,166,827 downwards.
CACTTTATTGTATGTGACTCAAAGGGCTAAAGAGAGCGCTGATGATATCAGGCCAGACAGTTGACAGAAATGTTCTCTGTCTTTCCGCAGAACTAAAATCACTGAAGCCGGCCAACTGGACCACCGCCTGGCAAAATGTCCTTAAATGAAGTGGAATAAAAAAAAATAAAAAAAAGCATTTGAAAATATTTTTCAAAGCAGCTGGTGGCTTAATTTGACTCCTCTTGCTCTTTCGTACATTCACTCGTTGAGTTGGCTACTTTGCATATTTGTGGCGTCGAGGCGTTGTAAGAAAGCGCCCGGCGTGCTTTTACGAGCGTGATGTTTAAGGCTCGAAATGCCTCTCAGCGATAGCTGTCTGAAATGTTTTTACACACTTTCGTAGGTTACATGATGATGAAGAGATTACTCAATAGTTCCATTAACCTTTGCGTATGCGCATGCTGGCACAACGGCATGTGGGGTGCTACGTGCCATTTTAGCCCTCACCGTTCTCATTTGTCATTTCAGCTCAGGAGTAAATGTAGTTAATGTGCCTTTGCTGAATAATTCAGGTACTGTGACCTGACAACCATTTTTTCAGCATGTCAATCTTTCCCTGTTTTTCAATGTTACAATGGTCCTGTGAAGTTAGTGTTATTTGAATAATTCTGACACTTAAAACATTTGTCTGAATAACTTATAAAACAAAACAATTGACAAAATTCAATTGTTTATAATGCTAGAGGTGGATTTAGGCATCACATCATTATAATGTACGATATGAACAATGGATTTTCATTTGCAAAAATAATCCAATAAAAGTGTTATTAAAGATTAACATTAGGTGAGCATCAGATGATGGCAAAGGTAATTAAAATGCAAATTTGGGAAATGAGCATGCATAAGTAAATATCCAATATTGACAGATACCAATAAATAATAATAATAAAAAACTTTAATACCCATACCAATATATTATGTCTCTAGATCTAGGCCTTCTAAATAGCAAACATCTGATACGAAAAGCTTTGTCAATGGATAATATTACAAATAGTAAACAACTACTTTATATTTTACCTTGAAAATTTTTAACAAATGTGTCTTATCAAGTTTCTGTACATATTATTTTATATTATTCAATTTTATATATCGTGGTGTATATATTGACATTATAGGCCACCCTGCTATCTAGGTATTAATATTGGTCACTAAAAAACTACTAATAATTGTGATAGTTATTTTTTTTAAGGTGAATAGTTTTTACATTCAACTATTTCTGTAAATGATTGTGCATTTCAAACTTAGTTACATTTGAAGGTTTTCGGTTCTTAACTGAGGTATGTAAATGTAGGATTTGGCTTAATGAATGCACATCTTGCCATGTTTGATGATTTAAGAGTCATAATCACAAACGATACACGAGAATATGGAAGTCCAGTGTGCACTATACCATTGCAAAGCTAATTGATAAGATTCCTTGATACACGTTTAGTAATCAAGTTTCAGAAGAAGATATATAGGCTAAAGTACAGTCCAGTCCAGTACACACAAATCCCTACACACATGCTCATCATGTATCATCATTGCATTGTCATTACATTCGATCATAAAATCAGACCAAATTGCATGTTTAAAAAAAACATCATTATTAGTAGTAGTAGAAGTAGTGGTAGTGGTAGTACGTTTTTTGTGAACTCGAACATTTTTGAGGGTCCAAATACTGTTTGGGGCCAATGTACAATAAATATTAGCTCATTGGAATTTAAAAAAAAAAACAGTTAAAACAGCATCCCAAGATAGTGGTATACTTTCAAGCACCCATTAACAGCCTCTTACCTGCTTGCTCTGCAATGGCGTTGCTGAAGCCCCAGTGGTGGTACAGGGCAGCTAAATCATGAGGACTGCAGTTCTTCAAGAAACTCATGATGTCCGTCACAGCTTCTGGACCATCAGCCTTTGACTGTCTCTTGGACTGGGAGTGAGAGGATGGGCCGCTCGAGCCAAGTCTGCTCCAGGGGTCATACTCAGCCACGGACGGTGTATCCTGAGCTTGAGAATCCGACCTGCCGGGGGTCTGAGGAGTATGGGCTTTGGAGCTCCTCTGATCCGAGAGGTTGTGTTTGCTAGAGAGCATAAAATGAAGTCCTTCTTGAGGTAGCAGACTTCTCTCCATCACTCTGCTTCCTGTCTTTGGGGTTCCAGTCTTCTGAGGACTTGCCGTGAGCCGCGATGAGCTATTTTGATGGACGTCTGCTTTGTGTTTACTGCCTGCCAACTCACTCGTCCCGGACTTGCTGGTCTTATGTTTGGACGAGTGAGATGGTGCCCCTGGTGCTGTGGCCACATGCCAGCTCTTGCTTTGCGAAGAGCTGGACTCTACGCTACTTGTCTGAGGTTTTGATTTCTTTGTCCCTCCAGGGCTGCAATCAGGTGGACTGGTTCGGGAAGCTCTCATCTGTGGCAGAGACGGGCAGTCCTTACCCTCCAGAAACGGAGGTGGCCCGGTGCGTCTCTTGAAATCGAGAAGCGATTTTGGCCCCTTGAGGCCGTTCCTTGCGGCCCACTTAGGCACCAACGTAGTGCTGTCAACTTTGTGTGCAATTCGTTGGTGGATCCAGAGAACTTCTGGATACAGTGTTGCATAAGAGCAATAAGGACACTGGTGTCTGACCAAACTGTTCAAAAATGTAGAAGAAACCCCTTCTTTTTCATTATCCACTTCAACGGAGAGATTAAGCAGATTAGCATCCACTTTATCAGTGGAGATACTTTCTTTCAACCCTTTGCTCTTTTCATCCTCCGTCTTTGAAGCGCCGTCGCTCAGTGCTGCCCTCTCCAGGTGAGTTGAGGTGGTGTAGGGCCAGTAGGGCTGCTGCAGCAGGGCATTTCTCAGCCTTGGGAAGCCTGTGTGGCTCGTTTGGTGAGTTTGGCTTTGGCTGAGTGAGCTGGTTAAGGCATCACTCCTCTGGCCCCAGTCCCTGATCGCCAAATTATGTGTTTGGACGTGGGCAGCGATGGCTGAGGGCTCCGAGGTGCAAAAGTCACAGTGCTCACAGGTGTATGGCTTTTTATCTGTCATGAAAACAACATACAGGGATTTGTAACTATATAACAATAGCAAAAAGTCTATGAAAGTATAAAAGCTAGCAATCACAATAACACTGATTTTAGATACTGACAGTGAAAATTATTTTAGAGAATCACCACAAGATGGCACCACATAACCATGTAAATTTACAGTACAATGTACTAATCCTATACAGAAGTTTTAGATAGTGCTTATATATATTACACACACACACACACACACACACACACACACACACACACACACACACACACACACACACACACACACACACACTGTTTCGATTTTTTTTTAAATAACTTTTCTTCATCAAGGAAGGATGCATTAAATTGACCAAAAAAGACAGTAAAGACATTTATAATGCTAAAAATAGTATTGAAAATACTTTCAAAAATCAAAAAAGTTCTCAAAAAAATAACGGTTTCTACTAAAGTATTAAGCAGCACAACTTTCCAACATTGATAATAGGACATTTTTCTAATATGTCTAATAAAACATAACATTTAATGTGTGACATTGAAAAACTCTGTAATGAGTATGTTTATGGGATTGCATAATATATAAATGTAAATAATAATCTACATAGTTACACAAGATCAAAAAAACTTAATGGTGGTACCACAATCGCACGCAGTTTGTTTAACATTAGTACAATGGAGCAACAGACTACTGGGCCTGGGAACTTTGCCTGGGACTACCTCTTCTCATCTGTCAGCAAGATGTTTGTTTACATTTAACATGTCTGCAATCTCTCAGTAGCTCGCTCTCTCTCTCTCTCTCTCTCTCTCTCTCTCTCTCTCTCTCTCTCTCTCTCTCTCTCTCTCTCTCTCTCTCTCTCTCTCTCTCTCTCAAGCCATCTGGATTCCATTTGGTGGCTTACACTAGCTGCTGTGCAGCCTTCAATCCACTCTCTCTGAAATTACTTTTGAGCCAATTGGGAGAGGGGGTCCGCTGAGATAAACCTTACACAAACGTAATGGCCATAACTGGCTCCCTAAATTCTTTCTGCCTTACAAAAGCTACAAGAGGAACTATCATATTCTAAGAATAATGTGGTATGATAATGAATCTTTTAGAGGAGATCAATTGTGTTGAAGAGCATTCTATAGTCTTCACACCTTTATTAAAATATCAGCAGTGAATGGACATCTGTTTTAACTCTTACACAATGAAACCTATGTTCTGGAACATTTCATCTGTGTTAATTCCTAAGAGGGCATCTTTTGTTTAAGGGAATTTATTTTTCTAAACCTTGTGGTAACATGGGGCCAATCTCTCAGATCTATAATCTGTTCCTTTATAGACGATTAATACAATACCCAATGATTTCACTAAATTTGACAAGACTTATCAATCATCAGGACGGATTCAGTGCTCTATGGGGCTTATTGGCTTTGTTGAAATACCTGCCATTTGCTGTATTTTTCAGTGATTTTAGTGGTCTTCATTAAGAATGGGAAAGTGGGAAAAAGACAAAAATCTTTAGAGCTTGTCTTCCTGAGACAGGAAGTCCAGAAATAGCACCATGCAAAGAGGGCTGGACACCACCAGCTACAAGCAAAAGAGCAATTCAGAGCCTGGTTTTCCACCTTGATAACTAACCTATGCTATGGTTCAAAGATTTCACTTAGTCTGAAGACAGATGTAAAGGGTATGAACAAGTGATGCACAAGTGAAACTAAAATGTATATATTTTTTTTTAAATTTCCCCAATCCTTTGACTATAGTCAATAACTAACTGTCTTGAGTAACTAACTGTCTTGAGGTCCTTCACAACCAATATAGTTTTTTTTTTAAATTATAGCTTTGATGCAGAAGAGTAAAATAAACTATGGGTGTTACATATGGATAGTTTTATAGCCTACTTAATGGGAATTTTATGCATAAATTTTAAAATATGTTCATTCTTAAATTGAAAGCTAAGAACATGCTCTCTATTTGAAAATCAATTATGTATTGAAGATTTAAGCTATGCACAAACAGTACAATACAACTGAGCACGTTAAAATGTGCAGCAGTATTTGTCCACAAGGTGTCTCTGTCCTCCTTCAGAAGCCCTATATCATACAGTATCTTTTAAACCTGCCATTCTCTTATCCTATTCCTGGAGATCTGCCTTTGGTACCTGGTCTAAAATACCTTTCAGTTGTTTGTTGGTTGATTTGCTGGTTTAAGTGTGTTTGATTACAACATTGTAGGAAGGTGGATCCACAAGAGTAGGATCAATAACTATTGACTGTTATAGACTGTAAGGTGACTACAACAGATACACCTGCTTCATACATTTTACTGTAATCCTTTGCTCAATCTTCACAGTGTAATTTCTGATGAGGTACCAGTTTGTTGTGAAGTTTACACATTGTTTGGAGCACTGTTACACTTCATAATTCAGCATGAGTAAAATTCATTCCAACTGTAAATTAATCGAACTCCTGAAACAACTAATCAAGGTCTTTAGGTTAACTTAAAAAGGTGTTGAACAGAGATAGGAAAGGACATTTCTACAATAAAGTGGATTTATAGTAGCAATACTGACGACCCATGGTGTACAATACACATACTCTAAATAGGTAACCCATGAACAGATTCAAATGATGGAATTGAATTCCTTGTGGGGAATGTAAACATCATGTATCTGTAATTATAGCACTAGATCTAGTGCAAAACTGCTTTTAAAGGTTCCTAGAGTACGTTCAGAGCTTGGTAAAACTGCCTTTTCTTCCTATGCTCCCTGGTTATGGAATGAGCTGCAGAGTATAATAATGATGCAAACTCTCCCCTCTTTAAACGTTTTTAAAAATCTCTTATTATTAAGTTATTATCTTAACTTATGTTGCCATTTTATGAGTGCTGGGTTACATTTTATGTACAATTTTTGAATTTTATGTTTGTATTGTATATGTGAAACTTTTTGTGCTGCCATTTTGGCCAGGACTCCCTGGAAGAAGAGATTTTTATCTCAGTGGGACTATCCTGGTAAAATAAAGGATAAATAAATAAAAAATAAATCAGCAATTCAATATAAAAGCAAAAATTATGTAAGCATCTGCACAGCATTGCATTGGGCATTATTACAAATAGGTAGGCAGAACGGAGGTTATGATATGCATTCAAGTGATGTTTAAAGTTATAAAAAAATGAGCAAACTATAAACACATTTCTAAGACTACACTTAAATTTTGAACCTGCATTAAATTTCAAAACAAGGAAGATGCCCTTACCTGTGTCCCCAAATAACCCTGCCCGTCTTTGATCCCTGAAGTGTCCTGCTGATTCCCCTGCTTTAGATGGGCTGGAAGCTGCTTTACGGAACAGTCCATTTCCACCAATGGTTTCACCCAAGCCACCATGTCTGATGAGCATGTGGATCACCATCTGTTGCTGTGTGCGGAAGCCCTTTCCGCACTCCAAGCACTCTGAGGTTTTCTGGGAATTCTTACGGCTAGGACGAGAAGTAGGCCGGTACTCTGAGTCACTCAGATTCTCAGGGCTTCGCTCACCTGTCAGGACCTGGCTGTTTCCTTCTCCATTGCTGTGCTGATCTGTGTTTGAGCCTTGGGTTCCAGCCCCTCTCCGTTTCTTGGTTGGGATACTCACAGTGGCATCGAGTGATTTCTTCCGCTTGTCCTGTCTGGTCAAGACATACTCGCCCTTTTCCCTGTCATATGCTACATCTGCATCGGCTAACCTCTCGTCCCAACCCAGGCTCTTCTCAGATACCTCCACCAGTTTGCCTCTGGTGACCAGTTGCCAAGCCTGGTAGCTACTTACTGGATCGAGCTCTGGGATTCTTTTTCCTAGAGTTCTTTCAATGGGGTTCTCTTCCTTTCCAGCTGGTTTTAAGTTTAGGCATTCCAAGAAGCTTGTCTTGGTGGCAGATGTGAAGTCCTTTTCACAGCAGAAGGTATTGTTAGGAGGCTGCTCAATATTTCTGTGGACCTGCTCGTGCAGTTGCAGGCTCTGGCGGTCATGGAAGAAGTTGCCACACTTGGCACAGAGTTCATACACACACACTTCATTCACCAAGTTGGACTCCTCCTGCTCCACCTCGTTGAGAGTAGCTGGAAGGTAAGAGTCACTCTTTGGTTTTACCTTGGTGTTGTGCGTCTTCATGTGGCTACGTAGGAACCAGGACTCACGAAAACGCCGTCCACAGATCCGGCACCCATGATCCAGACTGTTTTGATGCTTTTTCATGTGAGCTTTCAGAAACCAGGCTTGGGTGAACACCTGGTCACATTGTTCACATGGAAACTCGCCTTTACCATGTATACCGTCAGCTTCCTCGCTGGTAGAGACTTCTTTGGTGATAGATTCCTCCTCAATAGGATGTACCTTCTCAATGTGATCCTGCAGTTGGTCCTCCTGCAAGGTCTCAAAAGGGCACAGTTCACATTGGAAGACCTTGTGAAGCTCCTGCATATGCTGTTCAAGCTCTGCCTGACTTGACAGTCTTTTCCTGCACTGAGAGCACTGCATTGACTGTTTGCCATTCTCACCGGAGGTTCTTTCCTTCTTCCCACCTTTCTTCCTCGTTTTGGTCGCCTCTTCACCACTCACAACCTTGTTGCAGGCTGAGGTACTCTCAGTCGGACTGGAGCAACCACCTTGATCTTCTGGCACCCCTCCTTCTTTTTCCCCTTCCTCATCTACATCTTCCTCCTCGCCGCCAGTGCTCTGGCTGAGGCCTTCCAGTTTGTGACTGCGAATATGGGCCTTTAAGCTACCCTTCTGGGCTGAGCGGTGATCACAGTGAGGACACTTGTATGGTTTCTGCCCAGTGTGCTTTCTCATGTGCTGGGACAAGGAACTGAGGAAAGGAAAACTTCTTCCACAAAGTTCACAAGTGTGACCCCGGCTCTTCTTGCCATCCAGGTTATCCTGTCCACTCTTGGAGAAGGTCTCTTCCTCTGCGACCTCCGGCCGTTCCACCTCCATCTCAAGGCTTGAATATTCCACTATGCTGCAATCTGTTGTCCAATTTATTAGATCCTATTAAGTCTGTCTCGCCTGTAGTCATTCGGTCTGGGTAAAAGTTCTCTTTGTCAGACGTGTCATTGTTGGTAATTCTGTGTTGACAGTGTTGCTTTTGTCTGGAATATGTCTGGAGTTTTTCCTCCAATGAATCATCTTAACAGCTGAGGGTTTGCTTCATTCTGGTCACCTGAGAGAAAATGGAAACACAACAGAAGCAGATTTAAATAAAAGGTTATTCATTAATCCATTAGTCCATGGCAATGAACAAGCAGTTACCATGACATACAGTACAATATGCATATTTTTTTGTAAAATGACTGTCTTAATGATTCTTAATATGAATCAAGTGCTTTTGAAACTGCAGAGATTAAAAACTTAGACCCAGTGTTTGAGACCCCCAGCTAACAGAGCCCTTTTATATAGTCATCTGACAGTCTTTTGTTCAGTTAAATCCATTCGTTTAAGGCAGGATCCATACTGCATAGCTAAAAAAACAGAGGACATAGTACATTGGGTTTTATGCTCTGCACCATTTAAAAGTGAGTGGGAGAGGGACAAAGAGAGAAAAAGACTGCTGATGTCCTCATTTAGGCGTCAGAGGGAACGGCACATCTTTAAGTATTGCATAAACACACTAACTTATCCAACAGGCTCTCTAATTATTCCAACAAGACAATGAACACAGATACAGTAAATACAGTGCAACATATTCCAACAAGCATACACACCCCAGTCCAGAATCAGGATTTCCTGCCATTCTGTTTTGTTTTCTATCAAATCTAAACATAGCAAACCTTTTTTTTTTTTATTCTTCAAAAATGGGTATGCTGACTGACAAAATGTTTTTAGTAATACCTAACCTGGCATTCCCGTTAATCTAGTTTGTGCACTTTTTGGTTAAAAATAAATTAATTATACTACACTACAGTGGAGGCTGGGTCTGGTTGTAACACGGGGGACTGTAACTAATATCTCAGTAATATAAAGTCCAATTACACAAATGTGTGGAAGCGCTCTTACAATATACAGTATTTTGAATTTAAATGTTACAAATGTATATGATTCATTAATATTAATAATATCTACATACAAAACAATGGTTTGATTGTTTTTGTTTTATAATTGTTTATTTTCAAAATGATTAATTGTTACTGTTTTAATTTAGTTCCTATAATTCATATAATAGGCGATTCAATGGCAGGTTCTCATTGTGACCCCATGTAATGTAAGTTTGAGAACATGCCCCGCTATCAAGGTCAATGTATATTCAATGAACTCTTTTGTTCTCTTTTTTTCCTGGGCAATAACTGTGGAAATGTTCAATAGTTCATTTTTTTAGTCAAGACTTAAAGGTTTGTGTGAAAACTAGCCCCTGTCTCCCCATAATTGTGTCTGTCTGTGTGTGTTTGTGTGAGTCTTTGACTGAAGGACAAAAGTCTCACTTAGTCTCTCCTCTCATAGTCAGTATGAACAGTGGTGGTCTGCAGACCAAAATGTGTGTGTGTGTGTGTGTGTGTGTGTTTGTGTGTGTGTGTGTGTGTGTGTGTGTGTGTGTGTGTGTGTGTGTGTGTGTGTGTGTGTGTGTGTGTGTGTGTGTGTGTGTGTGTGTGTGTGTGTGTGTGTGTGTGTGTGTGTGTGTGTGTGTGTGTGTGTGTTCAGGCGTAAAGAGACTATTCAGTGTTGGGCAAGAGAGGGGCCAGTTGGGATGAACCCTGAGGGCCGGTCCTCTCTCTCAACAATCAATAATCCATTATATACCAACTACATTTCACCGCTGGCCCAGCATCCCCCTCACACAAACACACACATTCTAACGCACTAAAAACACACATCTCTACACAGTTCATCTTTTACGGTAAGTTAACTTGCTGGGCTATAAAATGCCAGGTAAGAAATTTAAAGAAGAGACGTTTAGGAAATTGGAAGTTTTCCTAGAGGTCCCATCATCCATTTATCTTGACTTATATCCAATGTTTGCCTACTTATCTAGTTTATTTTCTTTGATTATTTGATTTTGTATGTTAGGTAGCGAGTAAACAGTGTCGCCATTATGACAATGGAATGGATGAGGTGCTTAACCGCATAATAACGGAACTGAACATGCTGAGCTGGTAATGAATAGTGTTTTGCTGTTTGGCAAACCAATGAGCTGAGCATTAAATCGCCGTAGCTATGATACCAAGAGGTTTGGGAGATGTGTAAGGACACACACTACAAAAAGACACACATACATATACACACGTCAGCAGTGGGGATATTATTGAAACATGGCTGTTCTCAGAGGGCTTACCTCAGCTCTGCTGACCTACTTATCCCCAGACAGTTCATCTCATCTTGTAGCTCCATCAATGCAGGATCAGTGCATTTTTCAAATTGAGTGCTGTGTGTGTGTCCGTGTGCATGTGTGCACTCGAATCCTAAACCAAATTGTGCATTTTGTCCAAATTCACAGAGACAGTTACCAAACCACTAACAGGCATCAATAATGACAAGAGAAGATAAAGGAGCTCAATTGTCTTTTGCTCTTATTGTGATGTGACGGACAGCAGATTAAACATTTGTTTTTCCTTAAGACTACGACCAATGAGATTGTTTAATACATATTCTGTCCTAAATCAAGCATAATGAAACAAAACATAGCTAAAATTACGTTTTTGATTTCCACTCAATGAGCAAATGGCATTTTGTTTTTATTCCAAATGATTTAAAGAACAAATCACAGTTATCACCGAAGAAGCTCACTTGTTATCCATCATTTTTGTGAAAGTCTTATAGGAGCATATTGCCTCCATGGCCTTCCTATCTTACTTACAATTTGGTAGTTCTCAAATCATCCCAAACTACTATCTCATTGTGCCACTCGCACCAGAACTGTCACAATAGCTCATGTCTATACCTCCTCTGAGCGGCGGGGAGTCCAACATGGCCATTGTTGGATAAAGGGGTCCATACTACGCTAGAGGCCTGTCTGAAGCATGTCTGGTTGGGGAAGACAAAGGGAAGTCCCTCCCGGTCCCATTTCCAAGTAGATCCTGCCTGGTACCATCAACTGCTGATTACAGCTGCAATAAAATGGGGGCCCTGGTGCATGTTTGCACTTGCGTCATGATAGCAGGTGCTGAGGCTAACGTTGTCATGCTAAATTGCGGAAAATATTCTGGTGTCTACAACAGAAGTAATTCCCCCAGGTTTGAAACCAAGGAACAAGAGGAGCCAAGAAGAAACGGGCTGGGTTGGACATGCTACACGAAATGTCAAGTTCAGCAAAGTTAAAGTCTGTGTAATGAGGAATGCGAGTACAGATGTGGTCATATGATAAAAACCGAACCTAGAACGAGCACAAACGTTTCTATTCAGCTGAAATGTAAAGCTTAGTGATACAGCTTGCACAGGGTGAAGGGCTCCTTTGTTCTGCAGTGTTTCTGAAATGAAGACACAATGAACACTACTTAACTGTTGCCTGACCACGTTACATATAGTAGGTATAAAACAAGATTTACATCTCAAGTTCTTCAAAAATAAGTTTCCCCTATAGTTGCTGACAGTGGGTATGACTGAGCATTTATGATTCTAGTGATTTCCACAGATAGGTTACAGCCATCGTTCATTTCAGATTCTTGAGGCATCTTTTTCTGACCTGTCTATGGCTATTACCCCTGCCTCAACTCTTAGCTGTCATTTGTAATACACATCTGTGGTTACATACACTGTATAATATAGGCATCTTCAACATCGATTTACTCATCTTAAATTAAGGCATTATTTAGTCACTCTAACATATCACTGTTTCAGCGCTGTATGCCCTTATAGTCAGCATAGAGTTCAAACAAGTATGTTTAAAGAATCAATGACAATGACTATTTATTATGCTCAGGGGATAGTCAAGCTCCAAATAGGACAGATAACACCCTAAAACGGTCATGCACTATTTTGTAAGTCTGCCATACAAAAGTTTTGTGTGAGAATTGACCTTAATTAAAGTCACATTCCGCAGATTTGACAGATTTGTTGGTCTTTTTTGTCAACATTTTTGTTGTGTAATGACTCCTAAAACATTCCTGTTTCTAATCCACTGAAATATTAGCAGGGGTGAAAAGTAAAATAATAATAAAATAGACTACTATTCAAAAGTTAGGGGTCTATTTTTTTTATGTTTCATGTTCACCAAGCCATTCATTTGATCAAAAATACAGTAAAAAAAGATCAATTTTCTATCTGAACATATTTTCAAATGTAGTTCCTGAGAATTTTCAGCATCATTACTCCAGTCTTCAGTGTCACATGATCCACCAGAAATCATTATATCATGCTGATTCAGTGCTCAAGAAACATTTTTTATTATTATCAATGTTGAAAATAGTTGTTTTCAAGTTTTTTAGGTAGGAAGAAAGCATTTCTTTATCTTTTGTAACATTACAAATGTCTTTACGGTCATTTTTGTAAAATCATTTTATATACATCCTTGCTGAATAAAAGTATTAATTCCTACTTTTTTTTTTTCAAACGTACTGATCCAAAAGTTTTGTACGGTAGGGATAAAAAAAAAAAAACAGCTTTTTACTTAAAAAAACCCAATGAATTTACATTACCATATTAAGCATACACTTTATTCTACCCGGAGCAATTACACACGGTGGAGCAAATATGCTTAGCAAAAGATATTATTTATCCTTATTAGTACTGTACTTCTGTGACATACTACTGCTGAAGTAATTAAATCATAATTAAATGATCAATGATTAATTACCAGCCATATGCTTGAGGAAAGTCTTTGCAGAAATGATGTCACATCTTTGTGAGACATGTTTACACGCCACCGACACAGCAACAACACGTGCCCGTAAAAACATGCATAGGCATGAAAACACGCACAAAGACGGCCAGCTTTCAGTGGAAAGAAACAGCAGCACATATACAGGCACGATCTGAGAGACACAGCCCTGAGCGAGAGCTCCATTATTCCCCTCCTCTCTTTTCTCTGGCTGATGAATGGCTATGGCGAATCAACTGTCTGCTCGCTTATTCAACCTGACGGCTAGTCCAGCTCAGCACAAACGCCCCATGCTCTGGACACTACTCCTCTGCTCTGAGCCAGTGTTTGTGGAAGAGAAAAAGAAAAAGTGCATGTGTGTAAATCCTCATGTGAAAAACAGAGCTAAACCAGTCCATCACACATATGGTTATTCGAACACACCCTGGTTTGAACTATACAACGTGAGCCAAACAGTGTGTGTGCTAGTATGTGTGTGCCCTGTGCACATATGTTAATTGTTGCATCCGTGCCAAACAAACATGTTGCATGTCAGTGTGTGTGTTTCATAAATCCTAAAATACCAAACACCACTAGAGGCCGAGAAAGAGGAGCTGTAGGTTTTGAAACAGCATCACAAACCAATCCTACAGTACAATGTGTGTGTTATTGACGTATGATGCTCATCTGCTAATAAGATTAAACCGCTGCAGTTACTTCTTCGTAAAGCAGTAGTTTTTCAAGCTCAGCCAGAATTCAGCTAATGAATGGAATGATAAAGGCCTGAGATCATTGTCATCAGTATTATCAGACCAACGTTTCCCCAGTAGAGATTGCAGATGCGCGAGTCTCCATGACCTCCCAGCGCCGTCACTACAGAACGCCACTCCCTAAAGCCGGACCACGGTTACACAAGCAATAAGCGAGGGATTATTTTCCTGCCAGTGTGCATGATGTCTGACTAAAGAATCTGGAAATCCTGAGTGATGATATCAATGAAAAGGGTTTAGGTTGGTTGAAACAAATTAGACAACATTTTCTGAGACTGTAGGTAGAAGCCTTAAAAGTTGCGACTGTATAATGCAGTCCTTTTGTTCAAAAGAAACAATTAAAAAGAAAAGATAATAATGATTGTAACAATCATTACAATGTTTGGTGTGAGAATATATATATATATATATATATATATATATATATATATATATATATATAACAAGTGCCTTTTGAGTACATTAGTAAAATATTTTTCTTATTTCATTGGCACATTTTTTCTCACTTGTTTTACACTAAGGCCTGTTTTACACCTGGTATTAAGATACGTTTTGGTCGATCGAATCGCCAGTAGACGAGGGAGACACATACCCGTTTACACCTGGTATTTTAATCCGTGTCTTTTGTTCACTTTTAGCTGCTTCTGTCCTGATTTCTTCGAGGGAGGGTCTATGGGGCGGGTAAATGTGTGTCTTTTTTTCCAGCTCTTTCGATCTAATGGACAAAATAAGCTTGCGCAATTTACATATGAACGCACCCAGTGACGATTGAAAAACATACGGAGAGCTGTAGCTTTAGTTTCTGCTTTGACAGCCACAAGACCACTCTAGCAAGATGTGGCTAGCACTTCCCTTAATGTTTACGCGATAGATCAGTAGTTGGAGAGTAGTCTTTTGTGGCTGTTCGAACGCATTCGACCACTTGAGCGTTTACACTACAAAAGCAATCTGGCCTCTGGAAATGGTCGAAAGTGGACAAGCTCAAAACGTTTTAGACCCCGTTTACACTTGTATTTAGTGTTGTGCACTTGTGATCCGATCGACAAAATCGCATCTTAATACCAGGGGCCTGTACTATGATGGTAGTTGAACAAACTCAGGGTTACAGGATTAGTTTTGAGTTGACAAAACTAAACCAATCCAACCAGACTTTGTTGGTACCATGATGCTGATCATCAACTTTCTCTGTCAACTCAGGCTTTCATCCTGAGTTTAGGTGTGACATCAGAAGTGAAAAACCAATCACATGCTGAGAAAGAGTGAAACGTCTCGGTTACGTATGTAACCCTAGTTCCCTGATAGGGAACGAGACGCTGCGTCAAACGCTGCGGGAACGCCCCTGCGTTGTGCGTCATGAAGCACGTATGGAATCAGCCCAATGGAGAGATGAAACGTCATAGGCGGGTGACGTCATCGACCAGGAAACTATAAAGCACCCCAAAAACACAAGCGCATTAGCTTCTGATAGGCTTGAAGGAAGCGCTAACGGGAGTGCCGGGAGTATGGCGGAGCGACGCAGCGTCTCGTTCCCTATCAGGGAACTAGGGTTACATACGTAACCGAGACGTTCCCTTTCAAGGGAACTTCGAGCTGCGTCAAACGCTGCGGGAACGCGAATACCCACGTCGCCATAGGACCAAATGACCGTCATGTGAGACTAGCGCACAGAGGACGAGAGCACCTGTGCCCCAGGGGTAGAGCTTAAGTCTAGGTCATAGAACTTAATAAAAGTATGCGGTGAAGACCATCCAGCCGCATCACAAACATCACTCAGGGAAACCCCCGACAAAAGAGCTTTAGAAGCAGCCATACTCCTGGTAGAGTGAGCTCGGACAACCAAAGGTGAAGGCTGGCCAGCCGACTCATAAGCAAGTGAGATAGCCTCAACCACCCACTTGCTCATTCTCTGTTTAGACGCCGGACACCCTTTCCTGGGTGGCCCGAAACATACAAAAAGTTGTTCTGATTTCCTCCACAGGGCAGCTCTGTGGACATAAGCGTCTAATGCCCTAACAGGGCAGAGTGAATTAAGTTTCTCCTGGTCCGATGACATAAATGGAGGAGGACAGAAAGCCTGCAGAACCGTAGGTCTAACAATATTAGTAGGAACCTTAGGAACGTAACCTGGTCTAGGATGCAGAAAAGCTTTAACCATGCCAGGTGCAAATTCCAGGCACGAGGGTGAAACCGACAGAGCCTGCAAATCTCCGATTCTTTTTAGTGAAGAGATAGCAAGCAAAAAGATAGTCTTAAAAGTGAGAAACTTCTCGGGAACTTCTTCGATAGGTTCAAAAGGAGCTAGGGAAAGACCTTCTAATACAATGGCCAGATCCCAAGTCGGCACCCTCGTACGAACTGCTGGCCTCAGCCTCAAAGTGCCACGGAGGAAACGAGTTATAAGCGGGTGTCTCCCAAGAGAAACTCCACTGAAAGGGACGTGGTAAGCAGCTAGTGCCGCCACATACACCTTTAGTGTGGAGGGGGATAACCCTGTGGAGAAGCGCTCCTGCAGGAATTCCAGCACTGCACCCACTGGGCAGTTAACTGGGTCCTGCAGGTGTTCTCCACACCAAGAAGTGAAAAGTTTCCACTTCAAGGCATAAAGCTTCCTCGTGGATGGAGCTCTGGAGTTAAGAATGGTCTCAACAACCTCGGTTGAGAGACCGGAGTCTATGAGCTGGGCCCCCTCAGAGGCCAAGCCCACAGTTTCCACAATTCTGGGCGGGGGTGAAGTATCGTGCCCCCCGCCTGGGAGAGTAGATTCCTCCTGACCGGGAGCTCCAAAGGAGAACCGTCCAGGAGAGAAATCAGGTCCGCAAACCATACTCGGGCCGGCCAGAACGGGGCTACTAGTAGTAGACTGACCCCGTCCCGGCGGACCCTCTCCAGAACTCCTGGTAACAGAGCAATCGGGGGAAAGGCGTACAGACGTGACCTCGGCCACGGCTGCACCATAGCATCCAACCCCAGGGGGGCTGGAAGAGTGATGGAGAACCACCGATGACAATGAGTGGTCTCCTTGGAAGCGAATAGGTCCACCTCGGCGCGACCGAAACTCAACCAAAGGAGCTCCACCACCTCGGGGTGGAGTCTCCATTCCCCTGGCCTCGGCCCCTGCCTCGACAGGGAGTCTGCTACCACATTCAAATACCCAGGGAGATACATTGCTCTCAGAGATAGTAGCTTCCCTTGGGACCACAGGAGGATCTGACGGGCCAACTTGTAAAGCCGGCGAGACCGCAGGCCCCCCTGATGATTTATATAAGAGACCACCGACGTGTTGTCTGATTGAACTAACACATGATGGCCTCTCAGGTCTGTTAGGAAGTGTTTCAGAGCCTGAAACACAGCCAACATCTCTAGACAATTTATGTGCCACGAAAGATGATGATCCTGCCACAGACCTTGGGCTGGGCGACCACTCATGACCGCCCCCCACCCTGTGAGGGAAGCATCCGTCGTTAGCGTTATGCGACGACAAAGAGCCCCCAGCACAGGACCTTTGGATAGGAACCAAGTTTCTCTCCACATGACCAGAGCACGAAGGCAGCGCCGCGTGACTTTGAACGTGCGGAGCGGATTTCCCCTCGGGGAGAATCCCTTGGTCCTGAGCCACCACTGTAGCGGTCTCATGTACAACAGGCCGCAAGGTATAACGTTGGACGCTGCTGCCATCAGACCCAACAGTCTCTGAAACTGCTTGACAGTGAGTAGCTGGCCTAGCTTCACTTGTTTCACAGCTGAGAGAATCGAAGCGATGCGGGTCGGAGAGAGTCGCGCCCGCATCGATACCGAATCCCAAACGACACCCAGAAAAGTGGTCTTCTGGGAAGGAGATAATACACTTTTCTTTGCGTTCAGCCTCAACCCCAACTTTCTGATATGAGCGAGGACGACATCTCGATGCCGAACCGCCATCTGCTCGGTCTGAGCTAAAATCAACCAATCGTCGATGTAATTGAGAATACGAATGCCCTGAAGCCTCAGAGGCACTAGTGCTGCATCCATGCATTTCGTGAAAGTGCGGGGAGATAAAGCTAGGCCAAACGGAAGAACCCTGTACTGGTACGCCTCGCCCCCGAAGGCGAACCTCAGGAACTTCCTGTGTTGTGGAAGGATGGACACATGGAAGTATGCGTCCTTCAGATCTATCGTGACAAACCAGTCCTCGGACCTGATTTGAGACACGATCTGCTTGATAGTGAGCATCTTGAATTTTAGCTTCCCTACCGAGCGATTCAATATGCGCAGGTCTAAAATTGGACGCAACCCCCCATCCTTCTTTGGAACGATGAAATATCGGCTGTAATAACCTGACTCCAAACTGGGAGGAGGAACCCGTTCTATAGCCTCTTTTTGAAGGAGCGTTTTCACCTCTTGTTCCAATACCAGAGCCTGCTCGGGGCCCACCACTGTGTGCAGAACCCCTCTGAATTTTGGTGGACGACACCTGAACTGGATAGCATAACCCTTTTCTACTGTCTGCAGGACCCAATGAGATATTTTTGGAAGGCTTTTCCACTCTGCCAGAAATTCTACTAAGGGTACCAGCCTCTCGAGACTGGCCTCTGGTGTAACTTGAGCAGCAGACGCAGCGCCCTGTAACGGCGCACCGGCAGGGAACAACTGGTCTGACCGCTCTGAGACCCTCCTCAGAGGGAGCGAGCGTCCCTCGGGAAAGCGCTCGCTGGGATCGTCTGTGCCCCGGCATAAAGGCGGGGTTGGCAGAACGAGCCCCTGAGGGCACCGAGGAGGAATGGGCACCGTAAAAAGAGGTGAACACCTTTCCGCCTCGGTGGGGACCACCCTCAGCATCCTGAACGGCTTGGCGTCAGGACTTCTTCTTAGCCGAAGCCTTCTTAGCCAATATAACTGTCCTCAGATCAGTTCTACTGGGAGAAGGCTTCGGCTGAGAGTGTCGCGGCTGAGCCCACTGTCCAGCAGGGGGAGCACGAGACGCGACACTCTGCCTCTGCTGCGCTCTATGTGATGAGCTCGAAGACGGCCGGGGCTGCTCCCGCCCAGCAGCCCCAGGGACATGAACTTTAAGGGGAAGAAACTTTTTAAAAGCTGCAGTTTGTTTCTTTTCTTCTTGGAATTTATCGATAACTGAATTCACAGCATCACCAAACAACCCCATGGGAGAAAGAGGAGCATCTAAAAGAAAAGCTTTTTCTCTCTCTTTAATATTAGTCTGATTTAACCACAAATGTCTTTCTGCGGCCACCAGAGCTGCCATAGAACGACCCATTAATTTGGCCGATTCTCTGGTGGCACGCAGGGATAAATCAGCAGCCTGACGCAGTTCGCGAACTACGTCAGTACTGACCTCCTCACTCTCACTCATGTCCCTTAGCAGATCAGCCTGGTATGCCTGCAAGATTGACATAGTATGCAGACATGACGCAGCCTGACCTGCTGCCGAATATGCTTTACCCACCAAAGCCGAAGTGTTTCTTAAAGGCTTGGTGGGTAATGCCGGTGCCTTAAAAGATGATGCTGCTTCGGGGGAGAGATGGCTCGCAAGCGTCTCTTCCACACGAGGCAACGCACCATAACCATGAGCCTTGGCTCCCATAATATTAGCGTATGTTGAAGTCTGGGGACTAAACACTCTATATGACACCGGTTTTCTCCATGATTTCGACACCTCGGTGTGGAGATCATGGAAAAACGGCAGGCACCGGCGTGGAGGCTGCACACGTGACGGCAAAAATCTCTCATCCAACTTTGATTTAGAAACAGACTCCTGTCTAGTCACTGGCCATTCAATATTAAGTTTTTCAACAGCTCTTGTTAACACCTCCATAAGCTCATCACTCTCAGGAGTGTGGGGTGGCGAATCCTCCACATCTCCCTCAACACTAACAACATCAAGTTCCTCAGAACTGGATAGCATTGGTGCCTCAGCCCGAGCGGAAGAAACCGCAGCGCGTGCTTCCGAACCCGGGACTGAGGCACTGGATCTCACAGGTGAAGGGAGAGATAAGGCAGAGCCCGTCTCAAACCCCGCTGTGAGATCCATCTGCGATCCCCACGATAAGCGCCGCCGCTCTGCCTCGGCAGAAGCGGGACCCGAACCGCGGGGAGCGCGCACCGAACCGCTCTCCTCAAAGAGCGACCGGCGGGAGCGGAGCGTCCTTAACGGCAAACGCTCGCAATGCTCACAGTCTGCTCCCTCGAGAGCAAACTGGGCATGCTGAACTCCCAAACAAACAACACAAAGATCATGTGTATCCCCGCTCGTTAAATAACGCGAGCAGGGAGGAACACACTTTCTAAACTGCTGTTCGTCCGCCATAATCTCTCAATATATATATATATAGGGATAAATTGTTTGTGTGGTGCAGGGTATGTAAGACAGACAATATCACACAGGGACAGATTCACATGTAGCGCGACTGAAAGCACAGAAGCTAATGCGCTTGTGTTTTTGGGGTGCTTTATAGTTTCCTGGTCGATGACGTCACCCGCCTATGACGTTTCATCTCTCCATTGGGCTGATTCCATACGTGCTTCATGACGCACAACGCAGGGGCGTTCCCGCAGCGTTTGACGCAGCTCGAAGTTCCCTTGAAAGGGAACAGATTCATTTCTCGTGAGAGAAGCAACGTGATTCACTACAGAATATTACGAGATTGAAAAATATCAAGAATTTAAACATATTTACACAGCAAGAAGAAAATAGCTGTCTATGAAAGAGGACAACTAAAATAAAAAAGTCTTGCTATGTCAGTGCAAGTAAATGTTGTGAAGTTAGTTTATACATTTGATAAAGGTAGAGAAAATGTTACAATTAAGCTCACATGTAATCATTTTATAGCTTTATCTATTGATTCTAAAGCGTATTTATATTACCTTTATATATCTATTCAATTAAACTGTGCGTAGCAATAATTGATGAACTAAAATTGTAGGCTACATGTGTGATCGATTAAGGGTTCAATAATTACATAATATCTAAATCATACACAATTATTATTCTAAATAAGCATTACTAAAAGCTGGACGATTTTGTCTTTAAAAATCATTTGCTATTGGAAACAGGTGGAGTGACTTTATCACATCACACATTTGTCACTTTGCTCACAGCGAATTGGTCCAAGTTCGGTTTGCAACCTCTTACCTGGAACATAACCTGCCCCGGGCCAGGTTATCCTTGGAGCGTAAGTTACTATGGCGATGAACACTGCTAAAAGGCAAACCACTTTGATGGTGCCTAAAACCCAGGGTTGGCGCAAACTTAACTGAAAAATATCGGGCTAGCCACCTAAACCGGCTTCATGGTATAGGCCCCACCGCCCCAAGTGTAAACGGGACCCAATTTTAAACCTCAGATTTAGTTTCAACAAATCTTACAACAACAGAAAAGGGCAAAACACATAAGATATAGTACCTTCAATGCCCTGTAGATGGCAATATCACTTATTTTGTAGCAGATTTAAACTGCTGCAGAAAAAGTTAGGCGCCATGCAAAATGTAACAAGTAATTGCATTACTCATAACAAATGTATTGGAGTAAAGAAGGACTACATACTTTTTCAAAAATGTAGTGAGAGTAAAAGTTGCTAATAATATGATTCTCGTAAAACTACAAAGTAGCCAGAAAGATACTTAAGAATACAGTAACTTATTACATTTACTCAAATATTTCACACCACTAAGTCAAATCAAATTATGAATGAAATGTATTTTTGAACAGTAAGTTTATGTGTGTGTGTGTGTGTGTGTGTGTGTGTGTGTGTGTGTGTGTGTGTGTGTGTGTGTGTGTGTGTGTGTGTGTGTGTGTGTGTGTGTGTGTGTGTGTGTGTGTGTGTGTGTGTGTGTGTGTGTGTGTGTGTGCGTGACAGCAGTGATAGGGAGATGAGAGAGGGACACCAGCAGTAATGCTTATGTAATATCAGCCCCGAGCCTCTGCAGCACTCCTGATGGCAGTATGACATAACACCTATGCGGCCACACAGTTCGTCCAAGAAACACACACATACACACTCGAACAGACAAATAAATTTTGTCTGGTCTTCACCAGATTAAAATCTTGCTGCTCACTGATTTGAATGCAATCTATTATAATTTGATAGCTGCAAATTGCAATTACATTCACAGAAAAGCCATAAAATCAAACATCTATTAAACCCTTTTATCGCAATATGTCATCATTTACTCACCTTCATGTCATTTAAAATGATATTCAAAAAGTGTATTTTGAAGAATTTGCTGGCTTTTTTCTTTCAAAAGAATGAAAGTGAATGATGACTGACAAACACCACAAATGAAGTCCATACATTTTATGATGTCATACTGCATCTATGTGAGGGTAACATGCTGGAATTTAGAAAACAAATCATTCTTTTGTGTCAGATCTTTTTAATGAATCAGTTGATTTAGATCACAAAACTGGTCTTAACGATCTGTCCATGAATCAAAATGGAATATAGTGGAATATAGTGCATAAGTCAAATTTTATGGTTCTTTTGTATCATTTTTTCACTCCTAAGTGTATTAAAAGTCCAGGATATTCTCTGAGAATTTTATTTCAGTTTTACTTATTAAGTTTACTTTAGGTTAAACTAAATTAAAATGAGAAATGTTGTTTTAGTTAACTATAATAACCCTGCTTTACACTGTTATCACAGTTGTCTTGTTTTTAATTTTCTTTGTGTGACTGTAGAAGTGATATTGTGACAGTAAGTGGCTTGCAGATACACTAGTGTGGTTGGCTTGGTCTAGAGTTGAACTATAATCTGAAGGCATTAACTTGCTCTCTAAAAAAAGCCCTCTGAACAGGGATTAGATTATCATGGTAAGGCCAGCTCAGGCTCTCTTTCTCTCTCTCTCTCTTTCTTTTGTCTCCCCTTCTTATTTGCAAAACACTTTCTCAACAAATGAAGGTTAAATAGAATAAATGTGGTACATGAACAGGAAAGGCTTCAAATGTTCATTGAAAACGCCCTACATCAAAACCCTGAAACCCTGAAATCCATATCAATGTTTCATCTACGTTTGAGCATATGTTATGGCACAAAGCAACCTAAACCTCTCCATTTGGGTTTATATCCTGAGGGCGAGCGATTGCTGATTGGAGGGGTTGCAGAAACCCCCTGTGGCAACTCAGTGTTAAAGGGATAGTTCATCCTAAAATGAAAATGAAGTCATATTTTACTCACCTTGGTGTTCTGCTACTCGACGTGCACGTTTGCATGACTGTTATCGCTGCAGTTCACTCCGTCTTGCCCAGAAAAAGCGCACAAGTTGAGAGAAATCACGACACGAAATACAATCCTTCTCTGAGTTGAATATATCAGTTGTGTTCGTCGTAACAAGAAGTTATCGCGTTCACATCTGTCAACTGCCATTCTGACTGTCATCAGACAAACGGAGCTTATTGGTCTCAGTGAAGAAAGTAGACGCATGATTTTTTGGGATTTCTAGGCGTTGTATTTCGTGTTGCGCTTTTGTTAATCTTGATTTCTCACAACTTGTGTGCTTTTTCTGGCTGAAACGGAGTGAACTGCAGTGCTAACAGTGTCACACAAACGCGCACATCCCATAGCTTTGCACTGAAGACCAATGGCCACGGTTAGGATTTTTATTAAATAATATATTACATTTCATATTGTATACCCCCAGAACACTTGGAATATACAACACGTCACATGGGATCATTTTGTGATAGTTTTCCGTATTTTTATAAAAGCTTGATGCTGGTCGCTATTCAATGCCATTATATGGATATAATGGACTTTTTCATATTTTTTTTTTAAATACACCTTTTGTGGTCCATAAAAGAAAGAAGGACATAAGGCACTAGAACAACACCAAGGTGAGTAAATGATTAAGTGAGTAAATTTTCAGTTTAGGGTGAACTACCCCTTTAAGTTCCTGGCTTTGGGTTGCCAGATCTGCATGAACCATATTCATAAAAAAAAAACAAAAAAATAAAAAAAACTCTAAAAATAAGCTACAACTATTCAATCAATTCTTGCGATATATGCAATTCCACATAGCGCAGCTCATCCCTGCACCGCCTCTATGCTTTATTGCCCTTGATGGCAGCCCAAGTGGGACACTCTTCCTCAGAACCGCCTGGCCTCCGTAAATTATCTGCGTCCTTGGCGAGAGACGTGATCACGATCGCTCGGTTAGAGAGTGCAGGGCAGCCAGATGTCTTTCTCATGGCCTTCAAAGTATTGTCTCTCCAACTGTTTATTTATTAATGTTGAATTCACACTGTGATAACTCTCACCCAGCAAATAGTGTTTATTATACCAGAACCGTGAAAAGTGGGAAGGTTTTAACTCTTTCCCTGTCAGCGTTTTTTTTTTTTTTTTGGAAGTTGACAGACACCGCCAGCTTTTTTGATCATTTTCACAAAACTTCAATGGCATCCAGCATATTTTGTTATATGAATATCTGAACAACATACATATCAAAAGAAAGAACAAAACCTAAACCTCTTCTTTATAAAAAGTTTAATTCTAGCTTCATGCATTATTTTTTTATCAACATTTTGAACAAAAAGCTGCTGTTTTTTCAGACACTACAACATGCATTTAACGCTTGTTTCTGCTTCTTTTTTGTACGCGTGTTTTGATCCAGATATTCTGTACTCTTTCAGAAGATTTGTAATAGCGCCACCTACCGTAAAGTCAGAAAAATTCCGTCAATGGCGGGGAAGCATTGTGTCATAAATGATGGAAAATTCCATCAATGGTAGGGAAAGAGTTAAAGATGTAATATATATATATATATATATATATATATATATATATATATATATGTATATATATATATATATATATATATATATATATATATATATTATGTGGAAAATGTGAGTGGTGCTTGACTGTGCATGGAATAAAAGCCACCATGATGCTGCTATAGTTTTGTGGGTCGTTGCCAGGACATTGCTATGAGGTGTAAAGGGTCCTGAGGTGTTGCTTGGTGGTTGCTAGGGTGTCCTGTGTGGTTGCTTGCTTACCCATCCAAGTTAAAAGAGCCATCCCCCAAGTCTTTGACATTCTACTCCCTATATGACTCTGGATCCTCTTTCTATTAGGTGAAATCCGTGCTTAGAAAAGCAATAGCACATGATTTGAGGTATTATTCATGTCAGTAGTTGTAACAATTTTAATACTTTGGGTGAAGGGTTTGTTAAAATTCCTATGTATGAGCAATAATAACAGTGATAGTGATGCTTATTTAGCAAGGGCAATACCTGGAGCAGATCTTAAAAAAAAAAAAAAAAAAAAAACATTTTTAGGGATTGGATTTCTCCTATAAAGTGCATTAAATCCTATTATCTTTACCCTCTGATGCATGATGTCCACTACAGAGACAATATATTTAAAAGCAATTTTTAACCATTCAGGGTGTGATCTTACTTTCAAACTACCATAAGTGATAATCTTTGACCCCATAATTATATATGGCAGTCATGTGCTGCATTCCAATTCGCCTACTTATATGCCCTAAAAGTATGTAGTTTTTGTGAAGAAAAAGTAAATACTTTTGAGTGTGTAGCAGAATAGTTGGCAAGCTTTGGGACATACTCATAATTGCGTATTTAAAGGACCGCTCTGACGCTTATTTACATGCATCCTGTGACATACTGCAACTGCGCTGTCAATCATCTTGTCAGTTAAAATCCTCCACATTCAATTTAATTTAATTTCCAAATCAGAGAGATATGTATAGTAGCATGTTGATTTGCCAGTCATGGGTCTTTCATGCAGATAACTCTATAAATAATCATAGATAATCATGTTTGATGCATTTTTGCATGCTTTTTTTAGTAAATGATCTGTAAGAATGGAGCTTCATAAATGTTGTTCATTGATTCGAGTACATTTTTTGACATTTGGGTTTAAAGTGTTTTAATTCTACAATATATGGTGTAAAAAGAGTGCTGCCCTCTTCAGGTTGAACAATGGTTACTGCAGTTGAATTTTCCTATTGGACGTTGTGGTACCCTCTGACGTCAGAGGGTACCAGCTAATCATGCCCTTGCCTACAGAGAGATGCGTCTCAGATGCACGTCCCCCCTCCGCTGGGCTCTGCCCACTTTTCCAGCATTGTTCAAATATTGCCAGTGGGTGGAGTCAGGCTCTGACCAGGGGTTTAGTTACCCTTTAACCGTCGTCTTGCACATCCACCATGTTTGTAGTTTTTTACTAATTTTATTTATGTTTGTAGTTCTAATCGAATCCTCGTCCAACGAGCAATGGGCAGTATTAGCCGTTGTAGTGTGCACAGATCGGCACTTCGGATTCTAACCGGAAAAAGTAGACCATCCTTGTATCTTTGGAATACTTATTTCAATATACTACGGTTTGGGACACACTAATTCTAATTTCGAATACTATTTAGGACGGATAGTATGCAAATTGGGATTGAGGTTTTATGACAAGCCTGCCTGACAGACATTTCTGGCTGGATGAAGGACCAGCACCTTCAACTAAACCTTGCGATGACAGAGCTACTTGTGGTCCCGGCCAACCCAACACTTCATCACAACTTCACCATTCAGATAGGCTCTTCATCCATAACTCCATCAAGGTCAGCCAGGATCTTGGAGTTATAATTGATGATCAATTGAACTTCACGGACCACATTGCTAGAACTGCACAGCCCTGCAGATTTGCCTTATACAACATTAGGAGGATCAGGCCCTTCCTATCAGAGCATGCTACACAACTCCTTGTCTAAGCACTTGTTCTATCCAGACTGGACTATTGTCATGCTCTCCTAGCCGGTCTTCCAGCTTGAGCTGTGAAACTTCTGCAACTGATCCAAAATACTGCAGTTAAAGTGGTCTTTGACAAACCGAAAAGGGCACACGTCACTCCTCGCCTCACAAAATGGCACTGGTTGCCAGTTGCTGCTCACATCAAATTCAAGCCACTGACGTTTGCCTACAGGACAACCACTGACTCTGCTCCCTTTTACCTAAACTCATTACTTCAGACTTATGTGCCATCCAGAAACTTGCGCTCTGCAAGTGAACGTCGTCTTGTGGTACCATCTCAAAGAGGCACAAAATCTCTTTCTCGGACCTTTACCATGACTGTTCCCTGCTGGTGGAATGATCTGCCTAACTCAACTGGAGCTGCTGAGTCCGTGGTCATTTTCAAGAAACGGCTGAAGACGCATCTTTTTCGGCAACACTTGATCCATTAATACTAACACTTTATCTTCTAATCTATATCTATTATCTTTATAATTTGTTTTTTTTAAAGTACACGTACTGCGTTAGATTAAACTGGGAAGGCTCATAGCACTTCCATATTGTTGTCCTATTGTTAGTTTAACTGCTTCTATTGTTCTCAAAGTCGCTTTGGATAAAAGTGTCTGCTAAATGAATGAATGTAAATGTAAATGACAACATAAATTCAAGGACGAAAGTGGTGCACAAAGTACTGCTGGAATATTTACCATTATTATAAACTTCAATGGACAGATATAAAAATCTATAAAGAATTATTAACAAAATATAATTTTTTTGGGGAAAAAGTAATTAAAAAATAAATAAAAACTACTTTTTAAAATTAAGATATATGTTGTTTGGAAATAAAAATAATAGTGTTGGGCAACGATTATTCGCATTAATCACATCCAAAATTTTTAATCCACAATCCCAAAAGTTTGTGTTTACATAATATGTGTGTGTATAGTTATTTTGTATATATAAATGCACACACATGCATGTATATATTTAAGTGTTATTTATATATAATATAAATTATATGTATATATATATATATATATATATATATGTACAGTATATACAAAATAATTATACACAATAAACACATATTATGTAAACACAAACATTTATTTTGGATGTGATTAATCATTGCCGAGCACTAAAAAATAACCATTAAGAAAGTATTTTGTTGTTTGTTTTTTCTTTTTCTTTTTTGATTTTAGTACTCCATGCATCAGGGGATTTAATGCAGTAAAGAATATGAAAATATGCTTTAAGGTCATTGTCAGTCCCTGAACAAGCTCAAGTTTCTTAAAACGGCTGGTTTCTCTCACTCTGGTTAGTTCACAGAAGGACAGGTAATCTAACACCATGAAAGTCATCTCAATCGCTCCCTTTCCCTGCCTCTTCTCTGTTCTTCTTTTGCATAGTAAGAGAAGATCTGTCTCTTTTTAATGAAACTGCCCTGTCACACCCCATCTCCCATCTGGTATGTGTGTGTGCTAGATGCTGGGAGGGGGAAGCTAGTGTGGTTAGTGTGTGAGCATACATATAACCAGGGGAATAAGTACATGTGTGTGAGTGTGTATTGTCATTTCAGCAGGAAGCCTTTACTCTGATGAGAGGTCTCACTTCCTGTTTATAGAGCAACCACTGGAGTGCAACAATAGCTGGAATTTTGATGGATCGGCATAGAGGACGCCCAACTCACACTATCCAGAAGAAAAAATAAGAAAAAACTCCAGTTTGTCAATACAATCTGTTCTCATCCCCAAAACTATTTATTTATTTATTTTTGAGTGAATCACCTGGAGATTTCTTAAAATTTTCGTGAGATTCACCCATTTACTATTTTGGTTGTTTACTACAGCTCAGCTTTAACAATAGCCTCTCATGTTATTGTATAATGTATAATGGCTCAAGCCTGATCAAAATGGTGGTGTCGAGCATTCTCATCGCCAAGGGATATGTCATGTCGGGCTCTCTGGGATTTGAGGTCAGTCCAGCTGGACGTCTGGTGCAAAAAGGAGGTGGATTACACTCTTTAATCCCAGTCACCCCAAGGAAGTGAACTAAAGCTGCCAGCGTCCTTCTCCAGACCACAGACTTCATTCAGCTGATCTTTCTGAACCTCTTTAAACAAGCTTGGTGAAGTGTGAGACAACAGTGCTACTATCACTTGTCACAATACAACCCCCCCCCCCATCCCCCCCCCCCCCCCCCAAAAAAAAAACAGATGTAATAGAGTTTGCCCTCAGGGGACCAGCAGCACAGACTGTCAATATGAATTATATATTTACATTGTATCATGTGACGACTGTTAAAACTTAAGGCTTGTCAGGAAAATACATGTATGACACTTCTGTCCATTCCTTAGAATTGACAAAATGAGGATGTAAAAAGTTTGGTGACAGTTTTACAGTAAGGTTGTATATGTAAATATCTTTATGTAAATAAATATTTTTAGGCTACTACTGTTCTTTGTTAGTTAATGCATTAACAAAAAGTATAAACTTTAATGTCAAAAAACTATTAGAATGTGCTGCACAAAATACATGCTGTAAACAAAAGGGCTACCTGGACAACTAGGTGTTTTGATCACACATTTTTGAAGCGCAACATTGATTCCAGATATTACACTGAAAAAGCTAGAGTAAAAAAAACAAACAAGTTTACTGAAGACCTTTTTACTGCTAGTATAAGTATGCACAAGAAATACTTGCACAAGAAATATGCAGAAGAAACAGACTTCCTGAACTTGAGAAATTTGAACAGAAGGGTCTCACTGTTTTGGATATGAGAGGTTTGGCACTGAATGCTAGCTTTATTTTTCTCAATAGGCGAATTCCCTCGAGCTCGAGCTATTAATAATCTCTGAGCTCTTTCTCAGAGGAACAGCTGTTGGGGAAACTGAAATTAGCAAATTCCCAACCTAGGCTCATTGGAATTTTTTTTTTTCTACCTATACATACAATTCATTGCATTTTCCAGGTGAAAACTAGTGACAGAGGCATATTAAAGATTTTCTTCCTGTTCTTTACACAATACAAAACACTTTTACCATAATGCATGATTTGTAAGCTAATTTGACATTTGTATCACATAACCAGCTCCATGTGACTTTCGACATAGTAAACTTGCTCGGTACCTTACCTGGTACAGCAATGCGGAGCGTTTGGGTAAATTCGAAACACAAGACCTGATGAAAAAACGCAAAGACTTGTAGAGGCAAGCTAAAATGACATCTCACATTTCCTTTTGTTAATATTATCGGTTAGGCTTAGGGTAGGATTTAGTGTTGGTGGCAAGTTATTTTCAAATGCATTTTCCACTTTAAAATAGCAAAATAAATCATTGGCCACCCACATGACCAAGACATACTCTCCCTTCCCATTTACACAATCTTAATCCTTTCAAAATGATATATACATACATACATTTTTAAAGCAACGATCGATCAAAGCTTGAATGAAATACATTAAATACAAAGTGCACAAATGGAGATATAACATGCTGTACTTTTTGACATGTTGTTTTACAGACAAACTAGACTCTGAATAATTTACAGTAGCAAGGCCTTGACATCCACAGGATCCAATTAGTTGAAATCCACATGCAATCAGTCCACAGGAAAAAGGCACAACAGGGACATCTCCAGAGAGACGAGACACTATTAGCAAGTTTCTAAAATACAGAGGAGTGCACTGCATAAAGAGGAGAGCAAACGCACCGCTTCTTTAACAGAACATATCCTTGAAATCAGATCAGAGAACAAAGAATGTGATCCTCGTATACAAATAACTCCGTCACTCAAACAAACCTCTGATAAGACTGAGTAACAGCTGGGCTTTAAATAGCAACATCCGTAGTGTTACTTATTTAGTTTGATATAGTGTATGATAGTGCAGTATATATAGCACTATAGTATAGTATTTATAGTATAGTATGATCTGCCAGGTCATTTGCTTGTGGTTTTATGAAATGTAATTTTTAAGTTATCCACTTCAGTCCCTCAAAACTATCTGATTGTGAAAGGCAAAACCCGGACCAGCTGAATGTTTGTCTTTCCTAATGTTTTAAAACAACTTTCCACAAATCATGTAAAGAACTATTCAGCTTGTTAATGGTTTCCTTCGAAACAAAGATTGTAACTATGGCTTTGTTTCTTCTGCTGAAAAGTCAAATCACCTTCATTTATATAGCGCTTTTAACAATACAGATTGTTTCAAAGCAGCTTTACAGTGATACTAGGAAATTAATGGAACAAAGATTGTTTTGGCTTTACAGCAGCTCTAGAAAAAAAGTAATTGTCCAGCTAAAGTAAGTTTTTGATTGATTCACTTCTGTTGCAAAGATCATTAGATATTAACTTTTAATGGCCGTTTATTTGCACGACAATGGTGTTTGCTGGCTCCAGTACGCAAACTTTGAAATAGGTTCCAAGGTGCAAGTTTAGTTTTTTTTTTAAACGTTATCATCTCCATGTAAACTTCAAAAACGTGAATCTGTGAAAATGGTGACGGAGTGCACATGCATATTACGTGTTTAGTCTAAGGTGTGCGCATTTGAATATATATGTGCACAGGCTTTCTTTACAAAGTGACACTGCCAAACTACTGTACTTGACTGGCCTGCATAATCTAAACATTGAGGTTGTTATGGCGGTTACAGGTGTCACTAACAGTGACACGTGAGAGGAAACAAAACTAACAGGGCAAGTCTACATAGCAGAATCTGTCCTAGACAGTTTACAAAGTGATTCCATAGCAGAAACTACCTAAGTGAAACTTACTAAAATTCCTGGTGACTTTATCAGTCAGATTGGGTGGTTTGCACTTTGCATCACAAGCTCAAGAGAAAAAGAGCTGTTTCGGTTCTGTCTAAGGGTGGAGTCGCCAAACTGTTTGTGTGGTTTCCAGCCAATAGCAACAATGACTTGTTTCTACAATCTCAAATGGAACATTTGTTAGACAGTGTGTGATTAATATGCACTACTGAATCACCAAGCATCAAAAAGGGTTCTTAGCATAGTATAGTCAGGTTTGGCATTGTTATGTCTTGATGTGTTGTGGTTTGGAGAGTATTATGTTCTAAATGTATAACATGATCTGGTTTAACCAGGTTTGGTTTGGTGTCTAATTTGGCCTTTCATGGTATCATATGATCGGTCTTTGGTGGGGAACCATCTTTCAGCATTGCTATGGTCTGGAAAGGTCTGGTCTTAGTTTGATATGATATGGTTGTTTACAGTATGCTGCAATGAGATAAATGGGACAGTTTACCAAAAATGTTTGAGGTCGGTATGATTTTTCAATGTTTCTTATGCTCACTATGGCTGCATTTCTTTGAGCAAAAATACAGTAAAAGCAGCAATATTGTGAAATGTTATTACAAGTTATACAATGTTATTTTTTAAAATGTAATTTATTCATGTGATAGCAAAGCTGAATTTTCAGCATCATTATTCCAGTCTTCAATGTCACATGATCACTTAAATATGCTGATTTGGTGCTCAAAACAAACTTTTTGTATATAATTATAAATATAATAAATATATTGTATATATTTATTGTATATAAAAATAATATTCTTACCAATGTTGAAAACTTGTACTTCTTGATATTTTTATATTCAATTTTTTCATATTTTTTTGATAAATAATAATACGTTTAAAATAACGTTTAATGGAAATATTAATATTTTGTAATTATGTAAACGTTTACTATTTAAATTTAACGCATCATTGCTGAAAAAAATAAACTTTCTTACAAAAAAAAAGAAACGATAAATAAATCTTACTGGCTCCAAATTTACTCCAAATTGACTTTCTCTCTCCTGAACATGATGAATTTGCATAACATTAAGAATATACAGGCTGGTCTTTTCCATATAATCAAAGTGAATAAGAACCGAAGCTGTCAAAGACTTCAAAGAATGAAAAAAGCACCATAAAACTATACATTCAACATACACACAATACACACAAAGGCTTGGAAAATACAGAGTTTATAAGCATCTTATATGTTGTTGTTGGAGCTTTACAGCTGCAGTGCCCATTCACATTCATTATAAGGTGAAAAAAAACATACAGGTTTAGAACAACATGAGATGTGTGAATAAATAGATTTTTGTGTGAACTATCCTGTTAAAAAGGCAACAGATCATGGCAGTGGTTCAGAAGAACTCTACTAAGCAGTACATGCTGAACACGGAGGCAGTGAGGTCATGGTTAAAAACAGGGATGTGTGCAGTATACAGTACCAACCTGTTCCTGTTGGAACATTGGACAGGAAGATACACACTGCCATCACTTGTTGTGCTCTCTTGTGCCAAAGCTGTGCCCTGCTTAGCTCTCTCTGTCTCTCTCTCTGCCCGCTGATGCCAGATCATGCATGTGCCAAGCCCTCCACTAGACACTGGGCATTATGCACGCCCAACACAGCTGATACACACAAATCCTGGATACAATCATTCCAAAACAGTTTTTATGATCAAAACACATTGTAACGTAACGTACAGGTAACAAGTAACGTACAGTACAGTCATGACACCACCAGCCAGTTTTTCCACTATGGGTGATGCTGATTAGTCAGCATTACTGAATTAAAAGATAAGGGATCTGCCATCACTTCAGGTTTAGTCAAGACAGATAGTATCCCTTTGTGTATGTATAAAACAAAGCATGGGCATATTAAGACATGTATTCCTGCATTAACACTCCGGAAAAACAAGTACAGTTAGTTTACTGTATCTTACTATACTGATTGAGGCCGTAAACACTGCCATGGATCAAAACACAATGACAAAACAGTATTACTTTAATATGAAGTGGAATGACATTTTGTACTAAGTAAATAAAATATTTTATTATTAATAATTCTTAAATAAGGTGTGTATTCATTCAATAAATACAAATACAGAAAATATAAATGTTATTTACAAAAATATATTTATTTATTTATTACACCAAAATGACATTCCATATTGTTCATACTACATGCAAAATACTTAAAAATGTATTGCATTATATGTCAAAATATTGAACCGAGTGGAAAAATATTGATGTTCGTCACTTTTTAGAATGACCTTTTCTAGTCTTTGGATTTTTCCATTTAGAAATTCATTTCACACAGGTGTCCTTGAACAGTTGTAGATTATCACATAAACAATGGACATGATCCGCCAAGACAACTAGAACATGTCTAAATAACTATTTTGTGAAATGTTTTGCTTGAAAATTTCCTTTAAAATAAATGGCACTTGATTTGATATTTGGTTATGTAATGCAATGACATTCATGTATATTTTTGGAGCATCTGTATATAGGCCTATCTAACGCTGTACTCACTATAAAACACTGACCATTCAGTGCCTAATCAAAAACAAACAAAAGGCACAAATAGGTATTTAATCAAATAAATATCAACCAATTTCGGAAGACATCTGTTCACTCTTAACCTGGACGTCTTAACTCAGCAAATTAAATTCTCCATGCAGAGTCTCTCCTCCCCCTCAGCTGCACTTAATCCCAGTGATTAAATCATTTTTCTTCAGCCCTAATTTTGCCTGTTACAGGGCTCTGATGGAGGATGGGCGTGCTCTCTATTGATTGGTGGGTTGAGCAGATTACCCTAATAGCGGGATTACTACCCACATGTTGACCACGCGTGTTGGAGCTGCTCGGCTGTAGTGCAAGCTCCCCATCAGATGGCCCGGGGGAGCAACGAAGACATAACACACGACTCAATGAGAGCGTGTGTCTGTTCATCTGTCTGCAGGGTGCGCATTAACAAGTATTTTGGCAACTCATTAAGTTCTCTTATTTGCAAACTCATTAGTCATCTCAGCTGTGTTGTCAGTTAATATGTAGTCAAGTTCACCAATGCTTTGAAAATAATCACGTATAGCCGCTTTAGAACAACTTGACGACTTGCTTGGAACATAATGGGTCCTGTGGCAACCTGTGTAAATGTTAGAACGTTAGCAGGCACAACAGCCGCAGATGCCCACAGACTGTTGGCTGACATCTGATGATTAAGGCACACTAAATGAGAAACACTTCAGGAGTTTCGAAGTTGTCATATGTTTGGTTGAATTCTACCATAGACAGTAAAAGAAATGGACACAGCGACCCCATTGATTTCAACGGACAACACTGAAGCACGATTATTGCACTTCCTGTCTGATGGATAAGCGACTGCGCAGGCTCAAACTGAGCTTGATGACAGTCTGAACGTTGTAAATCTTCTAGTAGCTGTGGCAAGACAAATCTGAATCACTTAATTCCTCAAAAACGTTGTTGAAATATTTTGTCCCTTTGTTTTTATGGACTCTCTATCTATGGCTTCTCCCTTGACTTTATGCCTCTATGTCCCCCCGATTGCCTCATAGACAGTAAAAGATTGCCTGCGAGCTTCTCCTTCTGTCTATACGGTAATGTCTCTATTGTGCGACATAAAGTCGCGTGGTTATCATGCAATCGTTAGCCTGTTTTTAACAAAAACTGCTTCTACGGGGCCATAATGTAAGATACAAAGTAATGGAGCCTTTTATACATTGTAGTGTTTCTTTAGAAATAAATAATGGACAAATGAAGTTTTTGGACGCCTCAGATGTAAAGTTATTTGATGTCAAAGTGACGCCAAAATGAATGGGAGTCAATGGAATGCTTACAGCAGGTGAAGTTCTGCTACAATGGCGGCTCCCGCGAGGCTTCAGTTTCCGGCTGATGGATTAACCCCTTGAGGTACATGTGTATTCTACAGGTACATGTGTTTCGCGTTCTTTAACGGTCCGTCTGGAAACAAAGCTCTCGTGTCATCAGACCCCCTCATGGGCAATGAACGCTTATCAGGATCAACTAAATGCTGGATTTATATGAAGTTTATATGCTGGAAGTATATAAAGTTTGCGGCGCCAATTTTGCAGTTAACTTGCACAACGTTCTTGAATGAATAATTTATTAGATGAACGACGGTATCGTAGGGACATCGACTACATTTTCACTCCCCTAAAAATGGCGCAGAACAAAACAAACTGTGAATGGTTGCTTTACATTTTGGTCAGATGTCCTCTTGGGGAATGTTAGGGAACGAACAAGCCTCCGTGGACCTACACGTCACATGTATATGAAGATAATAAATTCTTCGTTTACGAGGATAAGTCAGATAATTGGCAGAGGTATTTATACACCATTGAGGACATATTTATGAATAAAAATATTGATTTTAGATAATAAAATACCTAAAAAACGTCTCGGGTTATGACTATAACCCTTGTTCCCTGAGAAGGGAACGAGACACTGCGTCGTTGAAAACGAGTCTTTGGGGACGACCCCTTAGTGTGCGCCTCTGAAGTATGAATGAAACTAATCCAATCCTGATTGGTTTTGCGTCATGATGTAGCATGTGACGGCACATAAAAGTGACGCCGGCACACACACACACATTAGCCTCGCGATGAAGCAAGCTGCTCCTAGGCATAGAGGGGCGTGGCAAAACGACACAGTGTCTCGTTCCCTTCTCAGGGAACAAGGGTTATAGTCATAACCCGAGACGTTCCCTTTCGAGGGAACTCGCACTGCGTCGTTGAAAACGACTCTTTGGGGAACGAATGCCCACTAGGCCACGCACCGAAAAAGGCCTGCCCTAGAGTGAAACTGATCTCAGGCACTCAGCTAGGACGAGAGCAGACGTGCACCAGGCGTATTAGGGAGGTGCAGACTATAAACCTGATAAAAGTGTGCGGGGTAGCCCAACCGGCTGCCTCACAGATCTCCTGGAGGGGCACTCCCGAGAGGAGGGCCCTAGAGGACGCCATGCCTCTAGTAGAATAAGCGCTTACGGCCGCTTAAGGTGATGGCAAATTTCGCACCTTGTAGGCCTACTTAAGGTTTGTATAGCCGGGAGCCCCTAATAGGTGACCCAAAACACACTACAGTAGGTCCGACCTCGTCCGAGAAGAAGACCTCTCAAGGTAAATACTCGGAACTCTGACTGGCAGAGAAAGGAACCTCTCCTTTTCTGCCGACACATGAGGTGGAGGATGAAATATTTCCAGGACCATGGACCTAGCCATGTTTGATTACATTCAAGGCACATAGCTGGGTCTCGGTTGCAGGATGGCCTTAACTCCGCCGGGGGCAAACCCCAAGCAAGCTGGCGATAATGCCAGGGCTTGGAGATCTCCCAGTCTCTTTAAAGAAATAGCTAAGAGAAAGGCTATCTTGAACGTGAGGTCCTAGGCGAAGCCGACTGGGGGTATTCAAAGGAAGCCAAGGATAGCCCTTCGAGAACCACCACCAGGTCCCAGGAAGGAACCCTGGACCTGACTGTCGGTCTTATCCTCCAAATACCATGGAGAAATAGTATGACCAGTTGGTGCCTCCCCAAAGGCCCAACATTTAGTGGTACATGGAACGCCACAATGGCAGCCACGTACACCCTACGTGTGGACGGGGAGAGATTCGCAGAGAAACGATCTTGAAGAAACTCCAGAACTGAATCCATTGGGCAATTAACTGGGCCTTACTCATGTTCTCTACACCAAGTGGAAAAACATTCCACTTGAGGCCATATAATCTCCTAGTAGACAGAGCCCTAGAGATAAGTATGGTTTCGACCACCCAAGATGATAGACCAGCATCAAGGTACTGAGCCCCCTCAGAGGCCAGACCCACAATTTCCACAGCTCCGGACGAGGATGGAATATAGTGCCCTCCGCCTGAGACAACAGATCCCTCCTCAGAGGAATCTGCGATGGCGGAGCTATCAGGAGTGAAATTAAGTCTGAAAACCATACTCGGGCTGGCCAAAACATGGCTACCAGAAGAAGACTGATGCCCTCCTGACGGACCCTCTCCAGGACTCCCGGGAGCAGAGCGATTGGGGGAAATGCGTACAGGCGAAGCCTCGGCCAGGCCTGTACCATGGCAACCAAAGTGGACAGTGGGACGTCCCTCGAGATGCAAACAGATCCACTTCCATTGGTCCAAACCTCTGAAATATCAACTCCACCACCTCTGGATTGAGTCTCCATTCCCCAGGCCTCAGCCCCTGCCTCGACTGGATGTCTGCTCCCTGATTCAGAACCCCCGGGATATATATTCCTCTTATAGATAATATTTTCCCTTGGGACCATAAAATGATCTGATGCGCCAATCTGGATAGAGGGCGCGATCTGAGTCCCCCTTGTCGGTTCAGAAAAGCTACCACTGATGTACTGTCCGAACGTATCAAAAGACGTGGTAAACATTGATGCCTGGGAGGAAGCTCCTCAGAGCCCTGAACACAGCCAACATCTCTAAGCAATTTATATGCCAAGAATGATGATGGTCCTGCCACAGACCCCTGGCAAAGCGGCCGTCCGAGACCGCGCCCCAGCCAGTGAGGGAAGTGTTTGTCGAAACAGTTTTCCAGCGATATGACGCCCCTAACACTGGCCCTTGGGACAAGAACCAAGGTTTCTTCCATATTAATAGGGAACGAAGGCATCTACGCGTAACCTTTATTATACGGAACGGATTCCCCTTGGGGAAAAAAACCCTTGGCTTTGAGCCACCACTGAAGGGGCCTCATGTGGAGCAGGCCCAAAAGAATTATGTTGGATGCCGCTGTCATGAGGCCCAGCAGTCTTTGAAATTGCTTTACAGTGATGGCCTGGCCTAGCTTTATCCCGGACAACATGGCCAGGATGGATTCGATACGCGCGGGAGACATACGTGCCCGCATCGTAACCGAATTCCATACCACGCCCAGAAGAGTAGTCTTCTGAGCTGGGTCCAACACATTTTTCTTAGTGTTGAGTCTCAACCCCCGGTTCTGAATGTGGCCAAGGACGACATCTCGATGCCAAACTGCCATTTCTCGAGACTAGGCCAACATGAGCCAGTCGTCGATGTAATTCAGTATGCGGTTGCCCTGAAGCCTCAGTGGAGCCAGAGCCGCATCCATACACTTAGTGAACGTGCGGGGAGAGAATGCTAGGCTGAACGGAAGAACCCAATATTGGTATGTTTCGCCCCCGAAAGCGAACCTCAGGAACCTCCTTTGACACGGAAAGATGGAGACATGAAAATAAGCGTCTTTTAGATCTATCGTGACAAACCAGTCCTTGGATCTGATTTGGTTCACGATAATGGATTTGATAAATGGATAAGCATTTTGAACCTGGATCTCCTCAAAGAACGATTCGAAAGCCTTAGATCTAAAATTGGCCCCAGTCCGCCATCCTTCTTTGGAACTATAAAGTACGGGCTGTAAAACCCGGACTCCCTGTCTGGTAGGGGAACACTTTCTATGGCCCCTTTATCCAGTAGAGTCTGTACCTCTTGTTCCATAACCCGAGCCTGTTCTGGAACCACTGCAGTCGGTACCACCCCAGCAAACTTGGGAGGTCTGTGACCGAACTGCAATCTGTACCCATATTTTATAATATTCAGGACCCATATAGATATATTCGGAAGGCATTGCCATTCTTCTACAAAATCTACTAAGGGAACCAGCCCCTCGAGACTGGCCTCGGGTGTTTTTCGAGCAGTATTCTCGACCTCCTGAAGCGGAGGACCGGCAGGAAAAAGTCAAGAAAGATTTTGTGACCATAGTCGGTGCCCTGTTGCAAGCTTTTGGGGCGATTCGCTGGAAATCGATGTGGCCCGAAGCGTCCAGGACGGCGGGACAACATCTTTTTCCCCGAGGGCCCCTCCTGATAGAACAACCTCGATTTCTCCACAGCGGGGTGGGTGGGGGGCAGCCCTCAGAGGTCCTACACTACAATTAGGACCTCTTTCCCGAAGCCCTCTTCGCCTGAAGGACGGCCCTCAGGTCACCCTTCTGGGTGGAGGACTTTGGTTGAGAGCGCTTCCTCCGTTGCCAGGCTCCCGCAGGAGGGGCTCTAGACACAACGCTCTCTTTTTGCTCTTGCCGATGGGAAGAGCTGGTTGACGGCTGAGGCTGGCCACTTGGACCAGCCCTCCTAGATCCAGATTTAGAGCGGCGAGGGAGTTACTGTTGGAATGCCGCTGACTGTTTTTTCGCTTCCTGAAACCTGTCGACGACTGAAGTGACAGCATAGGAGAACAGACCAGAAGGTGATAGCGGAGCATCCAACAAAAATATTTGTTTTTCTCTTTTATACCGGACAAATTTAACCACAGATGTCTCTCCGTAGCCACCATAGCTGACATAGAGCGGCCTATGGCATGTGCCGTCTCTTTAGTGGCCCGGAGAGACAAATCTGTGGCTCCTCTCAACTCCGCGAATTGTGACTCATGTTGCTCGCTCCCGACGCTGAGCACATCTACTTTCTCAGAAACAGATAGCTCGAGCACCGGGCACTCGTCACGGGCAGAAGAAGCCGGATCGCGGGCTTCTGCGTCGTGAACGAGTGTTATAGAATCTGCTGATGATGAACGAAAAAATGCCTCAGCAGTCTCGTTCTCATTAAAGGGACAGTACATGCAAAAATGAAAATGTATTCACTGTCATGTCGTTCCAAACCTGTATGACTAAAAGAGTAATTTATAAGAGAATGCCCAAGCTGCTCTTTTCCATACAATGAAAGTGAATGGTGAGTGTCTTATAGGGATGGGCAATACAGCTAAAAAATCACTATATAATGTTTCAAATCATTTAGTACTTATTGATAAATTCTAATATTTTTTTTTAAACAAAGACCAGTAGACCATTTTTCAAGGAAAATAAATAATTTTATTTTTAACAGTCAAAAACTAAATAAAAATTAAAAAAAATTATTCGTATATAAAGGTTAAATAAATAACTGTTAAAGAAACTCTTGAACTTACAAAATGTGTGCAATGTAAAAGTGTAAACAGAGCAATCAAGGTAAACTTTGAGATAGATACAAACTTCTAAAAATATAAAGATAAAAATGTTATGAATAAAACCAACTTCAGCTTTTAGAGTGACCAAACATCAATATGCAATATTAACAGATAATAACTATACACAAAACAAACAAAAAAATGTTACAAAAATGTCAAGTAGTACTAAATACACAAAAATAACTCTCAAATAGTAATATTCACATATACATGGCTTCATTACAAATTGTGAGCAAGGATGACAAGTTGGTTATATTATTGGATATATTTATTGGAGAATTTCTCATAATGTTGCTAAGTATCTCTCCATCCTGGACTGCTTGTGGGTTTGTTTGTTGAGGTGAGGTAGATGTAGGCCGTGAAGGACAATATGATGCATATTCCAAAGGGTGGAAGCGGTTAAGGTGATGAAATAACAGAAAGGTGATGAAATACATACAACCGTGTTCTGATGCTGGTCGGACGTAAAAAAACCAAAAAACTGCCACACTGGCGAGCTGACACGTCCTTTTTTATTCACAATTTCTTCATCGCCGGAAAGCACGGCACTCATTTTTGCATGTGTTCATGTGTTCTGATGTCACATGGCGATGGCGCAACCGAACCCTCACAGCAACGTAACTTGTTATTGGCTGTTTGCTTGTCACTCGTAGCATGCTCCTTTATCAAGGCATATGAGGCTGTTTATGATCCAGGGACGCTTGAGGGTTGTTCGTGCAACCAAACTTAATGTCTATTTACATTGTAATGCATTTAAGTGAAACGATCAAGCGTTATATCAAACATTTTTTTCTACTGTATTCGATAAAGGTGAACAGTCGATAAATATCGATACCGTTTTATCGCCCAGCCCTACCGTCTTATGCATAGTTTTTAGTGAAAAACAATTTAAATTTCAGTATTTTTTTCCTCATGCAATGCAACCGTATGCTTTTTGATTACTTAGTTCACCCAGAAATGAAAAGTATACCATATTTACTCACCCTCAAGCTTTCAAACAATCGGAGTTATATAAAAAAATATCCTGGCTCTTCCGAGCTTTATTATGGGAGTTAATAGCACCTTAGAATTTGATGCCCAAAAAAGTGCATCCATCCATCATAAAAGTAATCCATATGAAACAATGCATTTTTGTAAGAAAATATCCATATTTATAACTTTATAAACTATAATTACTATAATCAATTTTTTTAACCGCGAGAGGCGTCTAATCTCACCTAAATTTACGCTACTCCTACATCCTACGTTATACACCGGGTCAGAGGTCACTCATCCGCCACAACTCGACTAATGCATAGCTGTTACCGGAAGCCAGTGATTATAGTTTATAAAGTTATATATATGGATTCTTTTCCTTACAAAAACGCATAACTTCACTTCAAAAGGCCTTTATTAACCCCCTAGAGCCATATGGATTAGACTACTTTTATGATGGATGGATGCACTTATTTGGGCTTCA
Source organism: Siphateles boraxobius (assembly GCF_051911475.1). Classification (NCBI taxonomy): domain Eukaryota; kingdom Metazoa; phylum Chordata; class Actinopteri; order Cypriniformes; family Leuciscidae; genus Siphateles; species Siphateles boraxobius. Next base: position 9,125,252 of record NW_027508953.1, on the reverse strand, counting down.
AAATCTAAGGTACCATTCACTCCCATAATAAAGCTTGGAAGAGTCAGGATAATTTTTTTTTTATTGTGTTTGGCTAAAAGAAGAATGTCATATACACCTAGGATGGCTTGAGGGTGAGTAAATTAGGTGATAATTTTCATGTTTCATGTAATTTTCATTTTTGGGTGAACTAACCCTTTAAAGGGTTAGTTCACCCAAAAATGAAAATTATGTCATTAATGACTCACCCTCATGTCGTTCCAAGCCCGTAAGACCTCCGTTCATCTTCGGAACACAGTTTAAGATATTTTAGATTCAGTCCGAGAGCTTTTTGTCCCTCCATTGAAAATCTATGTGCGGTATACTGTCCTTGTCCAGAAAGGCAATAAAGACATCATCAAAGTAGTCCATGTGACCTCAGTGGGTTAGTTAGAATCTTTTGAAGCATCGAAAATACATTTTGTTCCAAAAATAACAAAAACGACGACTTTATTCAGCATTGTATTCTCTTCCGGTTCTGTTGTCAATCCGCTTTCATGAGTCCGCTGACGTAAGACGAGCTGACGTGTTATCTGGTGCGCCCGAGCTTCGTTTACAGTCTGAGGGAGACGCACGCTGTAAACAAAACAATCTTTGCAAACATGTCTAAGGATTTCGACACAGGGGTAGACTTGCATTTTTTTTTAACCAGACATATTTATTTGAACCCGAATACACGGACGCACCAGATAACACGTCAGCAGCTTCTTACGTCAGCAGCGTCACTGGCCTAATGACCGCGGATTGCTTCAAAAAATTCTAACTAACCCACTGAGCTCACGTGGACTACTTTGATGATGACTTTATTGCCTTTCTGGACAAGGACAGCATACCGCACATAGATTTTCAATGGAGGGACAAAAAGCTCTCGGACTGAATCTAAAATATCTTAAACTGTGTTCCGAAGATGAACGGAGGTCTTACGGGCTTGACGGCATGAGGGTGAGTCATTAATGACATCATTTTCATTTTTGGGTGAACTAACCCTTTAATATAGTGTGCACAAATAATATAGACTACTTTTACAATGCTTTTCAAGTATTTCTTCGTCCTCTTGGGAGCTTGAAAGCCTCAGTCCCTATTCACATCCATTGTATGTAAAAGAGCAGCTCAGACATTCTGCTTAACATCAACTGTGTTCTACAGAAAAAAAAGTCATACGGGTTTTAAATGATTGATGATGAGTAAATGATGATTTTGTAAATGATCCCACTAAGGTAACAATTGAGCATTTTCATTTAACTCGCTCGCCGTAATTCAAACCAAAGGTGGATTAAAACCACAATGGAGAGGATTCAGAAAATTTATGGTTATTTTATTTCAGAATTATTGCTCCTGAGGATAATTGGCAAATGACTTTGCCTCACAAACTGAACTGTGTGTGTGTGTGTGTGTGTGTGTGTGTGTGTGTGTGTGTGTGTGTGTGTGTGTGTGTGTGTGTGTGTGTGTGTGTGTGTGTGTGTGTGTGTGTGTGTGTGTGTGTTTGTTTATGAACACCATTTTCCTGATTATGATTCTATTAGACTGGATGTACAACATTCAGCTGTTTATCAAACAGACAGTTATTCAAATTAATCCACAACAGGTAAAACTGCACTTCAGTTGATGACATGACCCAATCCTCCAACCCTCTCTCTCATCTATCTGTTTCTGTACGTGGGTGTGTGCATGTGAGTGTATGTTTAATTTAATGAGCAACGAGAGGTAATGATGCAGCAATGAAACATTTAACAGCTTTGTGACATACTATAATACACATTAAGCATACTGTAGCAATAATGCCAACTCGTTAAATCTAGCTATTTCCCTCCTATGAATGTTTTAATAATCAACAGAACGCATCATAAAACATTACTGCACACACTTCACCAAAAAGATCTTACATTCGCGACACTCTTTATTACAGTATGTCTTCTGAATCCAAACGACACTAATGGCTAAGCAGCCTCATATTACTTCAGTATAACAAAGGCATTAAAATATTAAAGTTGCAAATGTAAGCTTTTCTTCTCATGTGTCCAGATGGGGGAAGTAGAAGCTTATTCAGGCCATGGAAAAAGAATTCCAGTAATCTACTGCTGATCCTTCACAATGCCACCCTTGTGCCTTTTGTTTTAGCCTCCCTACTGCCTATACTCAAAGCCACAGATAGTGTTAATGGTCCCTTCCTCCAGCTAGCGGATCTTGCGCTATTAGGGGTTGCGAGAGGACTGGAAATGCTTGTTAAGTCACAGTAGAATGTCGGGGGTCAATTTTGCAAGGTCACCACAAGTTCAAGCCATAAACCTCAAACAGAAAATAGACTGGTGACAAAGGGAAATGTCAAATTAGGAATGTTATTTAATCCTCTGAATTTACGCGGAAGATGCATAATATGTCCATATTGCGCGTTCTAGGTTGACTTGTTCTATTAAATCTCCAATATTCAAATATTTCAGATATCAGAGTCTTTTATAGTCACTATATCAACAGTTTGGGCTCCATTTCAAATCAAAAGGACAATTCGGCCATCACTGTTTTTAACTTCTTTGAATTTAATAAAAAGGCTGCTCTTTCCATTCTCATTCAGAGAAAAGGATCTTGAAATACAAAAATACCACATCTTTCGACATTTAAATGGTTGAACCCAAGCCCCCTGGCCCTTTTCAAAAGAAAAACAAATCCACAAAAAAAAGCACTGAACATCTTATCACTTTTCCTTACATCTCAGAACAGTCACGGTTGGGATTTCATAGGTTGCTTAGGTCTCTTCGAACTCGAACAAGCAGTACAACACCCACTCATTCATTCCCGAATGAACAGGCTGTTTGATTTGCACTGTCAAAAGGTGTGTAGTGCGTGAACCGAAGCCTTGTAAACAACTTGCTTCATTGAGGCTGAGCACAGTAACCAGCTGCAAATAAAAGGGAAGTGACTTTAGCTAAGGCTTATGCAAATATCAGTCAGAACAAAATTTACAAAATGTACTAAAATTTAAAAGAACTGTTTAGTGTCATCTGCACCTTTTTAACCCACCTCAAATAAATTAGCTAACACAATAAAACATGCAGTTGTTACTTTGAAGAGTTCATTATTTTCACTAACTTTTTTTTAGAAAAAGCATGCAGTTAGTTTGTTCCTTTAGGTTTAAATTACACATGCGCACTGTAAAATTTGGGGATTAAATCAATTAATTAAGATGTTACCAAATGAAACACCATTTTAGGTCACCTGACAGAACGTTATCCCACATATATTGTGCCGTCACACTTGCAATATATGTAAACCAGCAAAGCCAGAACACACAGAAGTATCCCGTTCAAAGATCATGTTGGCCAGACAGAACCATCATCACAAAGCAAAGGGGTATTAACTAGTATGCTGACGCCATCCCCGCAGCATCCCCCCCACAGCCCTTACGCCAGCAAATTCACCTGATAATACAACAAGCGAGCCCTTTACATGCCTGTTAGGTCATTTACCACAAAAACCTCCCCCAAGTTATTTGACAGTTACATGAACTTTCAGCTTCACACAAGCAGATGTTCCTTGGCACCATGACAGCCATGATAATGATAATGCACACACATATCACCCCCTCCCCTTCATTCTGCTCATTATCATGATCAAACAACACCAAAAACCAGTTTAACAGTTTGTATTGAAACTAATAAGCATGATAAATAAGAAACCTTCCTTATATGTAAATGAGCATGCAAACTTAAACCCCTAGTTACAATAAAAAAAAATAAAAAAAACAAGATTAGAACTAAAGGTTTTCTTAAGTTTAGAGGTTTGTTGAAACTGGCCATAGGTGTTTATTAATCAAAGTTTGCTGGATAATCATATACTGTATAATCAATATGCATACTAGGCCTAATTAGTTTGATTAAGTTTTATAACTTGAAAATGTCTTACCATATGTTTTTATTTATTAAGTGTCCTCATGAAAAATCAGGCATGCACATTCTTTAGGAAGCACGAACATCCTCTGCTGCTTGTCAAACGCTTCATTCATATGCTATAGCCTATTCCTTATCCCCGTATAGTGAAGATCCCAATTCAACAGGACCGTTATCCCAAAATTGCCTGTAAATCGCAGACCGTCGTCCTCCAAAGGCTTTGAGCCTTGATAATGGTAAGCTAAATGCGAACTGACAAGCATCCGACGAGCTTTCAGGGAGAGGGGAGGGGAAAAAAACTGAACAAAACAAAAAAGTAAAGCACCAAAGCCCCGCCCTAGACTGTAATAGCTCTGAAAGTAACATTGGGTTTAGATTTAGGACCATACGAAGCAATTGATCGCTATTGTGTAGCCTATTATAAAAAAATAAAAAAATAAAAATCTAATAATAGATCATGTTGAACGTAGGCCAAATCACGTCGAAAAAAATCAATAGGAAGATGGAAGATAGCTGTAACCTAATTTAAACACTGGCATTGCATAGTATGTTTGTTTTTTTCCCATCTAAAATAATTGGTTTTCAGTTATGTTGGCTATCATGTGTTGCTCTGCATCAACAAGTTTATTATGCACGGCTGTTTTCCTGAGCTTGGCTTGATCTTAACGATTTGTGCAGAATTAAATCAATTGATACATGATATAGCCTAGTGTAGCCTACGTATAGTGACTTGTTAAATTAACATAAGTAGCTAATAAAAGCATGCTGGTCGTTATATCTGCCCTATAGATATAAAGGTTATGAACACAAGTAGGCTAAATTAATTTGGTGTCAAGTCGCCTTAAGTTAAAATAGCATGTACACGAAACTTCGGCTCGCCAACTCAAAAGCTTTTAAAATAATGATGGCAGATAGGCTATTGGATGTAGGCCAATTATCAAATACCGATCTGAACGTTAAGTTCTTGAATGTGCAATCTTAGAACACTGCTGTAGTGATAGCGTTAACAGTTGTTTAAAAAAACATAGCTACTGAATGTAGGCCTACGACGTTATAGCCTACAGCAGCCAGCCCAGTGCGATTCCAGAATGATTCTCTTACGAACCGGTTCTTTATAAGGAATCAAAAAATACAACGCAACTACTGTAGCCCGAATGGCTCTATTACGAGTCGGTTCGTTATAGCGAATCAAAAACATGCAGCGAAACCAGGGTAGAACGATTCCCAAATGAATGACTCGTACGAGTCAGTTTAGTGAATCAAAAACATACAGAGCGATCAGTACAAAATGGCTCTAATGAGTCGATTCTTTTAAGTGAATCAAAAGCACTTTGATCTGAGTCATTTTACAAAAACCACAAAGCCAGCTTTCCCATGATTATAATAGTTTATATAAGTAGTAAATTAGCTACATAAAAAAATATTATAGTCTAACCTATAAGGTAATTAGGCTACTGGATTGTAGCTTATGCCACCTCTAAAAAGTCTCTGGAAACTCATTAACCACACTCTATGCCAAAAATGTATTTAATTTATTTCTAATTTGTTATAGACTACATGCTATGTAGAAATCTGAAATGATCTATTCGATCTCACCAGCAACAGACTGCTGAGTGCAGCAACTCTTAATTTCTTACTTCAAAAATGTCTTCCTCAAAAGTAGCTACTAAAAGACTCCTTGATGGAATTATGGGATGATCTGCATGAATGAGAATTATTAAATTCCTTCCGATTTATTTCCATACAGATAGTTCAATGGTTGAAGCTCTTCTGAAGAGTAACTTCCTAAAAATAGCGCATGGACAAACAGAATGGGTTATGGCAGAGGTTATAGCCTACGTGAGTGCGACACGACAAGCTATTTACAATAAAGAAAGGAGTAATTGAATGTGCGACTATCATTAAAGTGAGTTGGCAAAAGAATGATAATCTTAATCTCAGTTAGGCTACACCACCAGCGCTGAAACAATGCCTATTCACATCACGACAGCATGTGCAAGCGAAATCTCTTCATCAAATCTCCCTTCAAAAGTAGCGAACTATTATTAACACATTACATGATCCTACTGTTTATGTTCGATTCTTTCTCAGAATTCGATTCGAAACTTACCTCGGTACATATAAATGACGTAATGAAGTTGTGGAGCAACGGCACAAACGCAAGGTGACACTCCGAGATGATGATGACAAACTGAGTGGCATCCGCAGTTTCCAAATGACTACAGCGTTGAAATTGCGAATCAAAGCGATCACATCATCTTGGTTTGTAGATCGAGGAAACAATGTGATGACATCGACCGACGTTGATCCAGATCGAGACAGATCGACAGCGAAGTGCCCCGTGCGTTTCGTGCGACACCTGGAGCGGCAATGGTTCCGTACCTCCCTCTTTCATTGACTATTGTTTGTTCAGCACAAAGTTAGGTGATGCAGAAGTCTGGCGTTGAGAAGACTTGTAATGGTAATAGTAGCCTACTCTGTAATGGCAATCTCTGACTGGCAAACAAAGTGATAGTGTATGATGACTGAGAGTTTATTATGATTATAATGAAATGTTTTGGGAAAAGATAACACGCATAAGGCTGTAGGCTATGCCTTTTTTTTCTTTGGATCCATTTGGTTTTTCACCGATAGGCTATACATTTCAATATACAAACAATAAATAAATAAAAATAGTTAATGTGGGAATAATTAAAAAGTAATTTTGAGTCAAAATATATATCTGGTGTATTAAAAAAGAAAAGAAAAACAAAGTCTAAAAATAAATTTACCTATTATTATTGTTATGTATTAATATTATTTCTGAACACATGAAACTCTTTTGTTTTGAAGTAGTAACCCCCCCCCCCCCATATATATATGTGTGTGTGTGTGTGTGTGTGTGTGTGTGTGTGTGTGTGTGTGTGTGTGTGTGTGTGTGTGTGTGTGTGTGTGTGTGTGTGTGTGTGTGTGTGCGTCTGTTCAAGGTGGAAAGAAAATAATTTAGTTACTTGACATTTTCGGAGTTTTTTTTGGCAGAAAAATGATTACATATGTTTATCATCGCAGACATCCTTATTTGTCATTGAGTAGCAGAATTTCTTAAAATTTAAAAGAATGCACAGGCTTTTCTACATTATTTAGAAGTTGCATGTATTGGTGTGTATTATATTATCATCTCGTTGTAATCTTTATTTATGTTTTTATTTAGTTACTAGTCCTTTACTTGAATGAACTGATTTATTTTTCATAGACTTGCTCCTTTAAATGTTTTTTTTTTATTCACCACACTTGCCCTTTAAAAATAAAAACAGTGCAATTTAAAGTTAGAAGTCAAACTTAATCGCCGTTGTATAATTTCAGCTCTTCGTTACATAACTTCCAGGCCTGCCATGCAGAAGTGGATCATGCAGTAGTTGTTTGGCTGGAGCTGTTGCAGGACACCTATGTGAAGAGTGGTCATTAGTGGCTCTCACCAGAGGCTGTGACAGCTGTCGCTTGTGGCTGCCGCTGGGCCCCAGTGCCTCCCCCTCGCCCGCTCACAATGCTCCAGTATGAACAGTAGGTCTGAAAAGACATGCAACCTGACTCCCTCATCTCCACTTACCCATCTCATATTTAATCCCAGACTCACCCCTGTCATTAACCACCAGCCACACTACCTCAGGCCCACAGCTTTGATCATTAATCAACGCATTCGCGCAATTATCGAACGCCACAGCTGCCCGCCTAACAATGAGCGTTCTGCTAACTATTGTTTTTTTCTCACACATTTCCTATCATATTTTGTATTTTAATACATCATTTATTCCGTCTAATCCTCGTGTGTGTATGCTTGACAATTACTGGGGTACAATTAGGCCTGGTCCGTGGTAATCGGGACTGCCACCCTTTTAAGGGCTTGTTTTTGAGATGGAAGTCCATGAGCGAGAGTCGATGGATTTTTTGGTTGTGGGGGAAGGGGAATTCTGAACTCTTTCACCGCACAATTCCTCTCAGGCACACACAAAACCTCACACACAGGAGTCTGGACACAAGGGGGGAAAGATGAGTATAAATTATCACATGTGAAATAAAAAATGAAATATTCAGTTTTATTACATGAGCACGGGAAAGGGGGGTTGCATTTGATCCTGAGAATGTGTGTCAATTTAAACGTTTGTTTCCAGACCAACAAATGATGTTCTTATAATGTTTTGCTAATGTCAACATTAAAGCATAATTTCTGAATGTTCTTTGAACTTTCAAAACGTCCTTCTTTTTCAATGTTTTAAAAAAGTTTTTTTTTTTTTCTTGGTTATGCAAATGCTAAGCGGACATTCCATTTTATCATTTCGCAAACATGGGAACGTTTCTTTTTAATGTTCTCTGACCGTTCCAAAACGAAATGAATGTCCAAATAAAACGTTTCAGAAAAAGAAAAGAAAAAAACATTCCATGAACAATGTGTGTTTTTATGTTAACGTTTTGAGAACTTTATTAAAGACCAGATAGCACTGAACAACCGTTACTGGAAGAATGTTTGAGAGTACCTTTGCCAGAACGTTAGCCAAAGTTCTGAGAAGGTTTCCTGTTAGCTGGGTTGTTGTTTCAAAGTTTTACATTAAATGTATCCTTTAGGCTGCAACCTATTCGGTTTTATCCCGAGTGTATTTGCATTGCAGACACACATTGCCCTCACAAAGAACACTTGTTTCTTCTCCTTCTATTCTTGAGGTGTTTGCATTCTGCACAATGTGTTTGCATTCTCCTCTGCACTACAGATTCGTCTAAGTTATTAAACTTATGATCTGAAAGCAACAACCTGTTGTTTTCCACCGCAGAACAACTTTGACTCTGAGAGGTAGTTTAAAGAGAGAGAAGTGGGGGAGGATGCATGTGAATATTCTTCCAGCAGGTCAGAGTTCACGGGCTCCATCAAGAAGTGTAGAATGCTTTTCCTGTTCCCCTCCAACTGTGCGGTTCATAGAGACAACAGAATTACACGTTCAATCAGCTGGTTTAGAAATTGGTGCACTTGAGGTGCAGCCGTTTTATCTGTAAACTCCTAGTAAGATGTTTTTTAACTGATGCCATCTCTTGGCACTGTAGTAAAACAGGAAGAATCTACTTTAAATCTGGGACGTATGGTAGCCTATCAGTGACATCAGTTACTCTCTGAAGTGGAATATGATGCAATGTTTTGTATAGAATGTTGCAGGAAAAGGAAGTCTAAAAATAGGTCAACCAAGCACATGCATTTTGGTTTCTCATTGGTTAAAACATTTCAAACCTGCATTTTATATACTTCACCCCTCTGCTTTAATCTCTTTGTTTTGTGATTTGCGGTGTCAGGCCTGTTGCTTTGACAACAGCAGAATGTAGTGAATATTTCATGACGGGGGAGGGTGAGGCCCGCCAAACTTTGACCTGGGGACTAAACTATTCAGACAAAAAGAGGCAGACAGGAGTTGAATCCTGAGACAATTAAGGTGCACTGTGGTCAACTCTTTGTGAGTTCTCTCATTTAAGTGTTATGTTTACACACCGCTCCTGATGATTTTTCAGCTTTAAAACATTGTTCAGCTAGGTTTTCTGTACTTCTGCGTCAGTCTCTTTTGTTTTTGGGATTCACTGTCACTTACAACAATGAAAAAGAATTAAAACATTTGAAGTCATGACGTGCTGGAAATTGTGTTTTAGAACATCAAAAATCTCATCAAATCATGTCCTGAATGATTTTATATATATTTTATTTACTTGCTTTTTAAGATACCGAAGCACTGATAAATTTATACATTAACATTGCAACATAAACATTAAATCTAAACACCTCTGAGATTTTTGTTAATAGCCTTTAGCCCACTTTGATATGTTTGATTTTCCTTAATTTTGTTTTTGTGCTTTTGGAAAAATCTACAACAATCATCAGATGTTAAAAAGAGCAGTTACAAATTGTTATATGTTGGTTTTCAGTCAACATAGATCAACTTTTTGTTGATTTCGGTAATGCATTTCGTCATTGGGAATTTTTAGAATGGTCTCAATTATGTTGAAGTTTTGATGATGATTATTGTATTGCAATTATTTATTTATTTGGAAGAATATGTAATTGTGTTTATTTATAAATAACACAGATACAGTTTATGTTTCATTTCTTCAATCTACAGAAAGGTCAGGAAAAAGAATAATTAACTCTTAAAACTGACTAAGGGTGTGTCCCAGACAGCAACATACAGTGGGCCGACGCTGTGTTGCTATCTGGGGGTACAATTAAAGGTATGGTTGGTAATTTGTTTTATAAACACTTTATGGTCTAGAATAAATACATGTCCATACATCTCTTCCAGCTCGCACAGACATCACACGTCATCAGCGTGTTCTGTTAAGGCTATGTAGAGACAGACAGCCAACGTCTGATTGACCAAAAAACAGCAGTCATCCTTTACAGTTCCTCCTGAACCCAAACAATGCACTTATGTTGCGTTCACACCATATCCTAACCGCAATTACGAGATGGCAACCCGTGATGTTCTACCCAGAGCTGTTCACGTCCTCAGAGTTGGATTTATGTTTCAATGTCAACGCTGAAATAAATCTGCAGCAGTCAGGTGGTACAAGTAACAGCTCTGTAAGTTGTTTACGTTCATTATTATTGAAATGTTATGTGGTTTGAGACATGAGGTAATTTAACGCCATCTCTCGCGACGCGTTGCAGACTCTGCTGTGTGCGTAATGTGTTTTGAAGGAGGTGTGGCTTGGGAGACACTCTGAAGGGAAGGCGGGATCTCATGCTTTCAAAGCTAGCTTACTATTGCTAGCCACTCTGAAATTGCCTACCCTACCTTTAACTATGATTGATAAGGTTGCCATATTGTCTTGTTTTTTGTTCTTGTTTTGTAATTTTTTTTTTAAAAATTAGTAAAAAAATGGAAATATTCCATTGTTAGACCATAACGGGTAGGCCTACCACTGAAGGTTATACGAATACTTTTGATCTAAAGAGATTTTCTGTGCACATACAGTAGCAAGGAAGGTCCCCCTGGACCACCTTTAAGGTTAAGGGCCTTGCTCAAGGGCATTGAGCAAAAAGAGGATCTCAGTAACTCTCCAGGGCCCTTCCTAGTTTGCAATTGAACCTGCAGTCTTTGTTTCCATAGCCTGGATCCTTGACTTGACTCCACCATGGAGGTCAAAATATTCTAGGCTTATTCAAAGACTGACACTCCCGAACAGAACTTGGAGATGCTGCAGAAACTCTTCTGTCGTCCATTACTGTGCAAATCACATTTATTTGGCCTCTCATCATCCATCAAAGCATAGGTGCTTTGATCTGGCAGTGTTTCTTTGTACCTGTAATTAGTTTTGGGACAGGAGATCGACTCTATTAAAACAGCATAAAAAGATAATAAAGAGGTTTGTGTTTCCTTGTCGTGGATGCTCAGGAGCTCTGCCTAATAATGGCTGATAGATTTGTTCTGTCAGGCTGTAGAGAAAACGCTAGTCTGGCATGTTTATGACATTACCTCAGAGTAGGACCAGGGCTCATGGGCGACAGGGGTTTATTATGTGTCTTGAAGTCACATAGATGGCTTTGTGGCTCTGACTACACAACAGCTATTATCCAGCTGACAAAAATATGTTATGAGAATGTTCTGCTAATGTTTCTATGAAGTTATGTAAAAATTATTTCTGAATTTTCCATTTAAAAAAAAAAAAAAAAAAACAGGAAACCATTAAGGGAATGTTACTTTTGAATGTTCCCTTAACATTCTGAAGCAAGTAGTAATATATATTTCTTTTAAATGTTGGACGAACATCCAACCTTTTGTTAACGTTTCTGATTTAGTTATGGAAACCTTATAGTTCTCCGATATTATTCTCTAATGTTCTCTGAATGTTCAAAACATCCAGTTTTTTAAAAGTTGGATAATAGAACAATAAGGCAACAACATTCCATTTTATCATTTTGCAAATATAATGGGGACTTACTTTTGAATGTTATGTGAACATTCTGAAACAAATACACTGTGAACCATTATATGATCAATTAGTTATGACTTATTGCATTGCTCTATGGTTTTACATTGCTTTAACTCATCAAAATAAGTTAAATAATTTTCAACTTTTTTATTAGTTATACAAAAAGTTATACTCTGTTTTTTTATTTAAGTTGAAATTACTTAATCATCCAAATTGATTGTATTTAAACATTTAAGGCAGTGTAGTAACATCTAAAAACAAAAGTCCAACTAACTGCTAACATTTTAAGAACATTGCTTGTTAGCTGAGAAAATTTTTCAGATTAAAAGGTAAACGATCTGTAAATAATGTTTTTGTGCTCACGTTTTGAGAACATTGTGAAAGACCAGACAACTCTGAACGAACATTCTAACGTGACTGGAAGAACATTTGTTCGTAACTTTGAGAGAACCTTTCCAGTTAAAGTTCTGAGAACGCGCCCTGTTAGCTACCTGATTTGATTTGAGTTTTGTTATATGATACTGATAGACTGGACAGAGAGTTTCAAATATAACATCACCTGCAGGTGACTGACAATGGAGAGTAGCTGTTTAACAGACAGTTTTGCATATCTGCAACCTGGCGGTTAAAAAGAATATGTCCCTCATAGCCACATTACAAAAACACAAAATAACAGTTGTGTGTGACGTCATGTAGGCCTACCTGTATGTGCGCAGCCATTCTCACCTTTGAGAAATGACAGTATTGGGTTCTTAGTTTTCATTCAGAAACCTAATTTCTAATGCATTCATATACGGTTGGCCTAATAACAAGCAAATCTGATCTATCTCAGACATAGACGTGTGAGGAGGAGGGAGAATCCAGGATGAATGAGAAAGGAAGGGAGGGCTGGGAGAGAGAGAGAGAGAGAGAGAGAGAGAGAGAGAGAGAGAGAGAGAGAGAGAGAGAGAGAGAGAGAGAGAAGGGCGGTTAGCAGGAGCGCAGGCAGATGGTCGGGCTGGTGTGGAGTCTTGCTTCGGTGGAAATCCCTGAGTGCTTAACCCCTCCTCCACTAGGGAGAGATGTGTCATGACAACAGTTCTCCCCCCTCCCTGTGGCAGATCCTCACTGCTATCACCAATCCGGGCCCCCAGAGGAGAAGAAACAGCTCTCAGTCTGCCTCCGCAATACTCTTCACATCTGCCTTTGTACAGGTCCAGAGAGTGGATAGATAGATAGATAGATAGATAGATAGATAGATAGATAGATAGATAGATAGATAGATAGATAGACAGACAGACAGACAGACAGACAGACAGACAGACAGACAGACAGACAGACAGACAGACAGTTTTGACAGACAATTGAGTCATAATGGATGTTTAGGATATTGACCTGAATATTGAAATGACATGTGCTTGTCTCTTCTCTTAGAGCCACTGATGCCCTCTATTGGCTCACCACAGTCACAACACCCACCTTATGAGCCATGAAAACAGTCACTGCAACAGGTCGAAGATATTACAGTGGTTCTCAGCCTTTTTTGATTCCATGATCCCATTGTCCCAAGGCCCCCAATGTAGGCAGAGCTATTTCTGGTACTTATGCTGTATTGACAAAGATGCTTTGTGAAGTGTAATTTATATAATAATAGTTAAATTCCAAAATTCTAGAAGTTCAAAAAAGAGAATATAGCTTCATTTCAGAAAATAAAATGCTGTAAATAAATAAATAATGAATGAATGAATGAATGAATGACTCAATTAATATTGGATAATTGTGGCATTGATTGTAGGGAGTAAAAAAAAAATCCAAGCTTATACTCAAGTAAACATACAGAATTGTATTACTAAATAAGGAACACTTCACTTCACTTCAAACTTCACTTCACTTTTACACCAAAGGAGGGCAGTGTTTCACGTGTTATAGGAATGCCATCTAACACCTGTTGCCATGTGCAACAGTACACAGAGAATAATGGATTTACGCAAGCATTCATCTGTACATGTTGGATAGGCCTGTATATATTCTAACAGATCAAACATTTCTCTTCAAAGAAACCAGTGACACATCATCCTCTTTTACTGGGTAGATCACGCAAGTGTTTTTTACTATTTATTTAGACTTTGAGGGGATGTGTTGGGATCATGTTCAAAGAATTCGACAGGACAGATCCTCTGGTGTATAATGAGAAGTCCATTTATAAACCCTCCAGGTCTCAAGAGCGTGTTTGAAGCCTTGATATATGGTGTGATTGTGTGTGTGAAAGGAAAGTCACTTTATCGACCGTGGTGCAGTATTTAATCAAAATGTACTGTTCTTGGGTTTTGTTAAATGTTTGGATGATAAGTTTCATGTTGACTGAGTTTTCATTAGACATGTAATAGTGTAGGCTACTCTTCTTGTAAAAAGTCTGGGCTGTGTGTGATACTGATGCTGTGAGCTTCTAGTCTGTCTTTTCAAATAATTTATTGTTTCTTTTCGTGTTTGTAGGCCCAGATCAAAAAGAGAGTCCACTGAGACGCTATCAAGAGAGATCTAGGCCTACAAGTTATGAGAGAAAGAACAATCTTTGGTGAGGTGTGAATTCCCACCTCGAATCAGTATTTTTCAGTTTAGTATTGACATTCTCAGCTAAGTAGTTTGTGTTCTGAGAGCATTATGGACACATTCTAGTTTGGTTGTGGGAATGGTGATTACAGATGCTATAAAAATGCGAAAATGTCCAGTTTACTTCATGATGGTGCATGTTATTTTAAAGTTAGGGTTCTGCAATGTTCTTTTTAATCCTTGTTCCTTTACCAGCAGCAATAATAATATTTATCCTAATTATTATTATTGATACTAGCATGAGCTTTGTAACAATTAAAATGGGTAGAATTTATAGCAAAGTTATGTTAAATCTTCAGGCAAATATATACACTGACATTTGACACATAAATGAAGTATTTTGAAATCGTTTAGACATTTTCAGTGACCTTTCAAGAGGCTTATTTTAAGGGCATTTAAAGAAAAAGCAGGCCGAACACACCATGCAAAGGTCATGGCAATTCGTTTGCTAGCATGTCATTGATTTTCTGTCTCTCTTCTTGTTCTTTCATCTTTATGTTTTAAGTTTTAAAGTTGCAGTTGACATGACATGCAATTTTACTGTCTTTAAAGAAACAGCCCAATCATTATTTTTGTTATATTTTTATCCTTTGGTTAGACAGAAAAGAACAAATTGTTATCCATGAAAAAAAAAATGAAAAAGATATTATTCTAATTTTTAATTGTTCTGTATGAGTCTCCTCATCTGTACACAGTGTTGGGTAGTAAGTGATTACATGTAATCTGGATTACGTAATCAGATTCAAAATATTAAGTAATTGTAAATATATTATATTACTTTTTAAAATATTCATAATCAAGACTTCAGTTACTTTTATATTGATTACATGATAGCATGTTATGCTCACAATAGCAGTAAAGTATTCATAATTCATTGATTCATTAATTCACATAATTTCATATTTACATGCAATGCAGGGATTCCCCATTTTTTTGTCTCTTTGACCTAATACGTTTACTTGAAGTCCCCCCTGAGATTTCAAGTTAATAATAAAGTTCCGTCATGAACACCGTTATTTTTAATCTTAGATTCATTTTCATTGGCTTTTAGTTTATTATCTTCAATCACATGTGTTTTTTTTTGTCTTAGTTTCCCACCATTCACCAGTTGTCATGGAAACTCATCTAATCATCACACCTGTTCATGATCATCTCATTATCACTGTGTATTTAAGTTGCTCTGTTTAACCCTTCAGTTGTCGGTTGATGTTTGTGTGTTTAGACACGCTGTCACTTTGTCTTCATTGTTGTGGATTACCTGAGTTTGTTTTAATTAAATACCCCTTTTGTTCATTGAAACCCTTTTGAGCTCCTCTTCATCTTGTGACAGAATAACTAGTGATGGGAAGTTCTGATCATTTTACTGACTTTCTCGTTCATCAAAATGAACGAATCTTTATTCGAGTCGTTTTGTTCATTTAAGTGGGTGTTAAATGCTATACTTTTAACAGCCAAATATATATATAAATAAAAATAAAAATAAAAAAAGAAATCATTATAATGCAGCCAAAGATAATTTATAGGGAACATAAATAATAACGTTACCTTCCGAGTCTTTCGTTCATTTGTCACGAGACAGGAGCAATGGACTTTCTGTTCATGAATCACTACAACCTATCTAAGAATGGAAGATGCGGCTAAGTTTTCTGCAGTGGCTCAAAAAAGCCACAATCTTCAGAATCTTACTAACAGTTCTGCCGTCTTGCTGTCAACTCCATAAAATCGCTGTTCTGGATCAGGGCGAACTACCCTGCATTGACCTCCCAAGCATTGCTCTGGAGAGCATCTGGCCCCAATCTAGGACAAAGAGACTCCCCCGTAGATGGAGAGCGACCACCCGCCGCGGAGCCTTAGCCTGAAGAGGAAGAGAAAGCGCTGACCATCGCCCCAAATGCCAGTACCTCAGAGTGCGTCCGACCAGGGGTGTGAGCCAGCGACAGCAGTAACAGATTGAATACCAGTGTATTTGACACGGGACTGGATGATGGATTTGAACACGGTGTTACTACCTCCCACCTTATCCCATCCAGTATCATCTGTCTGCTAGTCATCATCGCTGTTTCAAGACACTAGTAAGACTGTATCATCGACCTGTTGGGAATTTGAATTATCGTTATTGATCACGTCAAGTTTACCTCTGTCACCTTTACCGCTAAGCTCAGCCAGTCCTCCAGCCCCTGGATGCCTGCAGCCCTTCGTCTTCCCCGGGAACACCTTGCTGTTACGTGAAGGTCATGCGAGAGGATCCTGTGGATCCCTTTGACCTGTGGGCTCCGTCTTGGCTCCTCCCACCATTCGGTCCACCAGAGACTTTGAACTCCCCTTCGTCTTCATCTTGTGACAAGTTCACAGTTCTCTGAAGTCAGTTAATGGTCACATGACATGCAGGTAAACAAATAAAATACTTCATTTTTTTTTTTTGTTGTAAATTGTTTTATTTTAATTGTTTTTAATAAATGATGATTTAATTTATAGCTTTTGATTAGACTTTCGAACCCCAGTCTGGGAAACCCTGGTGTAATGTAATATTTAATTCATTTCATGTTGTTGATTACAAAGAATGGAATATATATTTTCTTACTCTACTGTATGTATTTTTTATATCAATATGGTACAAGATTATCCTATTCAAATCAACGTGGTAAACAAGTTAGGTGAAAAGTAATCTAAAAGTAGTCAGATCATATTACCTTCAATGTGTAATGGATTACGTTACTAACTACAATTTTTGTCATGTAATTTGGAATCTGTAACCGACTACAATTTGTATGTAATCTACCCAGCATTGTCTGTACAGAATTATGGATTAACACACGGATGGACAAACAATTGCAACATATTGGCATTACGGTGTACTGAGTGTCAAATTTACAAATTATCTTAAAAGGTCCATGCAATTTTGTCTCTAATATTAAAATCTGGAGTGGTGACGAAATCTATTTCCATCTGTGCAATCAGAATTCAAAAGCAAAATAAAAACGCACACAAACACACTTTGTGAGATTTTTGAGGATGAACAGATGCACAATCAAACACAGACTTTGTATATTTCTGATTCTTTATTTAACGTTAAATAAAGGGGGGGGTTAAAGATATAACATCAGTATACCTGGCCACTTCAGAATATCCTGTGCATTATGGAAAGTATAGCACCATTTTGTAGACAAATCCAGCGCTGACAGGGAGAATATTTGACCAATGTTTATTCAGCACTATTTCAGAAACAGTACATACAGGAAGAGTCTATGAGACACGAAACAATGAACATTATTAAGACTCATGAGAAACATCACATAAATAAAAATCAGCTGAATAAACTCCATTTCACTCTTTGAGAATTCCTGGTTTATCATTTCCCACATTTTCCCTCTTACACTTTCATGTTTCCTTCCTTTTTCCCATCAGTTTCACACCCTTTATGCTCCCAGTGACTGTTTGTCCTAGATTTCTGCTTGTCTGTTATTTGAATATTAATCCTACCTTTGGTAATTACATGAGACCTTTCTAAAATAACATCAAAATTGCACACATAATGACGCAGACAACTTTTACAGGCTGTTTTAACACACATACTGCAGTGCAACATCCGAGGGCATAAATCCAAGCTTCATATATGCTTAGAATCTATTCCCTATAGTCCACAAAATTGTGTTTTTAGTCTTCTTTTAATGCGTGTTCCTAACTAAGAGCTAAATAACTTCTCAAATAAATCTAATTTAATATTAGGTAAATGTTCATGTATTAAAATTAAATAACATTTATTAAAATTCTCATAACACAATAAGGAATCCTATATACACATTCCTGGTACAAAGTAAATAACCAATATATAATGCAACACAAGGACCACAATACACATAAACATCCACAAATACACAGCACATCACTGAGGTTGAACATTGATCTCAACAAAACCATAGATAGGCCTTTTCACTGTAGCACAAAGACTAATGTCACGTATCAAATGCTGGATAGCACACAAACAACCCATTGTGTGAGATACATCTGAGACGAATTCGGAATTATAAGATCATGGGTTTTGAATGATGGCCATTATTTCCCTACTTTTAAAGGCTCAAACAGAAATATTTTGTCTAGTTCTGACAATTAAGGCTAATATCAAACCTTTTGGTTAATCTCCATTGCTGAGGGATGTTGATCCTTTTTGCTCTTGGAACGTTTTCGAATTGGTCACTTCAACAAAATTTTGGAGGGAGACTTTCAGTATAGCGACTAGACGTATCACATCACCTGACTATTGATGGTTATTGCAGCAATTTTGCACACATACAGTCAACACATGCTTATGAAACCCTGCAGGAATGTAAAAACAGATACTTGGATTGTATCTCTATCTAGGAAGCGAAGATGGCCAATGTTAGTCTGTTAAACTTGCTGCGACTTGTGAATTTATAGGGCAGAGATCCTCCCGCTCAGGTTTTTGCTTTTCGTCCGTTTCACTCTCTTCCATCTTAGTGTTTTTCTGGTCGGCGAAGGGCTCAGAAGATGGTGCTCCAGCGTTTGGGTGGAGAACGAGATCGGCTTTCTCCCTGAGATCGGAGAGAAAACCAGTATGGTCATCAACATATCAGATGTGTGACACAAAACCGCCTCGACACTGATGGATTATGCAAGGTCAAAATCAACGTTGCATCACCGTTAGTTCTAAAACATATTACAAAAGAATAAATGCTGAAGCGTGCAATGAAATAGCACTTAGCATCAGCAGGATGGGTGAAGGACTGAATGTTCAATGTCACAACTGGAGTCTTTAATAATAAAATGACATAATGTTGAGTCACCCATGTTTTAGGAGCATTACCCAGCCATAACGATATGCTACATTTCTAAAAGAGAGATCTGAGCACTCAGCGTTCTCTAGCTCTACAGCAAAATGGAGGTGGAGAGCCAGCCTGATTTGATTGTGTCCACTGTTCAGGAGAGATTGTCATGTGAAAAGTACAAAAGGGAGAAAAGGAAATTAGCTAAGAGAGCAGATGAGGTAGATATTTGAGCTGAACGTGAGCATCATGCTTGGATGTTTAAAGTGATCAAAATAGTATTCAAAAACAGCATATGGACCAAATACTTGCCAATATGTACATTTATTTACAAATGTTTGGGGTCATTTTAATGTATTTATTTATTAAGTAATTAATACTTGTATATTCAGCAAGGATGCATTCAATTGATCAAAAGGTTCATTTATAATGTTACAAAAGATTTCTGTTTCAAATAAATGCTGAACTTTCTTGGTTAAAAAGAAACGTCCCATGCTGTTTTCACCAAAATATTGAGCAGCACAACTTTTTTCAACATTAATAATAAAAATTGTTTCTTGAACACCAAATCAGCATTTTAGAAGGATTTCTGATAGATCATGTGACACTGAAGACTGGAGTAATACGTTATTTTAGATTGTAAAAATATTTCAAAAGACTACTGTATTTACTATTCTTTAATGCTAATGTAATTCCAACCCTGTATTACTTTTTTCATCAGTAATCTATTTTCAGTGTTTCATGGACGAAGTCATAAAGATTTGAAAAGACATGAAGATGAGTATAATTGCAAAATGTTCCTTTTAAAGTGAATGATTCTTTAAGAAGCAGGTGATATTTCTTAATCCACTGAAAATCAAATCTAATTGAGAATCAATGAGCATGAAGAGATGTGAATACTTTTATGCATTGCACCTGGCCAAAGTCCACAATGCTTATGTTATTATGAGGCTCTCAATGACTAACTGAATAAGCAAGGTTAGGGCGCATGGTAAGACTCAACTTTCCATGAGTCCAGAATAGACGGGCCTTCTTTATTACCTGAATAAATATTGATTTTGAAAAGCTTAAATGAATAAAAGACCCTCAATCACTGCTTAAAGACTGAACAGCCCTCACTGACAGTTTGGGTGTCATTACTTTGGTGAAAGATGAATGATATTGGACTGGCATACCGAGGGTAACTCTGGGACAGAAACAGAAGAAGTCAATTAGTCTCATCAAGGACATTTACTTTTTCACATGCTTCTTCAACGACAGAGAGTGAGTTCTAGATGTTTTCAAAGCAATAATCTATCCATCCTGTTATTGAGCATTTTTAATAGCCTTAATTACATCTCGATGTTGAAAATGCTTTCTTTGCATGTGCATGTAATTGGGCTTAAATGAGAATAACCTCTTTTTGGAAATAGCTAAAAATATGATAGTTTTTTCAGAGGATCTAACACTGATTTCTTTTTTCTACAGTTTTAGGCTCACCACGTTGAAGATTCTGGAGAGTGTATTCTGTTCTCTTCTGCGTCTGTGAGGCGATCTAATGCTCTCCGAGCCACGCGCTGACGGGGAGGCCTAAAACACATAGTTTATGAACACAAAAAGGATACCTGCCGAGTGTTGTCATATTATGTCAAGCTGTGTTTTAAAACAATGTATGACATAATGCTCAGGGATGAACATACAGTTTGTGTTCAGCATGATATGATATTAAAGGTGAAGTGTGTGCATGTTTGTTTTGTTTTTTTCCCTGGAAAACTCTATTTCATCCTATACCAGCTTTATAGCAGACATAACTATAGGCAACTACAGGTTGATTTATCTGAAAAGCATAAATGGCATGTTTCTATCAAAATGTTGAAAAAACTTACAAAAAATAATTTTCAAGTTTTTCAATTTCATTTGATGGCACACAAATTACACACTTCACCTTTAAGGAAGTCTCAGAAATGTCCTTGAACAACTGTTCATAAAAGGTTCCCGTGTTCATAATTGCAATATAGGTTTTTTTGTTTTTTTTTTGTTTTTTTGATTGATGCTGCATTTCCGCACCAATGTCTACAAATAAAGAGTGCAATAGCAGGCTGCAGCACAGAGGATATTTGCCACATATCAAGTAGTATGGGGTGATTTAGAGTGCAGCAAATGGACAAGCATAACATGGGTTATTTACATATTTTGATTTACCATAGGAAATGTTGTGCACAAACAATTGTTTTGCCAGCCAAAGAAACTTTTGTGTGTGTGTGTGTGTGTGTGTGTGTGTGTGTGTGTGTGTGTGTGTGTGTGTGTGTGTGTGTGTGTGTGTGTGTGTGTGTGTGTGTGTGTGTGTAATTTATTAATGTCCAAATGCATCCAATGCTGCATGCCTGCTTTTTGCATGCCTTTATGTTTTGGAGCCTGTGGAGTTAAACAACACGTGACTAAAACACAGGGGGCACTGGTGAGTCAGTGAATCAGGACCTGGGGGGAGGGGAGTAGATGGGTTGGAGAGGAATATGAGTTTATGGGGGGAGTGAACAGTTTGAAGACCCCTAGAGAGAAAGCGGTTTTACCGGCTGCGACTCAGAAAAAGTCTTGCTGTCTCAAAGTCATCAAGAAGCAGAGAGTCGCTCTGGGTCAGGAGAAAAGCCATCATAAAAAAAGAGTGCAACAATCAAGACAAAAAAATATACAGTAGAAAGAAAAGAAAGAAAGAAACTGAAAAAATAACCGTATATTCATTTCAGTGCCTGAGATCACTCTTTATAGTACAGCTGAAAGCTGTGGAAATTCATAATCACATGATAGATTAGGTTAAAATTGCAACAGATTTCATGAGTAATGGCTATTTCATGCATTTTGGCATGAGAGTGTGCCTTAATAAGGGAAATAATTATATTAGAATTATTTAGTGAGTCTAAATTTAAACTACAGTGCAGTAATGCTTATTAAACTCCACCAAGAAAGAGGCTTAAATTTGCCCCTTAAAAACACTAAAAATGTGATCAATCAGGAGCTTTGTTGAAAATGAACCTTATAAAACATCTTATCCCCCAGGTTAACGAGAAGATCGCATGAAGCGCAGCGAAAAGTTCAGCAGCTGTAATTAGAGCGATGCATTGGTTAATTCACAAAGAAGAGAACAAATGATAAAGAAACGAGACAGATCTATTAGAAATGAGACATGAGACAGGAAGGCTTCCAGCAATCAGCCAATCAGATCTGTTTATGGGGGTGTCTGTGAATGCAAATGTGAATCACGTCAAGGATGAGTGACGTACCAGGCCCAATAGTTCTCTCCACTGCAAATGAAAAAAAAAAAAAAAGAAAGAATGTAGAATGATTAATTTTTTTTCTTAGAGGTAATTATAATTTCATTGCTGGACATGAGAGGCCATAGAAAATAATTGTGGGTCAAACCTATTCTATCAGCTAGGATGGCTTAATAGAGTGTTATGAATATCACAGTGTTGCTCTGTTACTATTTATACCCTGAGCACTGCAAATTTAACTATAAATGATTGCAAATCAATATACCAAGAGCATTAAAAAAAGGAATTAGATACATGCCAAGAGAAAAATGTGAGACTTACCCTTGACTTGGGACGAGGAGAGGACACCTTTCAAGAAACAAATTGAAAGTTTTAGTCAGAGAACATTTTATGTATTCAAAAGGCACAGCCACAGCTTTTAATGAAGAGGCCTGAGCATTATATTGAGACACTGCGTTATCCAGTGTAATACAAACAAGATAAGCAATCCTTGAACAAAGACTTTTCATTTTAAATATGTTTTAGGGGCCGTTCGTTATGCTTCCTTGCAGTTCAAATGAATAATGAAGGCAGAGCCTGTATCTTTTTAATGAAGTCCACACAACTGAGAAACAACTGTGCAATTAGTGTTTCTTAGAAAAACTTTTTTAATTTAGAACATGAGTAATGGGGAAAAGTTAACAGTTATAGTTTCCGCAGAACCGGATTTTATGCATTTATGAATTTATGAAAATTCAAGAAAATTTGTATGATATAAGACTACTCGCTGGTTCGAGTTTAACTCATGTCACCTGAAAGGGGAATTTCATATTTACACATCACATCTTACATCCTGAAAAAAAAGAAAAAAAATTGTGAAGAAGGTGTTGGTAAAAATAACAATCACTTCAAGTAAAACATCTTTTCTCTGTCCGGTAAAAGTTTCCGAACAAGAGTATATTTTCGATTTTTAATCTGAAACAGTGACTTTCAAAGAATGACTCATTCTTTAGGGTGTAAATAAAAAAAACATGAAATTTCTGGTATAAAACAGTCGTGGTAGCAACATTTTAGGTTTTACTTATTTAACTTAAATTCACAGTAAAACAAAACAAAACGTATTTAATTAACTGATTTAATGGTATTCCAACCTATACAAATATGTGTTGTACCTTTGTAATACACTGCACCAAAACCAGGTGGTGACGAGCAACATGATGAATCAAAGCTGATCACAAGCAGCTTTGCCACAAGCTGATAATGTAATTACTAATATATGGTGCAAAGTTTCATTCACACAAATACTAAACACCATGGTAACACACATGACACTAAAATGATGCATAAACATTATTTTATCAACAGAAGATGTAACACAAAACCCTTATGTACAACAGATTAGAAAAAACTATGAAAGTTATTTTAACGAAAATGACTGTTATCAATTAACAGGTTTTTTACTGTCACATTTTTACAGTAAAACCATGATAATTTGTTTTACAGTGTACAGTACATAGTAGAGAATCGGCCCCGCTTATATGAAGTGTCTTTAACTAACTGTGCACTAACATTTAAATTAATTATTTAATACAATGCACTTATTGTGTACCTACAAATTGTAGCATTACTTATACAGGCATGTAATTACATCTATAATTACACTGTTGACCCTTCCATTACACCTCAACCCAACCTTAAATCTACCCAAACCACAAAACTCGTCCCTAACCACCCGTATTCCGCCTCAATACCAGAAAAAGTGATTTGCTTTACAATATGATCACAATAAGTACCGTACTTTTTTTGATGTAAGTACATAGTAGTTAAGAACTCTTAAAATAAAGTGTGACTAGAGAAACTAACATTAGTGATGCAAGTGTGTGTAATGTCGTCTGTCTGACAGAAAAACAAGTCTGGACTATTGTGGCAAGAAAACATGGGCTGCATGTTGAACATGACGACAAACTTGGCCTGCGAACTTAGACGGCAAATGGCCAGACACAATGTGGCATGTCTAGGACGAAAGCTGTCTGGAAGTTGCCTTTTGTTTGGGTTGTCTTATTGATTTTTTTGGTTTGCCCTTAAGTAGTCTTTATCAACTATATATGCTCTTTCTTCTAATATATTTGACCTGATTCGTTGAAAGAGGTTATGATTTTGTGCTGCTTGGTGCTTCGAAAACGGTAACAGCCTCTTTGGATCAGTGGGAGCTAAAGATGAGAACATAGGGAGGTGTGAAAATATCATTCTCATGTCTTGAGATGAATTGATTTCCTTTCTGGGAATTGATTCTATTGTTAGTTTCACATGACTCTTTGAAGTCTGGGACTTGTAAAAATCCATGCCAGCACACAATAGTCACATTTCCACCGAAATTACCTGGAACAATTTGTCCTAGGAACTCTTTTTCCCCCAGACCTGTTGCTGTCTGTGTTTCCATCGTGGTCTAAAGTACCGTGAAGATTAGGCAAATTAGTCTGGTGACGTAGAACTGTGTGCAAATTTCTAGTTTACGCTTGATTTCATCCTCCACAAAGATTTAAAGCCTGAACCTTGTCGTCAGTCCATCGGTTGTATTTTTTAAACTCCATTGTTGATTTTAGTAGCAAACAACTCTTAGCGCATGCACCGCAACATAATGGTGGTTGAAATAAAATGCTGCGTGGAGTCATCCAATCAAAATGCGGCATGAACTCAACCAATCAATATGTTCAGTGCCCAAATCCCACCCCCGAAAGTTTGTGAACTTTGAAAAAGTACTACCTCGCAAGCAGGGAATTTCTGAGGGGGGGATTTTTAAATGTAAAAAAAAAAAATCTTCTCTTTTAAATCTTTCCTTCCCTTTTAAATCTTCCCTTGTCTGGCTTTTGCTACTCTGAGCAATGCCTGAACTTTGTATTTTGAGCACTTCTTGCGTCGTTCTTCCCTCTTCACGATGACTCGCTTGCTTTAGTCCTCAGATGTAAGTCGCTTTGGATAAAAGCGTCTGCTAAATGACTAAATGTAAATGTAAACGTTTTACCCGGAACTTCATTTAGTCCCTGATCTCTGCGGTCAAAACACTCCGAGTACCACCCTATAGTTCCTGGGGAAAGTTCCTGTGGTGGAAACACTGTTATAGATACTGTACTTACAAAGCTCCTGAAGAAATGCACCACAGGGTTGACATCTCCACGACGACGGGTGGAAGAGTGGTGGGGTCTCTGTGGAGAGGAGGATAGATGACCACGAAATGAGCCCTTCAAATAAATCACAAAGACAAATTTCCAGAGTCAAGGTGTAACATGTGTTATGACGACAACTTTTTGGACTGGAAATTCAACCAATAAAGTAAAAAAAAAAAAAAAAAAAAAAAAAAAAACGGTAACACTTTATTTTGTTGGTCTCCTTTATACATTCTGTTGACTATAAGGAATGTTGCACCTACACGTCGACTACCAGTCATTAGAGTATTAGACTGTCTGCTTAATATCTGCTAACACTTTATTTTGATGGTCCCCAACAGACATTCTAATGACTATAAGTCATTTTGCAAGTATGCTTATGCTACTGATCTGAACCCTAAAACTGTAAAAATGAATTGTTAAAAAAGAAAGTAACCTGGTTGCCTCAAAATTTTAAGTTAATTGAAAATGAAAAAAATTAGTTTCAACAAACTCAAAATATTATGTTCTCTGAACCACATAAATAATATAAGTTGATTTGACAAAAGAAAAAAAGTGTACAGTGTTTTTTTTTTACAGTGTAACCCTAAACAGTCTACAAATACTCAACTACTCTAATGAGAGTTAGTTGAAATAGGTGCCACATTATAGAATAATATAATTTATAAATAAGACAATAGATTGTCTAAAGGTGATCATCAAAATAAAGTGAAACCAATTTAATTACATTCCCAATCAAAATGTTACATTTCTGTGACAAAAGCTAGCCACGAGAAAACATAGAAGAGGCAAAACTGGAAGAAAAAAAACTAAATTTATCTATGCATATAAATTGACACTCTTTGAACATTAAAATGAGCATGCAACAAGGAGGTATGAGTGTCAATAGATAAAGCTCTACCTAGAGGAAGTAACTGAATCGCACTTTACTGCCAGAACAGAAAACCCCTATCATATCTCTTGCACTGCAAACAACTGTGTCCAAAGATTCTTAATGTTGTGAGGATTCATTGTTTTTCCCCCCATTTGAGCCCTTTTGCTTTGATCAATTGCCGCTAAAGAAGTCAAAAAATTATTTTCATTATCGTTATCAGTTGCTGAATCAGAATGAAAAGTGTTTGATAATTCATCTTTTTGAAAAAGATAGATTCCGCTATTTGTTCAGGATTTAAGACCAAATTCTTTGTTTAAATGCTCCGTAAAATAAGACTGAAAGAATTTACTTATTTGGTAATATGACTTGAACATATGAAAGTATGGTTTATGAAATGTTCTGAGAAAAAAAAAATCCATATAGGCCTATGACATTTCACTGATATATAACTGATTTATCTTTAGAAATTGTACATTATTTATGATATAGACAGCATTGGGTGGCAAATAAACAGAACACCAAATAGTAGGATTTAAATTATGAGCGTTAACATAATACTTTGGCAAACTGCATGCATAATGCTGCAGAATTCAGCCAATGCAGAGAATAGGTGAATTATGTAATTCAGTAATGCAAGCTAAAATGAGATGAGAAGAGGCAGTCTATTTGCAGTACAGATGGATTTGAACTCCACACTCCATAAACAAGGTCTCTAGACCCAAGAGTATTGGATCCCAATGAATTCAACAGAAATGCAATCACCACTGAGTCCTAAACTATATTCGAATTCAGCTTCTCAATCTGGATCCAGTATTTAACCCAAAGAATTGAGTAAGATTTTGTCGTTGACCATGACAATGTTTTAAAAAAAAAAAACGACTCACTTTTCCCTTTTTCTTTTTGTCTCCTCCAAAGAACCTGCCAATCTGATCCAGGAGACCAGGGGCCTTCTTCTTCCTGCCCAGCCCGAATGGGCTTTGTCCAGAGGTGCTTGCAGTGGCCATTCTAGGTGTTGATCTGTTTGGTGGTCTACAGTCTGGACAGCCCACGAATGTCCTTCTCAACTCAATCCAAATTCCGCTCTGGGGACACTCTGCAAACCTTCTCGATAGTCTTCGGCGCTTCTAAGGAAGAAGGGCTGGCCTTTGAAGGTGTCGTCCCCTCCGTTGCATGGCATCACGGGAGATGAGGTGGGTCTGTAATAGCGTCAGTGATTCTGGGCTGGTGCCAGGCATTCTTTCGAGCCCTATGTGCCCGCGGAGGGTGTCACTACCCTGCTCTCTGATAAAAGGAGCTGCTATTGTTCTAGTCCACATCTGCCTCGACTTGGGTCAAGCACAACAAGGCCTATCTATGAGAAAGAACCAGAGCGCAGTGAAGAACGGCTTCGGCACAATCAAACCATTGTTGTGATGACTCATGTTCATTATACAAATAGTTTACATTGAGAAATGGCATATGGTATATTGCAACGTATAGGGTTTGAAATTGTTAGCTGCAGACACTGTTGCCACTTTCCATTCATGCAATATGGTAAAGCACGTCTGCAGACATTTAAGAAACGCAGACACACCCTGATGATGTCATGCTACCGTTGAAGCAACACGCCTTCTTTTATTTCGAAATGCCGTGAACTAGTTATTGGACTGATTTCTTGAAGTAAGTGTTGTAATTTGTGCAACCTGACTTCGCCGGTGCAATCTACACTCGCCCACTCATTCTGTTCCCTCCACATCTTCAAATATTCACAAATTAATTTTCAATGACTTTGCAATTCATTAACCAACCGCTGTGTGTGATACTCAGCATGGTTCCCTCCGTGCTTTTCAGAGAAACATTATGATCACACAGAAAAATCTGTCTCTGTTGAGGGTGAAGAGCTGCTAAAAATGCTTTTGGCTTTAGCATGCTGTTTTTTTTCCAACTTTCTTTCAAACAATTGACAGTTGTTTGTGCTGCGAGTTTGGCCAGAGAACAAAGGCCACAGTGTTTTGTAGTAAAAATTTGCTGCTTTTATTATTTATTCATTCATTTTTTTATATATATATTCTCTTTTGTTGCAAAAATTGAAATTTCTGATTATATAAACGAAGGCTATTCCTTCGCTATGATCACCCGGATGTGAGGCTGCAATTTCCTTTGTCCTCAAAATGTTTTCCACACAGTCATTAGTAAAGGAAATTCATTCACAATGCATAAGCTAAAATAATGAGGCATATATGAAATAGCTCAGGAAAAAACAACACCGCATAGGCAGAAATGTTGCACTGACTTTGTACACACATCTAGTCAATTTCATATTCCATCAAATCTAGGCCTGCAGTAATTTTAAAATGATGCCACATTACTCAAAATGGAAAGTTGAGGCTAGATAAAGCTAAATGTTTTAAATGCATCTCATGTATTTAAAATGAAATGTTCAAATATCTTTACTCTTAATAGTTTCTCTTTCTAAAATGTAGTTATAGACTGTTTGTTTGCTTATTTCTTATGTTAAAATCTAAGTATAGTTTGAGTAATGAAAAATCTATATAAATGCCCTATGTGCCAATGATATAAATTGATTTGAACACATATCCTCTATAGCATAGACATTGGACTGGAGAGCATTACAACAACACATGTTGGCTCAAAATTAAAGATGAAATAATGCAGAACACGTGGTCAAAGAATCTTGTACTCAATTTTTTTCAATTTTTTAAATGTTTAGTATTATTCAATATTGAACGTTTGAAATAGATTATCTGTAGGACCCTGAAAAAAATCTGTATACAGTTATAAGCATACGTGAGTGGCACAAATCAATTTCCACATATGTTTTCAGTTGTTTATCACTGTATATTCAGTGCATACATTTGTGTGATTATACTGTGAGCTGTTGAGAACACATCGAGTATTTGCAGAAGTGCACTGTGCACAACATCCACTCAAACCATGCCCTTCACAAAGTCTATGCACATATTCAACTAAGTTAGCCTGACCTCTCAGTCTCAATTTATAGCAAACCCTGCATCTCTATAAATGGTGCTAGAATCTTGTTTGTTCACTCCGACCAGTCCACAGAAGCTCATCTGTTGGCCAAAGGGGTGGCTATCTACAAACCTCCCACTGATCTCTAAGATATCAGTGCAGGAATGCAGGGAGTGGGCCGGTTGCACTTCAAGTGCCCTTGTGTTGAAGACGAGAGGCTTTGTTGCCCAGAAATGGGTGAAAGAGACAGGAGCAAACAATACAATTCTTGATGTGATCTTGTGGGATACAATGGGAGAGAGCCCAAAACAACGAGAAGTATGCAGATCACGATCAAGACGCCCACAGAGCAGCTTTGGCCCGACCACCACTTCCATTTGCTATAGAGAAGTAATTGTGAAAATGACTGTAGACCAACACTGTGTGTAGTTTAAACAGTTATTTTGCTGAAAAAGTCATAATTATCTTCAATTGAAATACAAGATGGCATGATTGATCTTCACAAGTATTAAGTTGTGTCTACAAATCCACGAGGCCAACCAATCTAAATGCCAAAAAAAAAAAAAAAAAATCCCTGGATGGTATGTTGGTTGCATGTGGAGCATTTTGGAACTGAAAAATTGGAACTCTCTGTACTAATCTTTGTTGCAGAGTTAACATTTCTGTGAGCTTTTGCCCATGCATGGCGGTGCCAAGTGTGAAGGCATGATATTGTTGTGACAAAACAAATGGCAGCATTATGCTTATGTCCAGCATTGAGAGAGGATGCCAAGAGTTGATGGAATCATTGGCGGCCTATCACTGAGGCATTAGCACTGCTTTGTTTACTCGCCAGAAGGGACAATTGGGACAAGCCCCCGGCACACTGAGATCAGATATACCAAGGACAAAGTGCATAGAGTAGTTCTGGTTTGTTGTTGCTGCTGTATTGCTGAATATATTTTGAGACTATTCAAAGCGTATTCAAAAATGTTTAGTGAAATTTTACACAGTAGTACACAACAACATCAACAAAAATGCTTTTGTTTCTTTGAAAAATAAGCTTTTTAAGGAACTTGTCTGTGATTCCAAGTAACTTATCAAATATATGTCCAAACTCTTGCATTTAAGCTGTTGGGCCATTCACAATAGTTATTCTTCATGACACCCCAGTACAAAGATGCAGGAGGGAAGAGGTTGCGGTTACTAGCGGACATGTGAGACATCAACACCTTCCGGTGGCCACATTGATGAAGGATTGTGTATCCGTTACTAGAAATCAACAACACATGAGTGGCAGGCAGTGTGACATATGGCATGACATAAGAGTTTGTCTATGGGATGTGTACAGGACATAGAGGGTTGTGTTACAGAATTACAGCTTTACTGGGTGAGCCCTGTCCCTGAGTGCTGCCACAGACTTACACAATTGAGTCTTTGTAGTGAGTCTTTGTAGTGTAATTGAAGCTGGTTTGTTCTTCACATTTGACAGAACACAGTTGTGACTCAGAAACCCTTGATTTTTTCATTTTATATGTATGTTGTTCACTCCTCTTATTGTGCTGTTATTTTTTTTATTATTATTTTTGGTCCCACTTTATATTAAGTGGCTTTAAGTACTATGTACTTACATTGAAATTAATAATGTTACATTGTACTTATATTTTGAAAATACCTGCATGTAATTACAGCTGTAATAAATGTATGTAATTACATTTGTAATTACACTATTGACCCTTCCCTTACACCTTAATCCACCCTTAAAGATACCCATACCACCACACCTGACCCTAACCTTACCTGTATCACACCTCAAAAGCAGCAAAAGTGTTTTACAATACAACATGAACACAATAAGTACATTGTACTCTGTGTGCCCCCAAGTTTACTTGGACCTGCGAGTTTTGAACCGGAGTCTTCACAAACTACCGTTCAAAATGCTCACGCAGAGACTCATTTTCGAATGCATCCGTCCCCGAGATTGGTTTGCAGCGATCGATCTGAAGGACGCGTACTTTCATGTCTCTTCTTCCTCGACACAGGCCGTTTCTGTGCTTTGCGTTCGAGGGTCGAGCATACCAGTACAAAGTCCTACCCTTCTGTCCCTGTCCCCCCGTGTCTTCACGAAAGTCACAGAGGGCACCCTTGTTCCCATGAGAGAACAGGGCGTTTGCATCCTCAACTATCTCGACGACTGGCTCATACTAGCACACTCTCGAGATCAGCTAAGAGAACACAGGGACCTCATGCTCAGTTACCTCAGCCAGTTGGGTCTTCAGGTCAACTGGGAAAAGAGCAAACTCTCCCCTGTGCAGAGGATCTCTTTTCTCGGTATGGAGTTGGATTCGGTCGCACAGACAGCGTGCCTGAGAGCGGCGTGCTCAGTCGGTGCTGAACTGCTTAAAAACGTTCAAAGGCAGGACGGCGGCCCCACTGAAATTCTTTCAGAGGCTCCTGGGGCATATGGCAGCAGCAGCAGCGGTAACCCCGCTAAGCCTGCTTCATATGAGACCGCTTCAGCACTGGCTTCACGGCCGAGTCCTGAGATGGTCGTGGCATCACGGCACTCACTGGGTGGCAATCACACCGGCGTGCCGCCAGAACTTCAGCCCGTGGTCAGATCCCTCATTCCTGCGGGCAGGAGTCCCCTTGGAACAGGTGTCCAGGCATGCTGTAGTTCACAGATGCCTCTGCCACCGGCTTGGGTGCCACGTACAACGGGCATGCAGTGTCAGGGGTGTGGACGGACCTCCAACTGCATTGGCACATCAATTGCCTCGACTTGCTAGCATTACATCTCGCTCTGAGCTGCTTGGAAAAGACGCTACGGGGCAGGGACGTGCTGGTCTGTACGGACAACACTGCTACTGCTGCGTACATCAACCGTCAAGGTGGTCTACGCTCCTGTCACATGTCGCAACTCGCCCGCCATCTCCTCCTCTGGAGTCAGAAGCATCTGAGGTCACTTCGAGCCATGTATGTCCCTGGCGTGCTCAACAGTGTGGCCGACGAGCTACCATGAGCTGTGCTTCCGGAAGAATGGCGACTCCACCCCCCAGGTTCAGATGATCTGGAGAGAGTTCGGGGAGGCTCAGGTAGACCTGTTTGCCTCCTCAGAGACCTCCCAATGACAGCTGTTTTACTCCCTGACCGAGGGAACACTCGGCACGGATGCACTGGCACACAGCTGGCCCCGGGGCCTCCGCAAATATGCATTTCCTCCAGTGAGCCTACTTGCACAGACACTGTGCAAAGTCAGGGAGGATGAGGAGCAGTTCCTTCTGGGGGCTCCCTATTGGCCCACCGGACTTGGTTCCCAGAACTCATGCTCCTTGTGACAGTCCCTCGCTGGCCCATTCCTCTGAAGAAGAATCCTCTGACTCAGAGATGGGGCACCCTATGGCACCCGCATCCAGACCTCTGGAAACTCCATGTCGGGACGCGGACGTTCTAGGTGACTTACCACCAGAGCTACTTAACACCATCACTTCAGCACAGGCGCCGTCCATGAGACGTGAGTAAGCCCTGAAGTGGAACCTCTTCTTCGAGTGGTGTTCTTCTCGCTGAGAAGACCCCCGAAGATTCAATTCAATTCAAATTTATTTGTATAGCGCTTTTCACAACACATATTGTTTCAAAGCAGCTTTACAGAAAGTGCATTTCAGAAATGTACATAGAAAAAATACAGTTAGTTAATCATGTAGTAATTTAGGGCATAACATATCGCCGGCGTTGAGTCGTCTCTTCACAGGCGTCGAGTCGTCTCTTCACAGGCGTTTAGTCATCTCATCGCAGGTGTTGGGGGATCTGAAGTCTCCGTGAGAGGCTGGATACAAACTGGAGCTGACGAACGCTATTTACCTCGGGACTAGCGTCCCAAGATAACAGCAGAAGAGCAGACGGGAGATAATTAGCATAGCTGCTGTTCATAATATTAATGCATCCGATCTGATTCAACAGTGGTATAAAAGGTAAGCATTATGTGAATGCTTGGCTAAAGAGATGCATCTTTAATCTAGTTTTAAACTGGGACAGCAAGTCTGAGCCTCGAACAATATCAGGAAGTCTGTTCCAGAGTTTAGGAGCTAAATGCGAGAATGCCCTCCCTCCTTTAATGGACTTAGATATCCTTGGAATGACCAGAAGCCTCAAATTTAGTGATCTTAAAGAACGTGATGGATTGTAGGGCGATAGAAGGTCCATTAAATACACAGGAGCTTAACCATTTAGGGCTTTATAGGCCAATAGTAATACTTTGCAATTGATATGGAACTTAATAGGTAACCAGTGTAGAGATGATAAAATTGGTGTTATATGATCATATTTTCATGACCTAGTAACAACTCTAGCAGCTGCATTTTGCACTAACTGTAGCTTGTTTATTGAGGATGCAGGAAATCTAGCTAAGAAAGCATTACAGTAATCTAGTCTCGAGGTCATGAATGCATGAACTAACTTTTCTGCATCAGAAACAGATAGCATATTACATAGCTTAGCAATTTTTCTAAGGTGGAAAAAGGTTGTTCTTGTAACATATGAAATATGATTTTCGAAAGACAAGTTGCGGTCTAGTATAACACCCAGGTATTTTACTGTAGTGGATAAAGTAACAGGACATCCTTCTAAATTAAAGTTGTACTGTACAAGGTTGTGTGGGTAGTTTTTTGGACCAATAAATAATACCTCCGTTTTATCTGAATTTAATAGCAGGAAATTAGTGTATTCATCTGGTCGTGATGAAATATATAATTGAGTGTCATCAGCATAACAGTGGAAATTAATTCCATGTGTTCTTATTATATTACCAAGTGGCAGCATATATATTGAGAATAGCAGAGGGCCTAACACCGATCCTTGATGTTCGATAGGGTCTGTGCTTCACTTCTTGCAGCAGGGGTTGGAGCGAAGGCTGTCTCCCTCCACCCTCAAAGTATATGCTGCAGCTATTTCAGCATATCACGACCACATAGATGGCAAAACAGTTGGAAAGCACGACCTGGTCGTCAGGTTTCTTAGGGGGGCGAGACGATTAAATCCTCCTCGACCCCCCTCCATACCCTCTTACGACCTTTCCCTGGTGCTTCGATTACTTCAGGATGCTCCCTTTGAGCCTTTGCAATCAGTAGAATTAAAGCTTATTTCCATGAAGACTTTGCTGCTGGTTGCACTGGCCTCTGTCAAGAGGGTAGAGGACCTGCAGGTATTTTCGCTTGACGAATCGTGCCTAGAGTTCGGGACGGGTGACAACCATGTAGTACAAGGCACGTAGTACATAGTCTGGCTATGTGCCCAGGGTTCCTACCACTCCCTTCGGGGACCAGGTAATGAATCTGCAAGTGCTGCCCTTGGAGGAGGCAGACCCAGCCCTGACTTTGCTCTGTCCCGTTCACGCTCTGCGTTAGTACGTAGACAGAACTCAAAGTCTCAGGACCTTAGACCATCTCTATGTCTGTTACAGAGGCCAGCAGAAGGTAAAGGCTGTCTCCAAGCAGAGGATGGCCCACTGGATAGTGGATGCCATCACCTTGGCTTACCAAGCACAAGGCGTGCCCTGCCCGCTCAGGTTGCATGCTCACACCACGAGAGGTGTTGCATTCTCCTGGGCGCTGGCACGTGGCTCCTCGCTAACAGATATCTGTAGAGCTGCAGGCTGGGCGACACCTAACACGTTCGCTAGATATTATAGCCTACGTGTAGAGCCGGTCTCCTCCCGTGTTCTCACCCTAAACGGGTAGAAGCACCGAGAGGTCCGGCTCTGTCGGCTTGCTGCAGCCTAGTGTGCACCCCTATTACTCCAGAGTGAAAAACCGGTCGAGTCCTCCAACACCCTCGGCACGGACATGGCTGAGTATCCGGTGCCAGGCCTTTATCTGCTGATTCCTTGAGAACCGGGTCTAGGCTGGGTCCCATATGTGTGACCCTACGGGGATCCTATATGTGTATATTCTCCATGGCTGCTCCTATCGGAAGCCCGTGTCTTTCCCTTGGGCTAAGTCACCCATTATTCATATGTAGTACAACCTTCGGGCTAGTCCATATGTACTTTCCACATAACTCCTTGAAGAAAGTGGCTTCCACAGCGTTCTCCTTCCTAAACAGAAAGGGCACACTTTCCCAGTGTTATCCAATGTCTCGCTGTATGGGTTATCACGGAACAACAGTGACAGATTCACTCTGTGTGAGTCTCCTCCTATCGTCCTTGCAGGCAAGAAGGGGTAGAGGCTTTGAGTGTTGATTATTATTTCAAAAAATAAATAGCAACTGAATTTAATAATTTGGCCTCTGTTGTTAACTGTAACCTTTAATATTGCAGAAATGTGTAATTAAGGGCTCCCCATATAGTTTACAGCATTAGCTAAGATATACTTTTTCTATTATCCTTAAGAAATTTTCAAATATAATGAATCATTAAACAAATAGCTTAGTTATGGTGAACCCAACAAGCCACTCTAGACTAGGGTCACATCACCAGAAGAAAAGGGAAAGGAATCCGGAAGTTACGCATATTACCTGACCTTGAGATATTGAGGGAAAAACAAATACTTTACCACCGTGGTTACAATCGCTGTCGGTTTAAATCTAGACTTAAATACACATCTCTTTAACCTGGCATACACATAGTACATTATCAATTTTTATAATTCAAATCTTGTAAAATGATTATTAGGCTGCAAATATTAGGTCAGCTGGAACTGGGAACACTTCCCATAACACCTGATGTACTCGTTACATCATAAGAAGAATGTCATCTACGCTAAAATTCGTCTCTCGGTTTATCCCGAGGTTTATTCAGGATAAGTAAACCTTTACACCTGAAGAAGAGAAGTACGTGCCTGTATACTCACCTGACTGCTTTGCAGTGAAGCCTTCCAGCCGTAAGTTCTCTGTCTGTCACCTAAAGAAGAAGAGGATTACGTGCCTGTACACTCACCTGACTGCTTGGCAGTGAAGTCCTCCAGCCTTAAGTTCTCTGTCTGACACCTGTGAAGAAGAGGATTACGTGCCTGTACACTTACCTGACTGCGCTGCAGCGAAACTCCCCAGCCGTATGTCCTCTGTCTGCTTCACTCTGTGAAGAAGAGGAATACATACCTGAAACGCACACCTGGATTGTCCTGTAGCAGCCTCCTCCCGACCACTCCTTTACATTGCGCCCAGTGGGCCTTCGGCGGGTCCGCCGAACGGAACAACCCTGCACAGAAGACTCACCATTTTAATTTCTTTATTCAATTTTACTTTCAATAAAATACCGTTTTATTTGAAGTCTCGTTGTCTGTCCTCCTTGCCTGGCCTCTGTCCGACTCCCCAAGGGTGGTACGGGTCCCAGAGGTGGGTGCAGTCTGATTCGGCCCGCCCCGACCTGTGAATTAATTTGGCGTAGTCGGCAGGATTCCACCTTGGGTTGAGAGGCAGAGGCGGAGCAATGGCAGACGAAGATGCACCGGTGGGTCGCCCACATGTCATGCCCATCTTTATGGGAGCCCCGTGGGCCCAAAAGTATGGACGACCAGGTTCAGAACTCAGCTTGTCGGCATGGAAAACTCAAGTGGAGTACTTGGCGGGCCTCCAAGGGTTAAACAGCACACAGAAGACCCAGTTCAACTTGAATTCACTCGAAGGCGAAGCCAGGAGAGAAGTACAAGCGGCGCCGGAAGCAACCAGAGCCACAGCCCAGGCTATCCTAGACTTTCTAACGGAGCAGTAAGGTGATGCAACTCCTGCAGCTGTCCTCCGGGCGCAATTCTTTAACTGCAAGCAGGGACCTCGACAAACCATACGTGCCTTTGCTTTACAACTACGAGAACACTTGTCTCGGCTGAGGAAGAGGCAAGACCATTGGCTTGGAGAAGGAGAGGCCCTCCTAAAGGACCAGTTTCTTTTGGGGTTGCGAGATGGTACATGATGGTCTTGAAAACGAATGCCTTTGCTTAGACAGTTAATTTATTTACATGTGTCTACAGAAATGTATACATTTGATTATATTTTGGAGAAAAAACAGAAGAAGAGCCATTTGATCATTGTTTGTGTTGAAATGTTCAGTAGCGGTCATGAGCGCGAGCACATGTGTAGAGTTTTAGCTCTTTCTTCTCCGTGTCAGTGGTTCCCTTTATGTGCATTTTAACACAAATCTCTGCAGCTACACTTTATTTAGACATTGTCTAATAATCCAAATGTAGCTGAGGATCTTTTAGAAGACAGTCTTTATAACATGAACATACAAACACTAAGATAATCCAAACAAGGAGCTGATGACAATAATCCAAACATGACATGGGGAACACAGGAAACGCAAGAGCTTTACAGCTTTTCGGACAACAAACAAGGACTGAAACACAGAGGGCCCTATCATACACCCTCCGCAATGCAGCGCCAGGCGCAAGAGTTTTTTGCTAGTTTCAGCCCGACGCAGTTATCATTTTCAAGTCCTGCGCCACATTGTTTAAATAGCAAATGCATTTGCACCCATTTGTGTACCCATGGGCTTGCTGAGAGCCAGGGCGGAGCCCCAAGGTGGAGCAGGTTGGGCATGGAACCATGCCGGTGCTGGCAGAGTTGGAGAGCACGGCAGAACTGAAAGACAGAGTACAAGGAGTTTATTGATGGCTTCAATAGCCATAACAGTGAGCTCAGAAAGTTCAGAAAAGGCCTCCGTTGCCTTGACTTCATAACAGGGAGTTTATAATCAGTCTCCTTAGCCGTAACAGAGAGTTCAGAAGCCCCTGAGAGCACTGAACTTAGAATGCCAGCCGCTATCACTGACCTCAGTTGTGGATCCATCACACTTGCTGTCAGTCCTCTCTTCCCCAAGACTGGTCAAGTAGTGCAGGAGATCCATGCCATACCAAGTTCCACAATCGTTGAAGCCTAGTACGTATAACCCCACCACCAATAAAATCCTCAGGTGGAACTTGAGCTCTGGCGTAGTGGCCATGGAGACAATTTGTTGAGAGAACCAGTTCAACAACATCAATAAATCTCCCTCTAGGTCTAGGATCATAAATTGAAAAAGGAATCTTGTTTTTTAACACTTCATTGAGTCTGGCATAATAAAGGGAAAATCAAAGCTCAGTCATGGTATTGGGTCTGATGAGCAAAGTACAAAAACTCAATAGTATGGTCCTTGAGGGAACGATTATCCTGGGTGAGGAGGCGGTGTACTGCTGCTAGATCAGTTATGCCCTTTTCAAATGTAGTTATGCCCTTTTAAATTACATGAACGTGTATGTATTTTGTGGATGTTTTGATCCTAGAGCATTTAAGTAGCTATACATTTTGTGTATGTGTGTTCCTTGGGAATACAACCCATGACGTTGGTGTTGTCTGCAACATGCAGCAGTAAAATGTTGGTAGGAAGAGTCAATTGTCACACATAGACAAACAGCTATGCTGCACCAGTAATACTCAAGCTGAATGAAATAAAAAGGGATACACTAAGTGCTAAGAATTCAGGTAATCTGGATTGCATTACCTTGGCCAGCTTATTTTAATCAGAAAATTTTCAGAACCTCTGAATTGCAGAAAAAAAAAACATTATTTGGATAGTGGGCCCATTAACTTCATTAGTATCTCTTTTTTAATTGTTATTTTTTACCTGAATTACCTTTGTAAAATTCAAGTCTACATCAATGTCCTGTCTGTACAATATAAAGGGTTGAACTGAAGCAGATTAGAGTAGACTTAGCCTTTTATATTTTAAGCATGTTGGACCAAGTAATATTTAAGCATCAGAAGAGACTCACATTATTAACTTGGAAATTGGCTGATTGAATAAGATTCAGAAAAGAACTGAATACGCATCCAACTGTGCCCATGTCATCTGGGGTAATGCCAGGAGAAGATAGTTACATTAGAGGGAAATATTGTTACATGAGAGGGAAATATTGTTACATGAGAGGGAAATATTGTCTGTTTTTACTATTATTAGTAGTATTGCAATCAATTTTCTTTCTACCTTTATTTACTTTTTGGTTAAATAAAATGTTTCCTTATATTTTTAAAGAAATGTCATACAATGCTAACCATCATGGTTTGGTCACCTACATTCTTTCAAATATCTTATTTTCTTTTCCACAGAAGAAAGTCATACATATTTGGAACGACATGAGAGTGAGTAAATTAGGACAGAATTGTCATTACCTGAATTATTGGGTGAACCATAAATAATTTATGGGTGAACAGTCCCTTTAAACGAAAATTAGTTGGGTTTGCTGAATGAGATTTAAAAATCAAAGTCAGTAAATTGAAACTATATAATCCCTATCAAAACATATGCACAACACAACTGTATAAAGAGAGCATATTTCATGTATTTAATCAGGTGCGTAGAAACCATTATAATCACCGTTTGCATTTTGATTTCAAATCAAAATCTTGGTTGAACACAAACAGTGTGATTCAATTTAATAACCAGAAGCACATTTTTTTAATCTGGTGTTCATTATAGAAATACCCAAATTTATACTTTTGTAATCCAAGTCAGGTAACACATTTCTCAGTGGTAACCAATCACAAAAAATGCTGTTCCAAAATATTTTAGAAATGTTGCATTATTAAAATAGTTATTCTATCTCTGCTTCACAGACAGTGAGCAGGAACATCAATTGGAATTCATCAGTTGTAGTGAGGCACCCAGAGCTGAATACACACAATGTGTTCGTTTTCCTCATGAACAGTTACTATTTTTAGGGGTGCAAAGGTCTCTTCAGGCTCACACAATAATACATGTTGGACTGAGTCATCCATCAATGCTCTCCCTTAAAAACCTAACAACACGCTAATTCTGAATTCGTTAACTGCAACATTTAACCAATTATGAAATATGCAAGCACTCATTAACTCCCAAGTGTTAAATACTTCAGTATAACAATAAATGTCATTTCTCAAAAGAATTTAGAGATTCACAATAGATGTATTTTTTAGGGAAACACACTCCAAGGCAGGGCAAAACTAGAAACACAATGCACACTGGAGTGTTAAACAGAGATCTGACACAAGGACACAGAGAGAATAAATAGGGAAGACAATGAGGATGATATCAAGGGAGGACAGGTGGGGGAAATTAACTAATAATCAGAAAACAAGGAGCGAAGGGTCAATACCCTTGTGCTGGCTCCAAACATAATACAAGAGCATCTGGCCAATGATAACTCACAAGCCAGGGGCCCATTCTTCATATGTGCATTACTTAGTTATCTGGATTGTACAGTTGACAGTTTGACATGATAGGATTGTTGGATTCTTCTAAGCTCATCCTGGGGGGTATTCCAGAAAGCAGGCTGTGCAACTTACTTACAAAAGCACCCCATTGCACCAGGGAATTAATAATACAATTTAGAATTATGAATGATAAAAACATTTGTTTGAAAATAATTATAATTTTTTCATAAAACAGGATTTTTATTCACTGATAGGAATTCAATCTTTTGGATCAGCATGCAGGTAAGTGAAGAAAAATAGCAGTTAAATGGACAGTCACACTTAACTTGAGTCTTTTTTCTCTTTTGCAGGGAGGTATGATGGCTTGGATTGATGGCTTGAAGAAGGAAAGTAAGAACCGGTTGGTAGTCGTGTAAGGATCACGCTCGTGTACTGTGTTCTTATGAAGGGTGTTTGATGAGGTGTGACAGGTGTGTGACGGCAGGTTAGTATTCTGGCGATTGTGAAGAGTGAGTGGAGCTGAAGGACCTGGTGCTTATGGCATGCTGCTTTACTCTGTGATAGCCGTGTACTCTATAATAATAGAACAATACTCATTGAGAGATTTTCATAGTTACATATATTGTAGTTAGTCTGAACCATTTATTTAAATGGTGACCGGTATTATGGGTATAGCTTGATCAGCTGCAGTGCAGGATATGCAGATAACTTAAAACAAAAATAAATAAACACAATGAAAAAAAATGCTATCTGCTGTGCCATTAGGTATGTTCTTGACCACTAAGCTTTATCCATTTAACATGTAAAATTATATGAATTGCTAATTACAATAGGCTACTCTTGACAGTGTAAAATTTTTTTTTAAAAAAAGTGTAAAAAGCAATACAAATGCAAATCGTGAAAAACGGAAGTAATTGGGGATTGTTAAACATTTGTTCATTAAATTTTCTAATCAGGGAGTATAAACTACATCGGCACAATCATCAGAAATTAACCCTGTCAAAAGGTGTTTCTAAAAATTGCATCCCTTTTTGTATGTATATTTGTTTGTTTTGTGGCTTACATGAGGAGCTACAGAGCCCCTAAAGGGACATTGTGATGGGGGAAAATTAGAAATATAAATACCATGTTTGCAATATCAATAACAAGTTCTTTTGGAAAGCTAAAAATAAATGGAAACATTAAATTTACAAATGGCCGTGCCCGCTCTTACGTGAAAAATAAGGTGGATACCGGCTCCAAATATTTGGCAGCAAGTGAGTTTAGTCAACCCAGAGTGTTCACAGTGAACACAACAAATCAAGGCCAAACCCAGGAGTCACAATGGAAACGGACACTAAGAAGCAAAGCCACTTGAAGGCAAACCTGCAACCTTAGCTGAAAAAAGTGTAACACCTGCTAAGGAGACAAGAGGCCATTTAAAAAAAAAAAATGTCAATGGAGGAAGCCGCTTTTGTGAGGAAATAGTTTATCATTTAATTAATCGACAGCCCATCAACTAATCCTCAACATGCTTGCTCTTAAATATTCATTTTGGATTGGTCCAATTTTAGAGTATACACCGAAAACAAATGCTGTTTTACAAGAGAAGTCACGGACAATTGCGCGGCAGGTATAATTCAGTTTATGGCACTTCATTAATTTCTATGGTATCCGCAAACAGTGATTGACTGTCGCACAACTTTGAATGAAATGCAGTGATGTCAAGGCTGTAATGTGATTGGTTACCAAGGCACACGTGATCAAAGTTGGCCGTTACGCTTTCTCCAATTGTTGAGCCTCGGACCCTTGTATCTCCCAATAATAAGTCATTAAAAAAAAATTATTAAAGATTAAAAAGAAAAGATTGCACAACTGCCCAGTAGAATGGCAAAATAATGTAGATATACAAGATTGAATGTGGTTAAATTTCAAAATAACTCCAATATCAGAGTTGTGTGGGGGTAAATTAAGCGTGACCTGCTGTGATGTCACAATCATTTTGCATTGTGGTCCATGGATCTGCCTGAAGTGTACATGTTAAGGTTATTCGCTCACTTATTCAGGTATGTCACAGAACCTGCTTCCTCGAACAAACCCAGACTGGAGCACACGCTGAGGGAATGAACATTCATTGGCACCATGCGTCACACACACAGGATGCAGACGAGAGAGTCCACAGCCTGAGCACACTCAAAACCGCACTCACACAAGGACAAGGCAATATATACCGTAAGTGTCAGGGTTCTGTCACCAAACTAAGAACCAGAGGGACAGAACCATGACATGAGAGCTTTTACACTACTTGACTGGAGTCTTGAGAGAATAATGGTGCTCTCTTACCCCCTCCACAGTTCAAATGAAGCACCACAATCACTCATCCCTCTGTTTCCTG
This sequence comes from Siphateles boraxobius, assembly GCF_051911475.1. Classification (NCBI taxonomy): domain Eukaryota; kingdom Metazoa; phylum Chordata; class Actinopteri; order Cypriniformes; family Leuciscidae; genus Siphateles; species Siphateles boraxobius. The sequence goes on along the minus strand of NW_027508953.1, from coordinate 9,082,297 downwards.
CTCTGATGTCTGCCTCTCTGTGTAAAACCTCACACAGGTCATATAGCATTCTACACAAAAGAGTCTTTTCAGAGAACTTACCTCAGAGGACAGATGAGAGGGGAATTGCATTGACTGAGCTGAACTGTGCCAACCTTTCATTTCAGATCTACCCACGATTTCATTTATGAGAATATTGCTTTGGGTGACAAGGAAGCATAAGGATGGTGGTGAATTAACAACATAAGTTGTCAGAGATGTTGCGTTTCATTTTGTTTGGCAGCAGCATTATAGAATAGAAAAGATTGCGTTATTGCACTTTAAAGCAATATCCAACAATCTTTTGTCCTATCTGTAGTCACATTTTCTAAATATTGAAACAATAATTGGCACAAAATCGGTCTTTTGTGACCATGCCATTGACACAATTTTGTTTTCACACAATATGCAGTCAATTAACACGTTTCTACTTACATTTTCTTTTCACACCAAAATCATGGATAATTTCATGACAGAAATGAAGAGCCCTAAATATAGTTGTCACGGGTGTGGGTTGAAGAAGAGGCAGAGTCAAAAAGCTCCAATTCAAGCGTTTACTAATATATTCTTCCAAACAGGTGCAGACGGGCAGAAGGTTAACTCACACATAAAACACAGTAACATTAACAAGAACCAACTGAATGAAGCAAACTAAATACAAGCACAAATCATACATAACAAGGTGATCACAGGTGACACGGGTGATGAAGACGGGGAACAGGTGGGTATTTGAGGGAGTGAGTTCAGGTGTGGAGACAAGGAGGATTCTGGGAAGTGTAAGGCAGACGAAGACAGACTGGTGCAGACGATGACTGTGACAATAGTATAAAGCCTTTACTACTGCAAAAACAGCAGCTCAAAAGTACTGAAAAAAAACATTGAAATATTGAAATAACTGAAAGCATTTTCGGTAACAGGTAACTGAAATCTTGATAGGTGAATCCAATTTCAGTCAGAGGTATAGTCAGATGTTCAAGTTCTTCCATTACTTGGACATGCACTGTAAAAAAGGGAATCTTTTTTTGAATTGCTTTTGTTATGCCGAGAGAGAGAGAGAGAGAGAGAGAGAGAGAGAGAGAGAGAGAGAGAGAGAGAGAGAGAGAGAGAGAGAGAGAGAGAGAGAGAGAGAGAGAGAGAGAGAGGGAATATCTGGGTGAAGGAGAATTAATAGTTGAAGGAGAGGAGTAGTTGGACAAAGACAAGGGAGAAGAAGAGTTAGAGGAGAGGAGGAAGAATGTGTGCTGGACTGTGCATATTTATGTTTTTCCCCTTATACATGTGGAACAAATGTTATTTCTGCCATGGAATAAAAAATAAAAAAGGTAATTGGGACTTTTTATCTCACAATTCTGACTTTTCCCCCCTCTCAATTCCAAGCTTATCTCACAATTCTGCCATCAGCTGTTATTTTGACAGTCATTGCGCTATGATTGACTATATGCTCAGTGTTTTAACAGAATTATTCGATTTTGAATTGGGTTTGAAAAAGTGTTTTAGTGTTTTGAAATGTAGAGTTTGAACGAAATGTGGTTTTGGCCAGAAAAATTAACTAGCTCATTGTGTGATGAGTGTTGCTGTGTTAAGAGTTCAGAATAAGTTAGACTCAAGTTTGCACATTCTCTAACAGGGTCAATGCAATTCATTTTTATATTTTGTATTTTTTATATTAAAGTTTTATTTTATTCATTGCTAAAACACATTTCCTAAAACCATTACTCACGTTCTCAAAACCTTAAACACAAAACCAAATTTTCAAACCAAATTCAGAGAACCTCTGGCTCTACTGGCAAAATCAAACAATTGCCTCAAAACCATTTTATCTGTGCTGAAAATCAAACAATGCTTTCAAATCATACACATATGAGTCAATATTATAAACACTACAGATCCTTTGTATACATCAAAAAATGGAGAACACAGAATCCATGCAGTTACATAAAAAAGTATATTGTAACAAAGTAAACAGATTTTGCAATTATGTAAAAAAGTATAGTAATGCCAATTTACAGTAGTAAGGTAACTAAATTGTATACTCTATGCACTGCAAGTGTAGTATTGTACTGAATATTGTCTAGTATTGAAAGTCTGTATATTCAGCGCTTGCATACTGTGAAAATACAGTGACCCAACTGCAAAAGCCAAAAAGGTTACAGTAAAAAACTCTAAATGAAAAGCATGTTACTGTACACTGAGAATAGTTGTGCAACTGCAGAAAAGAACTAAGAACAAAAGATCAAAGTCAGTGAGAGAGATTTTATTCTGCTTCTGCATCACGTCTTCATGTTGGGTATATGGCCTGAGGACTTTGTCCACATCACAGGCAATGTCATCTCTGCAAGCAAAGGGGAAAAAAAAAACCTAAAGCCAGATCCAGCCTTGACAACGACTCCACACCTTCCTCTTCCTCCTTGTTCACCAACTCTTTTACACATACTGTACTCTTCCTCGTCTCCCTCTTATATTGTTTTCATCCGTTGTATATCAACATTCAGTGCAACATTCTGAGTCAATTTTGGCACTCTGAACTGACTCTATCACTCTATTTTGTACAGTTGGTTGGTCACTTTATTAGAAACAAGTGTGAACAATGTTGAGTCGTTGTGTGTAAATGATAACATCTGTTTTGGAGTTGTGTTTAACTTTTGCCTGCTTGTGTTTAGCGTATTGAAACATAAGTGAATCATAGTGAGAATGTGTATTAGTGAGTGACGATGTGTTTAGAGTTTTGCAAAAAGACTGCATGCGATTTGCAAACAGTGTTTTAACTACCTGAACTTGTTTAATGTTTTACAGAAAGAGGGATTTATTTGACAAATTGGTTTAGGCTATTGAGCTGTTTGGTTCAGAGAATGGAGTTTAGTGTTTTAGCAATTCAGAAAAACTGTAACAATATGTGTTTCTGGCCAGAAAATTAACTACTTGGCTAATTGTGTGATGTAGGTGTTGCTGTGTTAAGAGTTTAGAAAAGTATTTTAAGTTTGTTAGCAATTAAAACTGTAATCATTGGAATTGGATTATAGGAGGATTTATGCTCCTAAAAAACAGTGCCAAACAATGAAAGGCATAGCATATAATGCAGAAATATAACATTTTGCAATTCTGTATTTTCAATAATAAAATATTCAGGTGAGTTTTGAATGAGTATTGATCAATAATTGTATGCAGCAGACTCAAGTTTGCACATTCTCCAACAGGGGCAATGCAATTCGTTATTTTAATTATGTGCTCTGTATGAGTGTCCAACTAAATTATGCATTTTATGGGTCAATCTATTACAGTAATCAAGAAGAGATTTGCCTATTATAGAAATGAAGGAGAGAGACTAATGACTAACTTTAAGTTGCAGGCATGTTGCATCAGACTAAGAAAAAGCATTGAATTCTTATTTTAGTTATAATTTCTTTTGTTTCTTCTATCATTTCTTTTGTCTTTCTCCCCCCGAGGCCTCTGTGTTCGTCGTCTCTGTCCGGGGTGCTGAAACAAGCAATAGTCATCAGTGCTTTTTTGAGACTCCTTCTAAGCAACAATTGTCCTCACTTTTAATAAACATGATTAAAATGGATTCTTAGATGAGTAATGATCTTTGTTTGGGGCTTAACCATGTTATGTTTGATTCATCTGACCCAGAAAAACATGATCAGCTCCAGCACAGTTTCTCACACCGAGAGAGAAAAAATGTTTTGGTCTTTGAGAAGAGGCAACCCGTCACCATGGTAACATCAGTACCTCAGGATCTCACAGGGGCAGCACACAAAAGGCTGGAGTACTCCAAAACAATCTAAATGGTTAAAGAGCAGCCTAATAGTCTTTCAGTGCGATTAGAAAATTGATAAGTGGCTTAAGTAAGAAACATCAATTTTTTTTTCTCATGCAAAACAGCCAACATTGATGGCACGATGTCATGTCTGTGAGATGAACAGGCCCCCAGAGAAGGACACTGAAAACAACCACTGCATGTCAGTGGAAGATTTGTTTTACAATTCAATTTGAGTTGATTGATTTTTTACAAAAGATCCTTCAATTTCTCTGGAGAATCCCGTCTTGTGAGCTTCCTAAGAAACTTGCATTGATCTGTATTGGTTGTGTAATTTCATAATCGTTCGCCTCATGTGCCATATGTATGAAATATAATCATTTTGTCTCACATTGTCTGGTGATTCACTAAAAGTTTTTGATTCAGGTCATATGGGGCCATATCTCCATTCATGTTTATCATAAGAACGATTTTTTCATTAAAAATACAATATGGGGTAGCTCTCAAATTACGTTTTTTCTCAAATAATTTAATTAGAAATTCAGTCGTCATAGTTTCCTGAGCGCCATCAATACCCAACGAGAAGGCTGGAGATGTGGTTATCTCTTCAGCGATCATACATGACTAACCATCTCTGGTTCCCTGAGGACAGTGCAGTTGTATTTCATCTTTGGTTATTGGTAGTTGCACAGTAGGGGTAAAAGTAAACCTTTCAGCACGAGAAGAGAAGCAATTTATGGGTAATCAGCTTCTTGAATAATACATTATTTATAGTGGTAAACAGGCCATGAGGTCAGGTCGCCAAAGAGCTTGAAATTAAAATACTTTTGATTGCATGTGAATCTGGGTGGGCATAACCTATAAGAGATCCAAAACGATACTATAAAAATAAAATCCTTTTTGAGGTAATAAGGTTTCATTAGTCAGCTACTTTAGTTAACATGAAAAAAGAACAAACAATTCTAATGTTGAATCTCATAATATCAGTGGTTCTCAACAGGTGGTTGCAGGCCACTTGGGGCATCAGTAAATTTAAAATGTAAAATAAATCATTAAATCATTTTATATAAAACAATTAAAAAGCTTAAGTAGCTTAAATTAAGATCAATACAACAACAACAACAACAACAACAAAGAAAGGAAAAGCAACCTTGAGCTTTTAAATGTGATAACTTTTTTTATTATTGCAGCATCCAATCTTGGCAAACAAAACAAACGAATCTCCTTAACATCAATGCTGGTATTGTCAAATTCTGTTTTCCCGCCCAGAGATATTTAATCACTCATGTTTCCTTACACGTTATAAGCTAGTTGAGCAGTCTGATTTATCACTTTTACCAAAGACTTTATAGGTGTTACAGAAAGATGTCCACACCCTCACCATATAAGCCAGCACACCTCAGTTCACCTTCATTCATTCTTCACACTCACCCAACTACCCACCTGTTGGTACCTATCTGCGATCCTCTCTCGAACTGTCCAACCATCAGTCTTCTTCAGTCTTCTGATCATCCGTCTGCCAGCCATCTTGTCTTCCAGTCACTTCTCCAATCTGCCTGCAACAGATAAGAACTATCATTTGACAGCCAGTATCACGTCAACGATCTTCTCTCCAGTTTCTCACCTGGTTGCATCTTTTCCAATACATTAATAAACTCTGTTACCTTGTCTGTACTCTCCTGTTCCATGAGCATAGGCTTTATAGAAAGTTGGGGCACTCATATTACTGTGAATGGGAGAATGTGCAATCTCTGTAGAGGAGCAAATATTAATAGAAACTTCAAAAATAGCAAATATTAATAGAAACTCTATTTGAAACAGTCAGTGTTCTGAGATGTGTGCTTAGGACTGCACATGTGCGTTGGCTGGACTAGCCTGAAAAATGCCCCCTTTTTTCATGATTTCAACCATTTATGAGACCATTGTCAGATTTCATTGGTGATTTCAAATATGAAATTTATTTTTAGTTACCCCTCTATCTGCCTGGTCTTATCGTGTGGCCTCTATTTGGGTTTAACATATTTTTTTTTATTAAAGAAACAGCATGTTTTATTTACATGGCAAATTGTAGCAAAAACAACAGTGCTCTAACGACAGTTATTCGCTGAATACTTTATTAAATAACAATTGACATTTGAACATGATTTATGTGATGAAGACCAAGTTCCAGGGAAATATCTTAATCCATTATGATGTGTTTAATTGCATCATTATGTGTGCATTCTGGGTGGCAGTTTCTCTCTGCAGATGATGAGGTTGTGGCATGTGACAGCATCTGAAATACACAATTGAGTTTAGAGTTACAGTGTGTCTTTTCCAGTTGTTTATGTAAAAACAATTGCTTATGAAGGCAAAAATTATCACAAAAAAAAAAGGTACAGGTGTGAGCCCTTTACAATGCTGAAAGGAAAAGGTGAGATCAAGTCATGGGATAGCTTTAATGTTCTTTGTGACTGGGTTAATGCATACAGTCATTTAAAAATACATCTAACAATATCATTAAAGTAATATGTGTGAAGAAGAGAAGATAAGTATCCTTACCTGAACAGAGCTGGTCACACATGCATGTTCTGTTAAACTAAAAAGAGTAAAAAGACATGATTGGTAGGAAACCAGTTACAATTTGAAAGTTAAAATGTATAGACATTTTAAGAAAGAAATAATTTAACAGTTGAGAGTGTTACAGTCTGTGTAATTGGATGGCTGAGCTCCAGAAAATCAATAATGAGGTGGCTTGAAAGTAACAGATTTTAAAAACAAAAAGGTAGGAATAAAGAACCCTAAACTCTAAAACAAAGAACCATTTCAGCATATAAAGGGTTCTTCAATGCCATACGGTTCTAAATATAACTGCTACTATGTGTAAATAACCTTTAAAAAAATTTTTTCAAAATCATCTTTTTTAAAGTGAAGAATAGTAATTTATCATTAGAAATTAAATCATAACTGGAAACCGTTGTTAAAAAATGTATATTTACACAAACTGACGACCAGCCGCAACTTTCAGACACCATCTTTATTTTTCTAGCTTAACTGTCACAGAATGGAAAGCACAGGATTGTGATATCAAAGGCAGTGAAGGATACATCTACTGTATGCTGCCTACAAAAATCAATCAGATGAAGGTATCTCAGCAGACAGGCAGTGAAACTAACATTGCATTCAGACGTGCCTTGATGCCTTCTGACCTTGGAATGTGCCCTCCGAAGGCAGCATTTATCAGTTTTTTGGACGCAGCTGGACGTGCTCTCTACACTGGATGCAGAATGACACGACAAATTCCAGTCAGCAAAACTGATGCCTCATTATATTTACAGTCATGGTCAGAATTAATGGCGCCCCTGGTAAATATGAACAAAACTGGCTGTAAAAAATAAATCTGCATCGTTTATCCTTTTGATCTTTCATTCAAAAAATTGCCAAAAATCTATCCTTTCATTGAAGTAAAAGAATTGAAAGTAGGAGGGAAATCACATTATGAAATAAATGTTTTTCTCCAAAACACTTTGGCCACAATTATTGGAATTTTTTATGAGTAAAATATCTCTGAAGTATATTATATATTAATGTTTACCTTTTTTTAGCACACCAGAGTGACCACGAACATGAAACTGTCTAGCTATGACTTCTTGTTTCACAGGAGTTTAAATATGAGGAAACACAAAGGCCAAATTCCCTTATTCATCCATAACAATAAATAAAACCAAAGAATATAGTTATGATGTGCATCAAAAGATTGTTGAGCATCACAAAATAGAAAGTGGCTGTAAGAAAATAGCTAAAGAATTGAAAATCCCCATTTTGACCATCAGGGCAATAACTAAGAAGTTACAATCAACTAAAGATGTTATGAATCTGCCAGGAAGAGGACGTGTGTCTATATTGCCTTAATGCACGGTGAGGAGGAGAGTTTGAGTGGCCAGAGACTCTTCAAGGACACAGATGGAGAATTGCAGAGATTACTTGAGTCTTGGGGTCAGAAAGGCTATTTAAAACGAAATGAAACAACCCCTACATCACCACATGTTGTTTGGGAGGGTTTCATGAAAAATCCTCCTCGCTCGTCCAAAAACAAACTCCAGCATATTCAGTTGTCAGAATGACTGGAACTTTAAACGGCAAAGGGATCTGTGGTCAGATGAAACTAAAAAAAGAGCTTTTTGGCAGAAAACACGCTAGATGGGTTTGGCACAAGGATAAAAAGTACCCAATGTGTACAATTTAATGTACCGTTTGATCTTTAATGTTGTGGGCATATTGTGGGCATATTTCTGCTGGAGGTCCTGGACTTCTTGTTCAGATACATGGCATTGTGGATTATATCAACTATCAACAGATAAAAAATCAAAACCTGACGGCTTCTGCTAGAAATCTTATAATGGGCCATGTTTGAATCTTCCATCTGGACAACGATCCAAAACAAAAATAAAAATCAACACAAAGATGTGTTACAGAGCACAAAATGAAGCTTCGGCCATGACCGTCCCAATTCCCTGACCTGATGAGTTGAGTGAACTGAAGAGGAGAAGCACCAACATGGATCTGGGAATCTGAAGGATCTGGAGAGATTCTGTATGGAGGAATGGTCTCTGATCTCCTGTCAGGTGTTCTATGTGTGTATGTATTTGCATGTTTGTATGTATTTAATAAAAGGTTTCCAATAATTGTGGCTAACGTGTTTTGGAGAAAAACATATATTTCATGATGTGATTTCCCCTCCACTTTCAATTCTTTTACTTCAATGAAAGGTTAGATTTTTGGCAATTTTTTGAATGAAAGATCAAAAGGATAAACAATGCAGATTTATTTTTTAAAAGCCAGTTTTGATCCTATTTACCAGGGGCGCCATTAATTCTGACCATGAATGACGTCCTCCAAGAACTCACGATATTTCTCATATAGGAAGGACAAATGTATTGGCAACACTCGCTATGTCACGTCCAGTGTTACGGCTTCTAGTTGTCAGCGGTCGCATCCGGTGTAGACACGGTGTATCCTCTTCCTGTCTTAGCGACGTTCGCATTTACTGTTGGGAGAAAGTTATGTATGAAACTTTTACATATAGAAATAATGAATGCTTTTCAAATTAAAAAGAAGATGGTGGTCTATCAGAGACGAAAGAAAAAAGCATTCTTATATTATGGTGTAGGCTACCGCTCTGTGCCGCAATTCATCGAGATGCGCAGAGATAATCTTTCATTCTTTCTCCAGGTGATTCTGCAGTCCACAGGGATCTCTTCATTCATATAAAACACTCAAGTGTGTAATATACATTTGCTGATTTTTTTTTAACTGCTGGTGGACTAAATAGCTCAAAACTGCCTTCTCTTTCTGAGTTGAACAACACTACTCTAGCAAGATTTCAATGTATGGTTAAGCAATGTTATTTGGAAACATTATTACTGCTAACTGTTTGTATTATTTAATATGTAATTTAATTATTATTGGTTTGCATATAATGTTCAGTGTTTGTAATTCCCCTGAGGCCTTTTGCATGAAGCTAGTTGAACGAACTCTGAGTTTCAGGGTTGGTTTAGAATTGACAAATCCATATAGCCTAAATCCAACCTGGTTTAGATCGGGTTCAACGGACTCACAACGCTTGGTATAAAAACAAAATTACATATTTATAAGTTTTTTTCCTTGAAAAAATGCCTTGAAATAGCTTGAATGCAACTCTACAACCTTGCCTCATCTGAGTGTGACACGTGCGGCAAACAGCCAATCACACGGAACATGCAGAGCGTCAGTTTGATTCACTTCTCGATGAAAACACTTTAGATCGAATACTTAGGCATGTGCGTGACGTCATCATTTTCACAGATTCACGTTTTTGTTGTTTACACGGAGAGCGTTTTCAAAAACTTGCACTTTGAAACCCATTTTCAAAAGTTTGCGTTTTCAGGCAGCCCCTCAGAGATCATTATGAAAACATACCATGAAATTAAATGCATTTGCAAGGGAGGAATATACACTGCTGCAGCAAAAGTTTTAGAAGGCAAGAAAGAAAATATCTGACTATAAGGAAATCAAACAAATATGCCTTATAATTTATAGTTTCACAAAGGGCTCAAAAGAATACACGTACGCTAATCTGTTAAAAAGCTTATATATTAAAGCCTGCTGTCACATAACGTGAGTCTAAGGAGCGCACATCGAAGGAGAAATCAAAATCTCAGTCTTTAATAAGTCCATGTAGGGGAAGCAGGAGAAACAGGCAAATACATCCACTTAACATTGACGTAACACATAGACGAGATCGGAAAAAGAACTAAAAGACACAGGGAGTATATATATAGCCTACTAGAACATGAGGGAGCTTGATAATTAATCAACAACAGAATGAAACAAGAGGACGAAACAGACATGAAAATTATGTCAGACAGGAACACAAAGCATGATCCTTAGATTTGCATTCATATATATGTATGCTACTATAATTTGAAAGCTACGTTTATATTAATTGTAAATTAATATAATAATAAGTGTATGACTATATTATATAAATTATTCATAATTACAATTACTGTAATAATGTTAATATAATAATAGCAGCAAAAGTATCTAAATTTCTTTCACTCTAAACTGCTTTAATCTGGAGTGACAGATACAGGGGGAGTGGCTTTATTGCATCAGATATATGTCATTTTGCTCACAGCTGATTGGTCCAGTTTTGGTCTGCAATCTCTAACCCAGAATAAAACTTGCTCCGGAGTAGGTTAGCAATCCACCTTCTTTAGCCCGAAAAACCTCATAGCCTTAAAGTCCCCCTGTAGTCAATAATTGTATTCCTTAACTCATCTTTGATCACCAAAATTACATGTTTATACGTTTTTTTCCTTGACAAAATGCCTTAAAATAGCTTGAATGCAACTCTACAACATTGCCTCATTTAGTATAAGCAGTTCTATGAATATGCAAATAAGCCCCACTCATTCGCACCAGCTCAGAGATCCACTCGTTGACGATCAACACATTGACATGATTGGTTACAAGGTAGTTTGTGACGTCAGAAACACCAGAGATTTCAAAGCGCGTTTTTGAGACTGTCTTTGGTTCACTGCAGTTTTAAGGAGAAAATACTCAGCAATGGTGTTGACATGAATTTGCACATGGTTTGTCCTAAAGCATATTAAAAACACCACCTAGCATAAATAACATTAAAAACTTGATTTTTCACCAGGGGACTTTAAAGGGACTTTGCTATTACTAAATGCATTGACAGCCATTTGAAAGCAAGAGCTGAGCAAAATTTGAAAGTAAGCACCTCTGCCAAGTACAAGAAGTTCAAGATGAAAATCATAATAATTATTTTTGTGGTTATATTTTTGATATATAAAAATGATAAGGACAGTTTTGTCTTTTCCTCTCCTGTTCCTGAATGGAAAATGCTCAAGCAGCTGTTGCTATGGCTATGGGACATCTGATTGCTGGGGTCTGTTTAGCGCACTTCGATAAACTTATAATGTACATTTTGTGATTAATAAAAAGTCATTTAAATAAATGTTTAAAGCATTTCTAAGCTATAATATGCATTACCTAATGTATTTATATGTTAAAATAAAACATACTTTTAACTCTTTCCATGAAACATTTATGAAAATTATCAAAAAGGCTGGCACTGGCTGGCAACTTAAAAAAAAATGCTGGCAGGGGAATAATTAAAGGCTTAATTCACCCAAAAATGAATTGAATAAATGAATAAATTACTCACCCTCATGTCGTTCCAAACCCGTAAGACTTTCGTTCATCTTCGGAACACAAATGAAGATTTTTTTGATGAAATCTGAGACCTTTCTGTCCCTCCATAGACAGCTACACAACTGTCACTTTGACGCTTCAAAAAGTTCATAAAGAAATTTTAAAACGTCTCTGGTTATTTGCGTAACCTATGTTCTCTGAATAGGGAACGAGACGCTGCGGAAAGCGCAGTGGGATATTCTCTGAATGTGCCGATTGTCTGAAGCCTTATAGAATCACGCCAATTCATTGGCTGATGGCGTCCGCACGATATGGCTCCGCCCCGACGCTCTTACGTCGCATCATTACATATTCGCGCGCGCGCCATCTGCTCCTCAGATTTCTCTGCCGAAAAGGAACTGTCAGCAGCGCGAGGAGCTTGGCCGCTAACGCAGCGTCTCGTTCCCTATTCAGAGAACATAGGTTACGCAAGTAACCAGAGACGTTCTCTTTCATAGGTTCACTCAACGCTGCGGAAAGCGCAGTGGGAACGGACTACCAAACTCGCCAAGCCAGAGCGCTTTTATAACTGGTAGATAAAAGAAACAACGACCGAAATGAGTTCAAACAGAAAGAACCTGGGAACCCGGGGTCATGTCAAGATCCAAGCTATAGAACCTTACAAAAGTGTGCGGAGAGGACCAGCCTGCCGCAACACAAATATCCCCCAAAAGTGCTCCTCTGAAAAGAGCTTGAGAAGATGCTACACTTCTGGTGGAATGTGCTTTAATGCTAAGAGGTGAAGGCAAGCCACGCACCTCGTAAGCCAACGAGATAGCCTCTGTGACCCAGTGAGAAATCCTCTGCTTTGATGCAGCAAGCCCACGGCGGCTAGCACCGAAGCAAACCAGAAGCTGGTTAGATTTCCTCCAACCGCCTGAGCGGTCTACATATATCTTAAGAGAACGAACTGGGCAGAGCAAGTTAAGCTTCCTATCTTCCTCAGACGAAAATGGATGAGGGTGGAAAGCGTTAAGGTTAACTACCTGTGAGCGGAAAGTTGAGGAAAGAACCTTGGGGACATACCCTGGTCTCGGCCTCAAGGAAACTTTGACCAGGCCAGGGGCAAAGTCCAAGCAAGACTCGCTAACAGAAAGAGCTTGTAAATCTCCCACCCGCTTTAATGAGGACAAAGCTAACAAAAGAGAAACCTTGAGAGTCAGAATCCTCTCCGGAGCTGACTCCAAGGGCTCAAAGGGGGCTTTCGTCAAACCATCTAAGACAACAGAAAGATCCCATGGGGGAACTCTAGGGGAGCGAGCCGGTTTCAGGCGCTTCACCCCACGCATGAAGGCAGAAACTAACCTTAATTTGCCCAGGGGAATCTCATCCGATTCCCTATGCGCTGCAATAGCCGCGACATAAACTCTGAGAGTGGTAGCGGCTGCTCCAGCAGCAAACTTCTCCTGCAGGAATTCCAGTACTGAACCAGCAGGGCAGTTAACTGGGCTCCTATCATGTGCTAAGCACCAAGTCTCAAACACCCTCCATTTGGAAGAATATAATCTCCTTGTAGAAGGGGCTCTAGCACTCGCAATGGTCTCCTGAACGTCAGTTGGGAGACCAGAGCTTAATGCCGACGGCCTCTGATCGGCCAAACGAACAGCTTCCACATGTCTGGGCGAGGATGCCATATCCTGCCCTGTAGCTGGGACAGAAGATCTTCCCTGACCGGGATCCTCCAGGGGGAAGATTCCAGTAGAGGAATTAGCTCCGAAAACCATGGCTGAGATGGCCAGAACGGAGCTACCAGGAGGAGGCGGACTCCGCTCTCTCTCACTCTGGCCAAGACCGCCTGGATCAGTTTGATGGGCGGGAAGGCATAGAGTTTCTGCGTTGGCCAAGGGTGAGCGAACGCATCTATCCCCAATGGGGCCGGGGGACTCAGGGAGAACCAAAGCGGGCATTGGGACGACTCTTGAGATGCAAAGAGGTCCACCTCCGCCTCTCCAAAAACCTCCCAGATCAGGGCCATCGTCTGGCGGTTCAACATCCATTCCCCCGATCTGAGTTTCTGTCTCGACAGAAAATCTGCCGCGAGGTTCAGAACCCCTGGGACATGAACCGCTCTTAGAGATAGGAATCTGCTCTGAGACCACAGGAGAAGGTGACGCGCATGCCTGTCTAGGGTGCGCGACCGAGAACCTCCCTGCCGGTTCACATGAGACACCACTGCCATGTTGTCTGTTCTGACAATGACATGGTGACCCTCCAGAAGAGGGAGGAAATGATGCAGAGCCAGAAAAACGGCTCTTAACTCCAGGCAATTTATGTGCCAAGAGAGAGCCTCTCCGGTCCAGACCCCACACGCTGGTCTGCCCTCGAAAACTGCTCCCCAGCCGGTGAGAGAGGCATCCGTCGTAATCATCTGGCGACGAGATACCGCACCCATGCTGATCCCTTTCCGAAGAAAAAGAGGGTCCCGCCAAACTGACAGGGCTCGAAAGCAACTGCGCGATACCTTCAGTAGGCGAAGGGTTGACCCGGAGGGTCGAACCCCTGAGAGTTTCACCCACCACATGAAGGGTCTCATGTGGAGTAGGCCCAGCGGTAGCACGGAGGAGGCCGCGGCCATAAGGCCCAGCATCCTGCGGCAGGTGCCCACAGACACATGATGGCCTAGCAAAAAACGAGCCAAGCATGTCATCAGGCTGGAAATCCGTGCAGGGGCCAAGCGGGCCTGCATGAGAACGGAATCCATGTGCACCCCCAAGAAAACGGTGCTTTGAGCCGGAGCAAGAACACTCTTCTCCGAGTTCAACCTCAAACCGAGAGACTGGATATGACTCAGAACGATGTCTCTGTGGTGGGCCACTAGGTTCCTGGACTGGGCTAAAATGAGCCAATCGTCTAGGTAATTTAGAACACGGATGCCCTGGAGCCGCAATGGGGCCAGAGCTGCATCCATGCACTTTGTAAATGTCCTCGGGGCCAGAGATAGGCCGAAGGGAAGGACCCTGTACTGGAACGCCCTTCCTCCAACGGCGAACCTGAGGAACTGCCTGTGTCGCTGAACAACCTGGATGTGAAAATAAGCATCCTTTAGGTCTATCGTCACGAACCAATCCCCTGGCCGAATCTGAGATATGATAGCTTTTCAGCGTCAACATTTTGAATTTCCCTTTGTAAAGGGCGAAGTTCAGTCGGCGGAGGTCCAGTATGGGACGCAAACCGCCGCCCTTCTTCGGGACCAGGAAGTAACGGCTGTAAAAGCCCCGCTCGGTTTCCCCTGGAGTAATCTCCTCTATTGCTCCTTTGAGAAGGAGGGAAGAGATTTCCTGCTGAAGTACAGAAGCCTGAGTGGCGCTGTCTACTACAGTAGGAAACACCCCGTTGAAACAGGGGGGATTGCGGCAAAACTGAAGAGTGTAGCTGAACCGAATTGGGCGAAGAACCCAAGACGATACCCCTGGTAAGCGCTCCCACTCTGGAAGGAAATGTGATAGAGGAGGAGGGATGTTGTAATGCAGACGACATACCTGAGTGAGGTTGCCGTGCTGACGCTCCTGGAGTAAAGAGGTTGACTGTGCAGGAGGGCCATCGGCGTCCTGGCACGTGATGGGAGGCATCGATCCTGGGGTCATGGTGACCAGATCCGCCTGCTCCGGAGGAAAACGGAAAGTGCCTCCGAGGATGCGGCCGGTAGTTATAGAGAGTGTGGGGGGTGAGGGGAGAAAGCAGAAAGCGTCTCCTTCCTCCCGCACCAGACTGAGTAGAGAAGGTGAAATATGACCTGCACTTCGAGACACTCTGAGTGGCGAAGGTGACAGGGCAAGGAAAGGAGAGCTGGGAGGTGGGCAGAAACGCTTGTGCGGTCTGACCCAACCTTGAGGAAGCAGAGGAGCTCTCCTTTTTCTGACCGGAAGGTCAGGAACGGCTCTGGGCCGCCGGAGCAGTCGGTTTGTCGGACCGCCTCAACTGGAGGCGCTTGTGAGGCCGTTGACGGGGAAATGGGCGACCGCGGGCTCCCCAAACCGTGGTAGGTGGGAGATGCCCTGGTTCGCTTCTTCTGGAAGAGAAATCCGGTCTATGAGAGGGACGTTCTCTGGGTCGCACCGGGGCGGGAGCAGAAGGTTCCCTAGCCCTCCTGGGCATGAACTGTCTGAACGCGGCCGATTGGGATTTGGAGGAGCGGAATTTCTCAACCACTGTGTTGACCGCCTCACCAAACAACCCCGTTTGAGAAATGGGGGCGTCCAAGAGGAAAACCTTCTCTTTGTCACGGATCTCCGTGAGATTAAGCCACAAGTGGCGCTCCACCGCAACAGAACCAGCCATAGAGCGACCTATAGCGCGTGCGGTATGCTTGGTGGCTCTTAAGGCTAAATCCGTAGCCTTACGAAGCTCCTTGACCGCTTCAGGAGTCACGCCGTCGCCCTCGTCCATTTCCTTCAGGACGTCCGCCTGGTAGGCCTGGAGAATGGCCATAGTGTGCAGGGTCATGCCTGCCTGCCCAGCCGCCATGTAGGATTTCCCAATGAGAGAGGAAGTAGTCCTACATGCTTTAGAAGGGAGGAGGGGGCGCGATTTCCAGGACGGCGCAGACGACGGAGCAAGATGGTCGGCTAAAGTTTCCTCAATCGCCGGAATGGCTGAATAGCCCTGTTCCACAGAGCCTACCAGGTTGGTGAAATCAGCAGCAGCCGCATTAGTGAGGCGCGAAGAAAAAGGCTGCTTCCAGGATCTGGAAATCTCATGATGCAGATCACTGAAAAATGGCAGCTTCCTCCGTTGAGGCCTAGAATTAGGGCCACTGAGAAGCCTTTCGTCGAGTTTCGACGACTGAGACTCACGTGGCTCGTCGGGCCAATCAATAGTGAGCTTCTCCGTAGCGCGCGAAAGCACGTCAACGAGCTCCGCATAGGCCGCAGTAGGCCGCGCTTCCTGGCCGCTCGGCGGGATAACCTCGTCGGCGAGAGTAGGCCCGAAATCCTCGGAGTCGGAAGCCTCGGTAAAAAGTATATCCTCCAGCCCGAAAGAAACCGCGTCGCGTGCTCCCGGGCTGGGGCGCAAATAATCGTGTGAAAATTCGACTGGCATGCCTCGCGCGTGCCGAGGGGAGGGAGGGAGAGAAAGAGCGGGGCTCGTCTGCTCGAACTCCACATCCTCAAGCTCTACATCCGATGTCCCCATGTCGCGGATCCTCGAGAGGCCTCGGGAGCGCGACAGGGGGAGACGAATGATTCCCTCTCAAAGACCGCGAGCCGCGATTTAAGGGTTTTGAGCAACAAATTTTCACAGAATTTGCATTTAGACGATCCTATAACTGCCTCACGTGCATGTGAAAAACCCAAACACTTAACGCACTTACTGTGTGGGTCGTCGTTAGCGATGTAACGAGCACATGGCGGAGTACAGCGTCTGAAATCCATGGCAACTTCACCGTAAGGAGAAACAGAGTTCCGCTTGAACAGTCGCAGAAGCGCCGAGAATAATCCAGATGTATTTGTAGCTCAGAAAAATCACGAGCGAAGGGCAACGTGACCGCTTCGCTCTGAAGGTAGAGAAATCTGAGGAGCAGATGGCGCGCGCGCGAATATGTAATGATGCGACGTAAGAGCGTCGGGGCGGAGCCATATCGCGCGGACGCCATCAGCCAATGAATTGGCGTGATTCTATAAGGCTTCAGACAATCGGCACATTCAGAGAATATCCCACTGCGCTTTCCGCAGCGTTGAGTGAACCTATGAAAGAGAACTAATTTATATGAATTGAGTGGGTTAGCCCAAGTTTTTTGAGGAAACAATTGCTTTATAAGATTGAATTTAGGCTTTTATTCACATATAAACATTGATCAGCAAACATTAACAGAAGCTCAACCAAACCTGCTTGATGCATGAGGACAAACCTCTTGCGAAGCTCAAACGTGCTGCGTAACACAAGAATTAACCTCACTAGTTCTCGCACGTCAAATGAACATGCTTGAGCTTCCGTTTACCACAACTGATGTGTGAGCTGATGAAGGTTTATATGTGAATAAAATCAATCTGTTCATCTTTAAAAGCGATTGTGTCTCTTCAGAAAATTTAAACTAAGCCACTCAATTCATATGGATTAGTTTTATGCGTCAAAATGTCAGTTACGTAGCTGTCTATGGAGGGACAGAAAGCTTAGATTTCATCAAAAAGATCTTCATTTGTGTACCGAAGATGAATTAAAGTCTTACGGATTTGGAACGACATGGGGGTGAGTAATAATAATAAAATACTCTAAATTTTTTGAGGGGTGAAGTATCCCTTACTTTATTCTGAATTAGTTGAAATCTTTTTTAACTTTTTTTTTTTTTTTTTGGTATACGTAGCTTATGTTTATATCATATAGCCTTTGAATGTCTGTCTCAACAAAACGCCTACAATGTATCTATTAAGTTTACTTCACCCCTTTAAATTACCTGTAAATGAATAAGTGTGGAAAGGGATCTTATTGGTAATGGTACAGTAGTGGAAGAGGGGAAAAAAGGTTGGGGTGATGGACTAGAATCATAGATCCTGCGCTTTTCCCATGTTCATGTAGGAGGACGGGTGAGCAAGGCTGGGAAATTGGTACCTCAGTGACGTCCACGTAGGCAATATTTTATTGCGGCAGCAAAACAGCTCTTCTACACCTAACGCGAGCTCAAACACAAGAGCTCCTGCCGGAGAAAACATGAACCTGTAAACGCCGTTAGTGTGATGTGGATGATCAGAAACATCATTTCTGATAAATAGCCTATCATATTTTTGTTTGTTATGAAAATGTGAAAAATAAAAAAATTGAAAGAGCACCTTACTCCTACCCCGTTGCTGACTGTTGGACACCAGTAAACTTTAAAGGATTTTTTAACCAAACCCTCTCTTCTGGAGAATCGATTAACCAAGAAAAAGCCATTTGCAGAAGAGTTTGTTTTCTCGACGAACCGTCAAAATAATCTGACTTTGAAGATGAACATCCAAAACGGCAGTGATTTAGACAGACCTGAAGGAAACATAGGCTTAGAGGCACCTGAAAAAACCTTATTTGGAATCGGCACCGACAACTTCGTCACGCTTCTGATCTTTGGACTCATCTTTACTCTAGGTGTCCTGGGAAACTCTCTGGTTATCACTGTTCTGGCTCAACGCAAACCTGGACAGCAACGAAGCACCACCAACATCTTCATCCTCAACCTCAGTGTGGCAGATCTGTCCTATCTGCTCTTCTGCATCCCCTTTCAGTCAACAGTTTACATGCTGCCCACATGGATCCTGGGTGCCTTCATTTGCAAGTTTATCCACTACTTTTTCACAGTGTCCATGTTGGTGAGCATCTTCACCTTATCAGCCATGTCGGTGGACAGGTATATCGCCATAGTGCACTGCAGAAAATCCTCATCAATTCGAGTTGAGAGGCATGCATTAATCGGGGTGCTGATCATTTGGGCTCTCTCTTTCGCCATGGCCACTCCGGTTGCCTACTATCAGGGTATCGTGGAAAGTGATGACAACAGCACGTTTTGCTGGGAAGTGTGGCCAGATCACAGCAGGAGGAAAATTTATATCGTGTGCACTTTTGTCTTTGGATATGTGCTGCCGTTGATTCTGATATCTTTCTGTTATGCCAAGGTTAGTAGCTCGTCTTTTATTTTGGCTTGATTATGAATGTTTGCATGTAATGTGCTTTGATTATAGTCCTTATTAAAGGATAATTAAATGTGGATTTGGTTTAGAATCTGTTAAAGTAGGCTATAGCCTATCAATGATACATCAGTGTCCAAAATTATTAAAAAGCAGGAATCGTATTTAAAACAGATGTGGCAAGTTAGAATGGTCATGTTTAATATATATATATATATATATATATATATATATATATATATATATATATATATATATATAGAGGAAAAAAATGTGTCTGGGTTTATTTTATATTATATATTTTATGCATTTGTCACATGACAACAAAATGGCATCCTGCATGTTGGTCTGCACTTTGATTTGGCTAACATAATGTTTTCAAATATTATTAATATTTAAAACAAAATTGCTCCACTTCTTAATTATGTTAACTAATCGTAACTAAATGTAACTAATTTTCTATCATTTAATGTTCTATTCTTTTACCAGTTAGATTTTTTTTTTTACTTCAAGCCACACAAAGTATATCAAAATAAATATTAAGAAATTGTAAACATTATAGAAAATGTCTATTCAATTCACTTGTATCAATAGTATTTTTATATATATATATTTAAATAACTCGGACAAAAAGTGTGTCAAATCATTGACCCTTCAATCAGATATTTTAATTTCAAATTATTATGTGCCAATGTCTCTTCAGGTCCTGAATCATTTGCATAAAAAGTTAAGAAATGTCTCCAAAAAGTCTGAGGCATCAAAAAAGAAGGTAAGAAATATTAAGAGTGCTTGCTTCAAATATTAAAATATAATATCATCTCATGGTTAATTGTTGAATTATTAATTGTTTATTATTTAGTAAAAACCCAGCAGAAATGTCTCTCCACCTTTCTTGACAGACTGCTCAGACAGTTCTGGTGGTTGTGGTGGTCTTCTGCCTGTCCTGGTTGCCTCATCACGTGGTGCACCTGTGGGTCGAGTTTGGCTCCTTCCCCCTGAACCAGGCATCCTTCGTGCTCCGCGTGGCGGCTCATTGTCTGGCCTACAGCAACTCGTCTGTTAATCCTGTTATTTATGCGTTCCTCTCAGAGAACTTCAGGCAGGCGTATAAGCAGGTTTTCCGTTGTCAGGTGACTTCTGAGTGCCCGACAAATGAGGCCAGAGAGATGAAGGCAGCACCATCCACCAACTGCACCACTGTGTAATTCCTGCAGCTGTTAAGTTTGTCATAATTTATGATAGCTTAAAAATGACTTAAAGTTGAATTTTTAAGCTTTGGAGAAGGCAAGAAGTTTACATACTGATTTAGATTGATAAGAATTTACCTTGGTTAGAAATTGGCCAATGTATTTGTTATATGCTTGGTGATTTTGGATTGTCGGAAGGGCTTTTGACATGTTACTCATGACGATGCATTTCTTTAGCACCTTACTTAGCACTTGCTTTGAAGCCGTAGTGATGTATGGTCTGTAAATATGTGCAATCAAAAAAAAAAAGAAAGAAAGAAAAAGTGAAGGTTGAGGGGGTTGAGGATCTGGTTTTCTTTTTCCTTCAGGCAAAATAGTCTGAAATGTAATCAACTGTTACATTGAGCCATGTTATAATTGATTTTCAAATCTATCAAATGCTTGTTTAGTAGCATTTTACTAAACATATATACTGTAAAATTCTATAAAATATTATAAAAGATATTATAAACAAAACATGTAATGCATGAATAATGCCTTGTAATTCATCTCATAATACACTGTATGCTCTCATGAATAATTGTAACCACAGTTATAACATATTATAATACTTATGTTACACCTTTAGAAAGTATGCATTAAAACACATGACAAACAACCAATTTCAGATGTAACAAGGAATCTGCATACATTATAATGCATTTTAATTTCGGTTACAATTATTTATAAAAAGATGTAATGCAATTATAACGCACATTATGATATATTTATAAACCATTATACACAAAAACTTTAGGTAGGCTAACGTGTTTTATATAAACATTCTATATACATCATGTTAAAAAATCTTTTAACAATTTGACCTATGACATGTAGCATCATCAACATGGGATCAAATGCTTGTTATATTATATGTAGCCTACATTTATATCATGTTGGTCATATGTGCACCAAGTACAACTAAAAATCAGTGTTGGCGTAACGGTGTAAATCACCAGTTGGCCGGTTTTTATAAACATTTTTACTAATTCTAACAATGCTGTGAGAGCATGAATGTGAACAAACGTGAAAACTTGGGATAAAATACATTTATAGCCTAACATTTCTGGAACCTGAGAATGCTGATCTTGAAAATGTTTAATGCTTGTTAAATTGCATACATATTTATTTTCTTTTGCACTCTCTTTCTCATATATAATATATAATATTTTCAGATTTCCGAAATTATATATAGGCTATATTTTCAGAAATCTGAAAATAGCCTGGTCCTGAAAATGTCTCATATTGTATGATTTTATAGCCTACATCACATGAGGAAGATGGAGGTTCCAACACAAGTTTAATCTCTCGGCAATTCGTGGTAAGGTGGCTAGTAGGAATTCGTTTCGTACGATTTTTGCTAAATCGTACATATTTTACGAGTTGCCCAATTGAGATAGCGTTGAGTGTGAACCACAAAGTTAACAGAAGGTAGCAACACAGAAAATGTGAACGTGACCAGACGGAGAGGGTACAACTTAAATAGTAATTCAAACAAGATGATTAATAGAACACAGCTGAACCAAACGAACTCATAATGACGGTGACCATGGTAACAAAGGAGTGGCGGGAAACTCAAACAAAGGAAAGCATGAGAATGAGTGAAAACCATTTAAAAGTAAGACAAACTGAACATAACTGTGACAGTATCATCATCAAAAGAATTGTGTACACGAGTAGCCTAGTACTTAAAAATATATAATTTTTGGAGGTCTCACACATTCATCGGATCACAAAGGAAAGCAGTGGGCCTACACATGGGGATTTCTTCACATCAAATCCTACAGCCACATATGATAACACATAAGCCCATAAGATGCAGCAAACCAACCACTTGAAGTTTAATTAAGGGACTTTTAGGATTCATAAATTCATATGTATCCTTAACTTTGATGGAAACAAACACATAACACTTAGCGAACACACGAAGCTTAGCCTAATTTATTTGCTCTACATTAAGTCCACATTAAATAAAAAATCCAATAAGACTCACAAAAGACCAGGGTCACGAAAAGATGCCTTTTATCTTATCGTCTCAACAAGAGACCAGACAAGATTACCCTTTGTGGCAATTGTACCTGCATTACTGATAATGGAATATAAGAAGGCCATGTGGGGCAGCATCATCACGAATGGAGGAAGGATTCTCAATGTGCAATATTGCAGATATATATTTTGCTGTGAAATCGATAGATATATCTGTATGTTTTGATCTTGTGTATATATTTGTGTGTGTGTGTGTGTGTGTGTTTGAGTAAAGTTATTTTATGTGCTTTAAAGAACAGTTTCTGTTTAAAAGTATCCTGCTTTTGGTCACCATGGAGACAGTGCAGTTCCTGAGTGAGCAACAGGAGTTGTAATTGTCCATCACTGGTTTGTACGCGTGTGATAGGTCACGGTGATCCACAAAAACACTTGCTTCTCAAAGCTTCTATCCAAAATGGGAGAACAACATATGAGGGTGCAGAAAGATCTCTAGTCTTGAGTCTTATTTTGTAGAAAACAAAATAAGTACTACACAATAGAATTTTAAATATACAGTATATATATATATATGGATTTTTTTTCATATCTAAAATTCATAAGTATACATAAATAAATAAATAAATAAAAGCCTTTGAATTTTAAGGTTAGGTTAATAGGCCTACATAGCCTCATGACAAAAAAACATTACTGGGTCAGAGTATACTGTATTGTAAATTATGTGGTAAGATTACAAAAGGATTTGCCAAAAAAGGGTATGTTTCTATTTTTCAGTGATCATATGCAATTTGTAATTTTTGTAACATCCTCTGATTATGCCATTTTCAAAATACTCTATATTATGGGGACAAAGGTGACAATATTCGAAATCTTTGACATTTTGGGGAAATGTTTTGGTCCATTTGGCCATTTGTTCTGTTCCCAAAATATTTCACTGGCTTACACAAGTGACACTCTGGACAATTTTAGAGGTTACATCTATACATCACACCATTTTATAAATAGGATCAAATGTTAAAGGATTTGTGTAACATTCTAGCCTTCAATTGCACTGTCATCAAATTCTCTGGCAGTAATCAACATGAATTAGGTTTTATCTGATTGGATAAACAGTAATAAACAGTATAACATGTCTTTTTGCTTTTTTGTCAAGGAGCTCGCTTTTTATATATGAATTATAGAGGGAAACTCAGAATTAGTCCATATATATATATATATATATATATATATATATATATATATATATATATATATATATATAATTAAAAGTCCAAACGTTATTACATAAAATAAAATCATTGCATTTTCATAGAAATATTTTATAAAAAATCTTGCAACAAAAAAGTTGCTATATTATACTACCAGCAGAGGTCAGACTTGCACAGCATTTCAAAGATTGTGCTTCACATCATGTAAAACCCCTCTAGAGACTCACTCAAGTGTCGTTTTAGTGGCACTACAGTCTTTAATATAACCACTAATACAGATTAATCTAAAATTATAATAATAAAACATAGCACTCATATTAAAAAGTACACTTCAACTGTAACACAATTTCCTCCTCCACTTGTAAACACAATACGCCCTCAGGAACAGATCAATGTTTTATCAGTGTTTTTAAAGGCTCGAGAGGGCGGAACGGAATTCTTTAAGTTCCCTTCAGCGGTTTTTTATATAAAACGGTGGTAACAGAAATATGATTAAACAATGTTCAGTAAGTAGCAATCTTAATCAGAATAAGCTATTAAAAATATATATTTCAGTAGCCTAACTGTAAGTCGTTTAACACGGTTGCTAAGCAACGTGGCAACCTGGCGCATTAACTTAATTAATTAATAGGCTAATTATAATTTAATTCTTACGTGCATTTGCAGGTTTGAGTATTTGGGATATTTCACAATGGTTTCGAACGCGGCTCATCAAGTCTGAAATATTTATTTACAATTAAGGAACAAGTATTTTAGACTATTTCAGGCCTTTGCACAGAGGAGTGTCTGCTACTAAATGATAGGCTATTATTTAATTATATAGACTACAATGTAAATATGTGCACTTAACAGTATAGCGCCTTAATGCTTACGAAACTTCATGGTAAAAATCACAGATTTTCATCCAAGCATTTTTTTGTTAATTATGCCTACCACTCTTTTTGCTATTAAATCCCTATAGGATTAGCCTATAAGAAGGTTTATACAGGTGTTGGAAGTTTGGGCTATTTACAAGATCTGAGCACATGAATGACAAATATAAGGGGCGTGTGACTGTGAAGCAATTATAGTAATGAATGAGTTTGCAATGAAGTTATTAAAATGTTCCATGTTGTATTTGAATAATATTAAGGCTCATATGAAAAAAGCTCACTGACAATCAATATAAATGTTAATAACAAAATAAATACAAGACAAATGTTTGCCAAAAAAAATTCCTTGTTAGATACAATACATAATTGGGTTCCATAAACACCCTAGGGTTCTTGACACAATT